>NW_022437039.1:1787422-1827441 GCF_009761245.1 Sapajus apella | reverse complement strand
GAATTGCCTGAACCCAGGAGGCGGAGGTTGCGGTGAGCCGAGATCGCTCCACTGCACTCCAGCCTGGGCAACCAGAGAAAAACTCATCTTAAAAAAAATAAAGTGTTTCAGAAGATGAGAAGGAAGTGAAACTCTCGCCTCCCGCTGGAGGGAAAGTGAAATGGTTGAGCCACTTTAGAAAACAGTCTGGCGGTTCTTCATATGGTTAAGCATCCAGTTACTGTATGACCCAGCAACTGAACTGCTACATATACACCCAGAAGAAACAAAAATGCACACTTGGAGAAAAACGTGTATACGAATGTTCACAGCAACATTATTTATTTTAGTCCCGAAAGTGGAAACAACCCAAATAAGCATCAACAGATGAGTGGAGAAACTCAATGTGGCCTGTCCCCTGCCGTGGGCTGTCCCTTAGCCATGGAAAGGAATGAAGTTCACCCTTTAAAAGTGTACAGTTCAGGCTGGGCACAGTTGCTCACACCTGTAATCCCAGCACTTTGGGAGGCCAAGGCAGGCGGATCACCTGAGGATAGGAGTTCAAGACCAGCCTGGCCAACACGGTGAAACCCCGGCTCTGCTAAAAATGCAAAAATTAGCTGGGCGTGGTGGTGGGCGCCTGTAATCCCAGCTACTTGGGAGGCTGAGGCAGTAGAATAGCTTGAACCCGGGAGGCGAGATCACGCTACAGCACTCCAGTCTGGGCGACACAAGCGAAACTCCATCTCAAAAGAAAAAAAGTATACAGTTCACGGCTAGGCCTCTTGCCTGTATTCCCAGCACTTTGGGAGGCTGAGGCGGGTGGATTGCTTGTGGCCGAGGGTTCAAGACCAGTCTGGCCAAAACGGTGAAACTCTGTCTATACTAAGAATACAAAATTAGTCAGGTGTGGTTGCACCTCGCCTGTAATCCCAGCTATTGAGGAGGGTGGCAAGGGAGTGAGACTCTGTCTCAAAAAAAAAAAAAAAAAGAAAGAAATGAAGCACTGTCACCTACCTGCTATAGCATGGAGGAAGTTTGTAAACATTTTTCTCAGACAAAAAGAATTCAGACAGGCCGGTCGCAGTGGCTCACGCCTGTAATCCTGGCACTTTGGGAGGCCGAGGTGGGTGGATCACCTGAGGTCAGGAGTTCAAGACCAGCCTGGCCATCATGGTGAAACCCCATCTTTAAAAAAGGGAAAAAAAAGGCCGGGCGCGGTGGCTCACGCCTATAATCCCAGCACTTTGGGAGGCCGAGGCGGGTGGATCACGAGGTCAAGAGATCGAGACCATCCTGGTCAACATGGTGAAACCCCGTCTCTACTAAAAATACAAAACATTAGCTGGGCATGGTGGCACGTGCCTGTAATCCCAGCTACTCAGGAGGCTGAGGCAGGAGAATTGCCTGAACCCAGGAGGCGGAGGTTGCGGTGAGCCGAGATCACGCCATTGCACTCCAGCCTGGGTAACAAGAGCGAAAGTCCGTCTAAAAAAAAAAAAAAAAAAAAAAAAAAAAAATTCAGACACAAAAAGTCACGTTATAGGATTCCACTTATATCATTTATATGAAACGTCCGAAATAGGCATAGGCAAATCTATAGAGATAGAAAGTAGATTAATGGTAGCCGGGGGTTGTGGGGAAGGGAGAAATGGGGAGGGATTGCTAAAAGGTATGGGTTTCTTGGGGGGATATGATGAAAAGTTTGTGAAATTAGATTGTGATGATGGTTGCGTAACCCTGGGCAAACACTAAAAACCACTGTACTGCACAATTTATTTTTTTAGACAGGGTCTTGTTGTATGGCCCAGGCTGGAGTGTAGTGGCACCATCTCTGTTCACAGCAACTTCCACCTCTTTGGTTCAAGTGATTCTCCCACCTCTGCCTCCTGAGTAGCTGAGACTACAGGCGCATGCCACCACACCCAGCTAATTTTGGTAATTTTAGTAGAGACAGGGTTTCACCATGTTGACCAGGCTGGTCTCGAATTCCTGACCTCAGGTGATCCGCCCACCTCGGCCTCCCATAGTGCTGGGATTACAGGTGTGAGCCACCGCGCCCAATGTTATTAACATCAACATTATTCCCCATCACAGATGAACTCAGAAATAACAAACCTTTATGTGTCACTTCGGAGTTTACAAGTTTGAATTTCTGCTTCTGGCCATGAGCAAGTATACAACTGAAGTTTACAATAGGGTTCAACAACCTTTTCTGCAAAGGGCCAGGTAGTAAATGTTTTGGACTTTGTGAATCATAGGCTTTCTGCTACAATGACTCAACTCATGGTTCAAAAGCAGCCATAGACAAGAGTGACTCATGGGCCTGACTGTGTGCCCACAAAACTACATACAGGACTGGATGAGGTGGCTCACGCCTGTAATCCCAGCACTTTTGAAGTCCAAGGCTGGCAGACCACCTGAAGTCGAGTGTTCAAGACCAGCCTGCCCAACATGGAGAAACCCCATCTCTACTAAAAATACAAAATTAGCCAGGTGTGGTGGCACACAACTGTAATCCCAGCTAGTGGGGAGGCTGAGGCAGGAGAATCACTTGAACCCAACAGGTGGAAGTTGCAGTTAATTGATATCACACCATTCTGCTCCAGCCTGAGCAACAAAAGCAAAACTCCTTCACACACACACACATACACACACACGAAGAAGAAGAAGGAGGAGGAGGAGGTGGAAGGAGGAGGAGGAGGAGGAAAGGGGGAGGAGGGGGGGGAGGAGAGGGAGGCAGAGAAGATGATGATGATACAGGCTGTGCATAGTAGCTCACTCCTGTAATCCCAGCACTTTGGAAGGCAGAGGCAGGAAGATCACTTGAGCCGAGGAGTTAGACACCAGCCTGGGCAACACAGAGAGAACTCATCTCTATGAAAAATTAAAAAACAGTAGCCAGAAAAAAAAAAAAACGCAAAACAGTAGCCAGGCTTGGTGGTGTACACCTGTGGTTCGAAGTCCTTGGGGGACTGAGGCGGGGGTTATCACCTGAGCCCAGGAACTGGAGGCTGCAGTCAGCTATGATTATGCCTGCCTAAATTTTTACTTTTTGCAGAGATGGGGTCTTACCATGTTCCACAGGCTGGTCTCACACTCCTGGGGCTCAAGTGATCCTCTCACCTCAGCCTCCTAAAGTGCTGGGATTACAGGCATGAGCTACCTCACCCAACCAGAGGCACCAATTAGACTTGATGTCTTTTTTTTTTTTTTTTTTTTTTTGAGATGGAGTTTCACTCTTCCTGCCCAGGCTGCAGTGCAATGGCATGATCTCGGTTCACCGCAACCTCCGCCTCCCAGGTTAAAGCAATTCTCCTGCCTTAGCCTCCTGGCTAGCTGCGATTACAGGCGTGCGCCACCAGGCCCAGCTAATTTTGTATTTTTAGTAAAAACAAGATTTCTCCGTGTTGGTCAGGCAGGTCTCGAACTCCTGACATCAGGTGATCTGGCCACCTTGGCCTCCCAAAGTGCTGGGATTACAAGCGTGAACCACCAGACCGGGCGCGGTGGCTCACGCCTGTAATCCCAGCACTTTGGGAGGCCGAGGCGGGTGGATCACGAGGTCAAGAGATCGAGACCATCCTGGTCAACATGGTGAAACCCCGTCTCTACTAAAAATACAAAACATTAGCTGGGCATGGTAGCACGTGCCTGTAATCCCAGCTACTCAGGAGGCTGAGGCAGGAGAATTGCCTGAACCCAGGAGGCGGAGGTTGCGGTGAGCCGAGATTGCGCCATTGCACTCCAGCCTGGGTAACATGAGTGAAACTCCGTCTCAAAAAAAAAAAAAAAAAAAAAAAAAACAAGCGTGAACCACCGCGCCCCAGCCTCCGACTTTATGTTTTTGAACTTGGAAATTCTGTGCACGTTCTACCATGTCCCCTCCCTGAAAATGACAGGGCTCTTCTCTCCTGCCTGGGTGCCCTGATTTTTCTTCTCATCTCCCCAGCAAAGTCGATATCCTCCTATCTCCGTCTCCTCCCCTCTCCCAGGACCGAATCCCCTTTGCTGTGGTAGGAGCTGACCGAGAGCACCTGGTGGACGGGAGGTGTGTCCTGGGCCGGAAGACCAAGTGGGGCATCATCGAAGGTCAGTGCGGGGCCCCTGGGTAGGATTCAGGTGAGGACAAGTTGGACGCCAGAGCAGCCCTGTGCCTTTGGCATCCTTAGTCTCCATCACAGGGCCCTGAAAGGTTAAGCCCACGGAACAAACAGGCCTGGGGAACGGTCCTTCTCTCCAGCTGGGGGGACACGGGCAAGTTTCTGGACTCTCCAGGCCTCAGTTTCCTCCCAGTAGAGTGGGCATCACAGTGGCATCAACTTCCTAGGGTGCTAGAGTGGGGAGTGGCACCATTTGGCACAACGCCCAGTACCCAAGGGTGCCCTAGAGGTTGCCAGAACTTACAATGGGCCTACTGTGTATCGGGCACCGCTATGTGCAGTTCCTGCGGTCCATGGTAAAGGCAGGACTGATGAAGTCCCTGTCCCCATAGAGCTGACAAGACAAGGACAGGTGGGGGGAGGGAGAGGAGACCGCCTCAGGGAGCTGGAGAAAGTGAGACAGGAGGGCCAAGACATAGTCCCTGATGCATTATTATAATTATTAGAAGTATACTATGCTTTTTTTTTTTTTTTTGAGACAGAGTCTTTCTCTGTCGTCCAGGCTGGAGTGCAGTGGAGTGATCTTGGCTCACTGCAACCTCTGTCTCTAGGTTTAAGCCATTCTCCTGCCCCAGCCTCCCAATTAGCTGGGACTACAGATGTGCACCACCACACCCGGCTAATTTTTGTATTTTTAGTAGAGACGGGGTTTCATCATGTTGGCCAGGCTGGTCTCAAACGCCTGACCTCAGGTGATTCACCCACCTTGGCCTCCCAAAGTGCTGGAATTACAGGCATGAGCCACTGCACCTGGCCAGAAATATACTATACTATTATTTATGATATAGCACATAGTCATTCCACTCTATTTGCAGGGGGTGGTTCCAGGACCCCCAGAGATACCAAAATCTGTAGATGCTCAAGGCCCACAGTGGGCACCCATGGATACAGAGGCCGACTGTATATATAATACAGTAATGATTTGTGGATTCATTCATTCAACGACTACTTGCAGGAGCCCCCTGTACCAGGCTCTGGGACACAACAGTGAATGAATGAATGAACCAACAAAGAGAAGGCGGGATAGAAGAGAAATTCGGGGAAAGGGCTAAGGGAAATAGTGTCAGGTTGTGCGTACAGTTGGTGCTTACTCAGTGCACACTAAGCAGAGCCCATACTGAGTCCTGTGTCTTGCAGTGGAGAACATGGCGCACTGTGAGTTTCCTCTCCTGAGAGACCTGCTCATCCGGTGAGGGTGTGGGGAGCCCGGGGCTGGGGGGCTGGCAAGGGGCCCTAGGGACACCACAGTTGGGGCTGACTGCCTCCGGTCTCCCAGCTCCCACCTCCAAGACCTGAAGGACATAACCCACAACGTGCACTACGAGAATTACCGCGTCATCAGACTCAATGAAAGCCACCTGCTGCCCCGAGGGCCAGGCTGGGTGAACCTGGCCCCAGCCTCCCCAGGACAGCTGACCTCCCCCCGGCCCTTCAAGGTCTGCAGGGGGGCCCACGACGATTCTGAGGATGAGTTCTGAGCACCGGCTAATCCTGGGCCCGCAGGGCTTCCTGAGTCCCCAGCGGCCCTCAACACACATCCGTGTATCCGAGCATTTATTAAATGTGGACCTTGCTTTTTGTGAAAAGCTGGGCTTTGAAAACAAAAGGCATTTTGTAAATGACTTCTTTGAGCTACCCACAAATAAAAGGCCGGGTCTCACTCTGTTACCCAGGCTGGAGCAGACTGCCGCGATCATAACTCGCTGCAGCCTCGAATTCCTGGACTCAAGCGATCCTCCTCCCTTAGCCTCTGGGGTAGCCAAGACTACAGGCATGACACCACCTTGATTGGCTGATTTTTAAAATTTTTTGTAGGGATAAGTCTTTGCTAGGTTGCCCAGGCTGATCTTTAACCAACCTCAAGCGATCCTTCCACCTCAGCCTCCCAAAAAACTAGGATTACCACTGCTCCCAACCGTGTATGTTTTTGCTGTTATTTTCGTTGTTGTTTCTGAGATGGAGTCCTTTTTTTTGAGATGCAGTCTCGCTATGTCACCAGGCTGGAGTGCAGTGGTGCGATCTTGGCTCACTGCAGCCTCCACTTTCCAGGTTCAAGCAATTCTCCTGCCTCAGCCTCCAGAGTAGCTGGGACTACAGGCATGGGCCACCATGCCCAGCTAATTTTTGTATTTTTAGTAGAGATGGGGTTTTACCATGTTGGCCAGCATGGGCTCTATCTCTTGACCTCATGATCTGTCCACCTCAGCCTCCAAAGTGCTGGGATTACAGACGTGAGCCACCACACCCAATCTCTGAGACAGATTTTCATTCTGTCACATCAGCTGAAGTGCAAGGACGCAATCTGGGCTCACTGCAACCTCTGTCTAGCAGGTTTAAGCAAATCTCCTGCCTCAGCCTCCCTAGTAGCTGGGATTACAGGTGCCTGCCACCACGCCCAGCTAATATGTGTTTTTAGTGAAGACAGGGTTTCACCATGTTGGCCAGGCTAGTCTTGAACTCCTGACCTCAAGTGATCTATCTGCCCCAGCCTCCCAAAGTGCTGGGATTACAGGTGTGAGCCACAGCACCCAGCCTTCTTTTTGAAGTAATAATGTGAGACTCGCCGGGCAAGGTGGCTCAGCCCTATAATCCCAGCACTTTGGGAGGCCAAGGTGAGGTCAGGAGCTCAAGACCAGCCTGACCAACATGGTGAAACCCTGTCTGTACTAAAAATACAAAAAAAAATTTAGAAGGGCATGGTGGTGTGCGCCTGTAATCCCAACTACTCAGGAGGCTGAGGCAGGAGAATCACTTGAACCTGGGAGGTGGAGGTTGCAGTGAGCTGAGATGGTGCCACTGCACTCCAGCCTGGGCAACAGAGCAAGACTCCGTCTCTAAATAAATAAATAAATAAAATAATAATAATGTGAGACCCAAGGCCCTAGGAGTCTTGAAGGCCTGGGAAGGCACGCCTTGGACAACCAGCCTCCTGTGCCTGAGAGCCAGACCCAAGTTACAAATCCAGCTCTCTCGTCTGTCCCAGCCCATTACTCCTGGCCCAGGGCTAGGCCCACAGGCCACCAAGAACACTTTCAAAATCCCCAGCTTTGTGGCCTGATCGCTGGCTGTCTTACCTGATCTCCGTGTTCCACCGTCCCCCACCTTCCTCATTTCCCTGCCCCAGGGAAATTTATCTGCCCCAGGGACCAGCATGGCCAGATAACAGCTCCCACTGTGGAGCCTGGCAATGCCGATGTGAAAATCGCGGCAGGCAAGCCAGTTACTTATGCTTCCCGTGCTTCACTTTCCTCATCTATAAAATGGGGATCATGGTACCAAGCACATGGCACAGTTGTTCAGACAAAATGGAATACTCCCTAGGATGTGCCGACCTCAACCTGGAGAAATGGCACGAAGACAGAAGCGGCCTGAACAAGACGGAGCAGCAGTCCAGGACAGAGGACCTGCTGCAGAATGGGTGAGCTCCATGGCCCAGGGACTCTCCAGAAGGCAGTGAGTAGGTTGCCTGAGGAAGTCAAGGAGGGCTTTCTCTGGGTGTCAGTTTCATCCCTGCATCAAGCCCATGGCAGGTGGACACAGCTGCCGACTGAATAGACCCCGCATTGCCTGCTCCATAGCAATCCGCTGGTTGAATTCACAAACCTACTTTTCCATCCACACCCCAGGCTGACTCCAGGACTGGGGAGGTTCCAGAGCCTGTGGGCATGCAAACCACCCTCGACCAACATCTGAGTTGGCTGAGATACTGGCCCACGTCACAGCACATTCGCAGGTTTAAGATTAGCCCTGGGCAATATGGCAACATCTACGCATTTCAAAAGCACACACCCAGACCCACACGGTGGCTCACGCCTGTAATCCCAGCACCTTGGGAAGCCAAGGTGGACGGATTGAAAGGTCAGGAGTTCAAGACCAGCCTGGCCAACATGGTGAAACCCTGTCCCTGCTAAAGAAATACAAAAATTAGGCCGGATGTGGTGGCTCAACGCCTGTAATCCCAGCACTTTAGGAGGCCAAGGTGGGTGGATCTCAAAGTCAGGAATTCGAGACCAGCCTGGCCAATATGGTGAAATCCGTCTCTATTAAAGATACAAAAATTAGCTGGGCATGGTGGTGCACACCTGCTAGTGGGGAGGCTGAGGCAGGAGAATCTCTTGAACTGGGGAGGCAGAGGTTGCAGTGAGCCGAGATCGCGCCATTGCACTCCAGCTTGGGCAACAGAGCTAGACTGCATCTCAAAAAAAAAAAAAAAAAAAAAACCGAAAATTAGCCGGACATGATGTTGTGCACCTGTAATCCCAGCTACTCAGGAGGCTGAGGCAAGTGAATTGCTTGAACCCAGAAGGCGGAGGTTGCAGTCAGCCGAGATCCTGCCACTGCACTCCAGCCTCTGAGACAGAGCAAGACTTTGTCTTGTCTAGAAGACAAAAACAAAACAAAACAAAACAAAAAATCACACACCTTTTGGGTCAGCTGCATTTCTAGGAATGCTTCTCACGGATAGACCCGGTTTCTCAACCTCTGCACCACCGCACTTGTGCTGGATCATTCTTTTTCTTCTTCTTCTTCTTCAATTTTTTTTCTTTTAGACAGTTTTGCTTTACCCATAGGTTGGAATGCAGTGGCTCAATCATAGTTCAATGCAGCCTCAATTTCCCAGAGGCGGAGGTTCCAGTGAGCCAAGATCGTGCTGCTGCACTCCAGCCTGGGCAACAGAGCTAGACTGTGTCTCAAACACACATACACACACACACACACACACCCCAAACTCTAGCCTGGACAACAGAGCTAGACTGTGTCTCAAACACAAACACACACACACACACACACACACACCCCGAACTGTAGCTTGGGGAACAGAGCTAGGCTGTGTCTCAAACACACACACATACGCGCGCACACACACACCCCGGAACTGTAGCCTGGGCAACAGACCTAGGCTGTGTCTCAAACACACACACACACACACACACACACACACACACACACAGACACCCCGAACTCTAGCCTGGGCAACAGAGCTAGGCTGTGTCTCAAACACACACACACACACACACACACACACACACACCCCAAACTCTAGCCTGGGCAACAGAGCTAGACTCTGCCTCAAACACACACGCACACACACACCCCAAAGTCTACTGACTCCTAGGATAAAATCCTTAATCTTCACCAGAGTCTCCAAGTATGATCCGGCCCTGCCCATCCCTCCAGCCACATCTCCCAATCTCTGGTTTCGGAGAATCTCAAAGGAGATTCTGTCTCTCAAACGCAGCATGTTCTCTCTGGCCCCAGGACCTTTGCACCTGGCACTCCATCAGTCTGGAATCCTCTCCCCCAATTCCCCAGGTTAACCCAAGGCTGCTCAACCGTCATTTCCACCCTGAAGGTATCAGATCCCCTCTTTTACATCCCTTCGTAACATTTGCCTAAGATGTGATTAAACAATTCTTCGTGCAATTATTTTGTCCACTGTATGCCTCTCTTGGTAGAATGCAAGCTCCATGAAAGCAGCACCTGCCGGCGCTCGGTCACCAGAGCGCCTAGTTAAGAAGGCAGATGAGAGGACTCAACAAGCATTTAATATGCCTGGATGAATGGTTTTAAATGAGTTACAACATTGAGAGTTAACCTCCCCCATTAACAGATGTGGAAACTGAGGCTCAGAGCGCGCAAGGGAGTGGCCCGCCGTGTCGACGACAAGGACACTGCCGCGGGGAGACTACAGCTGCTTCCTCCGGGGCTCTGGAATTGCCGGCAGCTGGGGAGAGCCTCCAGGCCGCCAATCCACCGCTGTGGGGCTCGCAGGAAAAGGCCTCCGGGGAGGGCGCGGGGCGCTCTGGGAAATGTAGTCCCGCCAGCTCCCTGAATCCAGCGTCCCCAACTTTCGCTTCCGGAGGGCTCAGTTCTCGCGCGTTGCTTTGGGAAAGACGCGCTATATTCCAGGAGATCTCTTTATGTCTCCCCACAGTTCGGGAGGCCAAGGCAGGCGGATTCCTTGAGCTCAGGAGTTCAAGACTAGGATGACCAACTTGGCGAAACCCCTTCTCTACAAAATATGCAAAAATTAGCCAGGTGGGCCAGGCGCAGTGGCTCACACCTGTAACCCCAACACTTTGGAAGGCCGAGGCAGGCGGATCACCAGGTCAGGAGTTTGAGATAAGCCTGGCCAACATGGTGAAACCCTGTCTCTACGAAAAATACAAAAAATTGCCAGGCGTGATGGTGCGTGCCAGTTTTCCCAGCTACTTGGGAGGCTGAGGCAGGAGAATCACTTGAACCTGGGAGGTGGAGGTTTGCAATGAGCCAAGGTCTTGCCATTGCACTCCAGTCTGGGCAATAGAGTGAGACTCTGTCTCAAAAAAAAATTTATAAAAAAAAAAAAAAAAGCCGGGTGTAGTGGTGTAGGCCTGTAGTTCCAGCTATTCAGGAAGCTAAGGTGGGAGGATCGCTTGAGCCCAGCAGGTCGAGGCTGCAGTGAACTGTGACTGTACCACTGCACTCTAGCCTAGGCGACAGAGCAAAACACTGTCTCAGAAGAAAATAAATTTAAAAAGCCACTTCATTCCAACAGTGATATTCACTCGGGATCGTCTGTGTGGCGTCTGTTAATTTAATCCAGTGTTGCTCATGCTGTGCAGTGCGCGAGGCCATCCCTTTCCCGTCTTTTTTTGTTTTTTTGATACAGAATCTTGCTCTGTTGCCGAGGCTGGAGTGCAGTGGCGTGACCTCGGCTCACTGCAACCTCTGCCACCCGGGTTCAAGCGATTCTCTTGCCTCAGTCTCCCAAGTAGCTGGGATTACAAGATGCATGCCGCCACACCTGGCTAATTTTTGTATTTTTAGTAGAGACGGGGGTTTCAGCATCTTGGCTAGGCTGGTCTTGAACTCCTGACCTCCTGATCCACCTCTCTCAGCTTCCCAAAGTGTTGGGATTACCGTGCCCGGCACTCTTTTCGGTCTTAAGAAAAATTGCTTCTCCTGAATTTGAGCCTTAGTGGTTAGCAGCCTGGACTGAGACACGGACTGAAGTTTTGTTACGAGGCGGATCGTTGCCTCAAGCTATCCTTCCCCGCCTTGGCCTCCCAAAGTACTGGGATTACAGGCATGAGCCACTGTGCCCGACCAAGTTTGCTGGCTTTGAACAGGGAAGAGGCGGACTTCATCTGTGAACTTTTTCAGGCCAGAGGAGAGCGGGTGTAGAATAGTAACTGGAAGAGCAGCCCAGAGACTACGGACTGCCGCACGCTCGCGCATACTTACTGAGATGCTGGGCTACGTTACCCACAATGCGTCCCTTTGAGGACCACATTAACCACAATACGCATCGCGGGCCCGCCCACGCGGCCTTGTTGCCACGCCCAAACAGCCGGCTCAGCCAATGATTCGAAGGCTGCGTTACCCACAATGCCGCCCGCTAGCCCGGCCATACGGCCTGGTTCCCATGCCTGGCCTGGGGGTTTTCGGCCCGGCTTTGGCGTCCGGGGCTGCGAAACTTGAGGTCCGCGGTCTCACTCCAGCTCATATCCGCCGCTCCGACTCTGGCCCGAACTTTCCACGGCCCGCAGCACTGCCAGTGAGTGCGGGGGTCGCGGGGACGCGGGTCCCGGTCGAAGCTTCGATTTCGCGGCCCCGCCAGCGCCGGGGTCTGCTGCAGCCTCGGGCAGCGCTCACCCTCCACCTGAGGGGTGAGACGGGAAAGCAAGCCGGCCTGGGAGTCCCAACCCTCCCAGGACCCTGGAATTGGGGGGCCGTTGTGACCACCCTCTTGCGGGTGTCTGACGGGGTCTTGTAGGGACTTAAGGGTTTGCCAGACCCGGATACCGAGGGTCAAGTTGAGGCAGAGTCTGTACCTTGCTTGGCACAAGGGCCCAAGTTTTTATCAGGTTTCCAAAGGAACCCCTTCCATATAGGACCCACTGTTATCATAGAAAATGACGATTCTCGAGCTCTGACAGCAAACATCCCTTTTAGATTGTTTTTGTTTTTGTTTTGAGATGGAGTCTATCGCCCAGGCTGGAGTGCGGTGGCGCGGTCTCAGCTCACTGCAACTTTCGCTTCCCGGGTTCAAGCGATTCTACTGTGTCAGCTTCCCGAGTTGCTGGGATTACAGATGTGCTACCACCACGTCGGGCTAATTTTTGTATTTTTAGTAGAGACTGGGTCTCACCACGTTGACCAGGCTAGTCTCAAACTCCTGACCTCACGCGGTCTGCCCACCTTGGCCTCCCAAAATGCTATTACAGGCGTGAGCCACTGCGCCTGGCCCATCCCTTTTAGTTCTGTCAGCAACCTGTGTGTGTAGGCCCTGTTATCATCTCTGTTTGCCCAGTGAGGAAGCAAAGCCCAGAACCGTTCAGTAAATTATGTCAGAATTAACAGGGGTTTAGTAGCAAAGATGGCATTGATTTACTTCATCCCTTTTCTTTTTTTCAGGGGGAGTGAGCTGGTCTTGGAACCAGGGCAAGGGCTTACTTGTCCAGAGGGCTTATCCAGCCCCAACGCTGCCCTTCAAATGGTTTTGTCGTCTCTCCGCAGGGCCCTGAAAAAAACTCTTCCTGTGTCTGTCCAGAGGTATACAGAGAGAGACAGGTTCAATTCTAAGGTCTAAAAAGGAACAAGTCCCACTGGGAACAATGGCCACCATCCCTGGCCTCCAGCCCCTGCCACCCTTGGAGCAGGATCTGGAACAGGACGAGATCCTGATTGTGAAGGTGGAAGAGGACTTCGGCTGGGAAGAGGAGCCCTCCGTGGAGACGGAGGACCCCAGCCCCGAGACTTTCCGCCAGCTCTTCCGGCTCTTCTGCTACCAGGAGGTGGCTGGGCCCCGGGAGGCCCTGAGCCGCCTCTGGGAGCTGTGCTGCCGCTGGCTGCGGCCGGAGCTGCGCACTAAGGAGCAGATCCTGGAGCTGCTGGTGCTGGAGCAGTTCCTGACAGTGCTGCCGGGGGAGATCCAGGCTCGGGTGCGCGAGCAGCAGCCGGAGAGCGGTGAGGAGGCCGTGGTCCTCGTGGAAGGGCTGCAGCAGCGGGAGCCCAGGAAACACAGGCAGCGGGTGAGGTGGGGGGCATTTTGACCCTCAGGTGAGAAAACGGGGCCCTGCTGCTGGGGTTTGCAGCTGGAGATTCCTTGGTCATTGGGTGACCAAGGGTGGCTTCCTGGACACTGTGAATTGAAGAAGGCACCTGCAAAAGGTTTCTCAGCCATGGCCAATGGGTGTCCACCCTTTGATTAACCACATCCTACCCTGATAGCCATTTATTAGCTACAGCAGATGGTATGTGAACACTGTCCTAGGTTAGACCAAACAGGTTTTTGGGTTGTTTTTTTTTTAAGACACGGTCTCCCTCTGTTGCCCAGGCTGTAGTACAGGGGTATGATCACGGCTCATTGCAGCCTCAACATCCTGGCTTCAAGTGATTCTCCCACCTCAGCCTACTAAGTAGCTGAGACTACAGGCATGTACCACCACACCTGGCTAATTTTGTGTATTTTTTGTAGAGACAAGGGTCCGCCATGTTTCCCAGACTAATCTCAAACTCCTGGCCTCAAGTGATTCTCCCACCTTGACCTCCCAAAGTGCTGGGATTACAGGCATGAGCCACTGCGCCTGGCCCAAACACGGGTTTTGGTGGGAGATAGGTCCAGCATACCTTCGAAGGCAAAGAGTTGAAACTACCCCCAAAGTGGGAGAACACTGGGAAGAAAGACCAGGGGCATGGGGGGCACTTGGGTTAGAGTCCCCAGAGGTTCTAGAGTTGTGCCATGCAAAACAGTAGCTGCTAGCCACATGTAGCTTTTAAAATTATAGTTATATACTTGTGTGTGTGTGTGTGAGACAGACTCTGTTTCTCTCTCACCCTGACAGGAGTGCAGTGGTGCGATCTCAGCTCACTGCAACCTCCACTTACCGGGTTCAAGTGATTCTCATGTCTCAGCCTCCCAGGTAGCTGGCATTACAGGCATGTGCCACCATGCCAGGCTGATTTTTGTATTTTTAGTAGAGAAAGAGTTTTTGCTGTGTTGGCTAGGCTGGTCTCAAACTCCTGGCCTCAAGTGAACTGCCTGCCTTGGCCTCCCAAAGTGCTGGAGTTACAGGTGTGAGCCACCACACCTGGCCACTATGTGGAATGTTAAATTAATTCCTCAGTCATACTGGTCACCTCTCAAGGGCTCAGTTGTCACACATGGCCAGTGGCTACTGTACTGGATGGCAGAGACTGGTGCCCTGAAATCTCTATAGACTGTCCCTCTCCACCTCCTTCCAACCACATTTGCAGGAGCAGGGAAAGCCTCTTACTCATTCCTCCTGCTTCAGTTTCAGTCACTGAACTTATTGAGATTAAAATAGAAAAGTCCTGCCACCTGCTGTTTCAGTGCATTTTTCAGGGCCTTTATGGATGGGGCACATGGGCGGTGCTTACCAGCTGCTTTTCTCCCTATAGCAGCGCCACTGGCTGCACACTGCTGGTCTTTTACAGCCAGCAGAGGAGACATATCCCCTAACGCTTGACCAGATGGTGAGCTGACTGCAGTTAGAAAATCCTCCCATTGGCCAGCGTGATGGGTCACACCTATAATCCCAGCACTTTGGGAGGCTAAGGTGGGAGGATCATGAGGTCGGGAGATCAAGACCATCCTGGGTAACACAGTGAAACCCTGTCTCTACTAAAATACAAATTAGCCGGAATTGGTGGTGGGCACCTGCAGTCCCAGCTACTCCAGAGGCTAAGGCAGGAGAATCGTTTGAACCTGGGAGGCGGAGGTTGCAGTGAGCCGAGATTATACCACTGCACTCCAGCCTGGTGACAGAGTGAGAGTCCGTCTCAGAAAAAAAAAAAAAAGCGAGGTGTAGTTGCTCGTGCCTGTAATGCCAGCACTTTGGGAGTCTGAGGCAGGTGGATTACCTGAGGTCAGGAGTTTGAGACCAGCCTGGTCAACTACTGAAAATACAAACATTAGCCGGGCGTGGTGGTAAGTGCCTGTAATCTCAGCTACTCGGGAGGCTGAGGCAGGAGAATCGTTTGAACTCACAAGGCGGAGGTTGCAGTGAGCCAAGACCGTGCCATTGCACTCCAGCTTGGGTAACAGAGCGAGACTGTCTCAAAAGAAAAAAAAAGAAAGAAAGAAAATTGTGCCATTGTGGTGGCCAAGAACTCAGGATTTCTTCCTAGCCGGCCAGCCTCTTTCCTGGCCCCTGCAGCTTCAGTATTTGGGGTTCCTGGCATGGCTTCCTTCTGTCACTGTCCCGGCATCTCTGCACACATGCCACAGGACCACCATCGAGCAGAGAGGGGCAGGCTCTGCTCCCCAAGGGGACTACCCTCCCTTAGAGGTGTGGAATGTTGGACAAGAGGAAGCCCAAGACAGGGTCCCTGACACTGAGTTTGCAGTTGTCTGGGGATGTCTCTTGCAAGTGCTATTGCAGAGCATAATTCTAAGATCCAGCTTCATCCAAGTCACCTTTTCTGGTATTAGGAAATAGAGCATCTCAGAGCACCTGTTGATAATTTCTCACACCCATCCCCCCCCCCCCCCCGGACAGAGTCTTGCTCTGTCACCCAGGCTGAAGTACAATGGCATGATCTCGGTTCACTGCAACTTCCACCTCCCAGGTTCAAATGATTCTCCTGCCTCAGCCTCCCAAGTACTGGGATTACAGGCATGTGCTACCATGCCCGGCTAATTTTTGTACTTTTAGTAGAGATGTGGTTTTACTATGTTGGTAGGCTGGTCTCACACTCCTGGCCTCAGGTGATCCACCTGGCTTGGCCTCCCAAAGTGCTGGGATTACAGGTGTGAGCCACTGTGCTTGGCCAGATAATTTCAAAAAATCCAGCAAATGCAGTAATGTGAAGTTCTAAAATGAGGCCAGGGCTGACTCAGGGCCCCTCTGACCCAGGGTCTATCAGGAGGACCAAGGAATGGAGAGTGAGAATGTGAAGGAGTTGGGTGCGATGGCCCACGCCTGTAATCCCAGCACTTTGGGAGGATCGGTCAGGCAGATCACGAGGTCAAGAGATCGAGACCATCCTGGCCAACATAGTGAAACCCCGTCTCTAGTAAAAATACAAAAATTAGGCCGGGTGCAGTGGCTGACACCTGTAATCCCAGCACTTTGGGAGGCCAAGGCGAGTAGATCATGAGGTCAGGAGTTTTGAAACTAACCTGGCTAAGATGCTGAAACCCTGTCTCTATTAAAAATGCAAAAATTAGCCGGGCGCAGTGGTGGGTGCCTGTAATCACAGGTACTCACGAGGCTGAGGCAGGAGAATCATTTGAACCCAGGAGGTAGAGGTTGTGGTGAGCCAAGATCGTGCCACTGAACTCCAGCGTGGAGACAGAGCAACACTCCATCTCAAAAAAAAAAAAAAAAAAAAAAGAATGTGATGAAACACGATTGCAGTGACAGGAGAGACCATGAAATAGAGCGGACTGGGAGCTGGCAGCAGGGAGCCTAAGGGTGGGCAGCGGCTGGGGTGCCTGAGATGGTGTGGGGCCCTGTGGGGATTTTCCTTTTGCCCTTCTGGGAGCCGGTGGGCAGATCTCTGTCTGTGTGCAGGGCTCAGAGCTGCTTTCTGATGATGAGATGCCCCTCGGGATAGGGGGACAGTCCTTAAAATGCCAGGCGGAGGCTCAGACGGAGGAGCTGTTTCTGGAGGAAGAGGCTCAATGCTCCAGCCAGCAGCCCCCAGCCCAGCTAAGCCACAGGCCACAGAGGGGCCCACTGCTGTGGCCAGAGAGGGGTGAGCAGCACCCCTTTGGAGGAACGGGAAGTGGTGCAGGGAAGGAAGGTGAAGGTGAATGGGGCATGGGGTGTGGCCAGAACAGGGTGTGGCCTGCCTGGATGCGGGGTGCACAGGCTCTCCAGCAAGGAGTGGGTCTTGGGTGGGCAACCACCGGGCTGTTGGGGCCTTTGACTGCAGGGGTGGTGAGGCGGTGCTGGATGAGCTGTGTGACTGGTGGTGACTCTGCTCCTTCCCAGGCCCTCCGGCCCCCCAGCATCAGGAGATGGCGTCAGCCTCGGCCCTCCTTTCAGCCTGGTCCCAGGTGAGTAGGGTGCTCCTGGTCTACAGCGTCCCAGGGTCTGGCCCGACCTCCTGTGTGTCACACTTCCTTGTTGAGCGGAGACTTCTCTCCCAGTGGCCAGGGTTTTGGATGTCAGAGGAGCTCCTTCCTAGAATTTCCTCCCTTTCGTCCAGCCCTGGAGTTGCTTCCTCTGGCCTCCTGGGGAGTCTTCTCTCCAGAGGCCGTTTAAGTACTCGGTGATGCCCAGAAGATTCTGGGGTCCAACAGTGAGACAGAGTGGTGACTCCTGTCTTGCTGGGCACAGGGGCCTTTTGGGACTCAGGAAAACACAGGTTCATCTTACACCTCTGGTGTGGAATAGGAGTCTTCTTTGTTTGCTCACTTGCTTGTTTGATTTTTTTTTGAGCCGAAGTCTGGTACTGCGCTCACGCTAGAGTGCAGTAGTGTGATCATGGCTCACTGCAGTCTTGACCTCCCGGGCTCAAAAGATCCTCCTGCCTCAGCTTCCTGAGTTAGCTGGGACTACAGGTGTGCACCGCCACACCTGACTAGTTGTTCTTTTATTTTTTTGTAGATACACAGTCTTCCTGTGCTGCCTAGGCTGATCTTGAGCTCCTGGGCTCAAGCAATACTCTTGCCTCAGCCTCCCAAAGCACTGGGATTACCAGGCATGAGCCACCATGCCTGGCCTGTTTGATTTTTATTTTCATATTTATTTATTTATTATTTATTTATTTTGAGATGGAGTCTTGCTCTGTCACCCAGGCTGGAGTGCAGTGAAGAGATCTTGGCTCACTGCAACCTCCACCTCCTTGGTTCAAGCAATTCCCCTGCCTCAGCCTCCCGAGTAGCTGGCGTTACAGGCGTTCACCACCACGCCCGACTTAGTTTTATATTTTTTGTATAGACATAGTTTTACCATGTTGGCCAGGATGGTCTCGAACTCCTGACCCCAGGTGATCCACCCATCTTGGCCTCCCAAAGTGTTGGGATTACAGGCATGAGCTACTGTGCCCAGCTCTGTGCATTTTTAAACAGCAGCTTGACTGGGATATAATTCACATACTGTACAATTCACCCATTTAAAATGGGCTGGGCACGGTGACTCATGCCTATATTTCCAGCACTTTGGGAGGCTGAGGCGAGTGGATCACTTGAGGTCAGGAGTTCCAGACCAGCCTGTCCAGCATGGTGAAAATCCCGTCTCTACTAAAAAAAAATTTAGCCGGACGTGCTTGCCTTGGACCCAGGAGGCGGAGGTTGTAGTGATCCCAGGTCTGCACTAGGCCATGGCAACAGAGCAAGACTCTGTCTCAAAAAAAAATAACAGTACAGTTTGTGTCCAGAGTAGTGCAGCCATCACCACAGTTTTAGAACCCTTTAGCCCCTCCACAAAGACCCCCTTGACTCATTAGCAGAGTCTCTCCCTTTTTCTCCCTCAGCACCTGGCAACCACAAAGCTCCTTTTTTCTTTGTGGATTTGCCTGTTCTGGAAAGGGTTGGCTTTTTTTTTTTTTAAAACATGGTTAACCTATGCTTTTTATTTATTTATTTATTTTTTTGAGACAGAGTCTTGCTCTGTTGCCCAGGATGGAGTGCAGTGGTGCGATCTCAGCTCACTGCAACCTTTACCTCCCAGGTTCAAGCAATTCTCCTGAGTAGCTGGGATTACACGCTTGTGCCACCATACCAGCTAATTTTTCTTTTTTTTTGAGACAGTGTCTTGCCCTGTTGCCCAGGCTGGAGTGCAATGGCTCACTGCAGCCTCCGCCTCCCAGGTTCAAGTGATTCTTCTGCCTTAGCTTCCTGAGTATTTGGGATTACAGGCACCCACCACCACACCCAGCTACTTTTTCTATTTTTAGTTGAAACAGGGTTTTGCCATGTTGGCCAGGCTGGTCTTGATCTCCAGACCTCAGGTGATCCGCCCACCTCAGCCTCCCAAAGTGCTGGGATTACAGGTGTGAGCCGCTGCACCCGGATCATGCTTCCGGGTCAGTCTGGTGATACATCTGGGAGCCACTGGCCCAGAGGTGTCCTGAAGTCCCCTGTCCGCCGCATCAGGGCCCTAGGCCTGGCTGGCCACAGAGCCAGGGGATGCTCTCATCTTCCTGTGGTGCATGGGAGACTGTGGTGAGTCCACTGCTCCTCGTGGCAAATCTGTCCCTTCCCCAGTGGTGTCCCAACTCTGCAGCAGTGGCACAGGGGAGCAGTCGGCAGAGGCACCAGGACTCACCACTGTGACAAGAGTGGAGAGGACCAGCTGCACCACCACGCTCGGCCCCAGCCTCGAGGGGCAGTGGGGGTGCAGCTCGCTAGACCAGTGGCCCACAAGGAGCAGGCAGATTGCTTGGGGCCTGGACTGAGCAGGGTGCATTCCAGCAGGCGCCTGTGAACTTGGAGGATGTGGCTGTATACGTTTCTGGGGAGGAGCCAGGATGCCTGGACCCAGCTCAGCAAGATGCGCTGCTGGAGAATGAAGGTAATTGCGAGGGACTCTGTCTTCTAGGGGTCTTGCTAAAAATAGGAACTGTCAGGTGCCAGCTCATGGGCTTGGTTACATTGGTCCAGTTGGCCTGGGGCAGTCCTGTGTGCCCAGGGCTGCCCGAATCCCTTCAGGGTCCCAGCTGCAGGGGCTGTACAGCCACTTGGCCATGACCCAGGCAGGTGCCCAGAGCTGCCTTGCGATTCTGTTCTTCCATCCCCGCCCCCCTACACATTGGTCCTGCTTCACTTCTGCTGCCCCATGCCCTGCTCTCAAGGGCACAGCTGCTCCCACAGGGCCTGACTCTTCAGCCTCTCCCCATTGCACTGAGCACCACCCTGGCCCGTACCTAGCACTGTCCTCTCAGTTCTTTCTCTGCCCGTTTGTGTCTTTCTGCCTCTCCTGATGCTGCTGGAGCCTTTTCTGGTTTTTGTTTTTTGGTTTTTTTTGAGATGGAATCTTGCTCTGTCATCCAGGCTGGAGTACAGTGGTGTGATCTTGCCTCACTGCAACCTCCGCCTCCTGGGTTCAAGCGATTCTCCTGCCTCAGCCTCCCAAGTAGCTAGGATTATAGGCACCCGTCATCATGTCTGGCTAATTTTTGTATATTTAGTAGAGATGGGGTTTCACCATGTTGGCCAGACTGGTGTCGAACTCCTGATCTCAGGTGATCTGCCCACCTCAGCTTCCCAGAGTGCTGGGATTACAGATGTGAGCCACCACGCCTGGCCATGCTGAAGTCTTTTCTATCGACAGTGAGAGGTTGCTTTGTATTAGAGTTCTTCTCCAGAGAAACAGAGCCAACAAAAGATACACACACACACACACACACACACACACACACACACACAGAGAGAGAGAGAGAGAGAGAGAGAGAGAGAGAGAGAGAGAGAGAGCGCGAAATTTATTTTATGGCATGGACACTCAAACAGCTCCCTTGGCTGCTTACAGAAGTTGACAAATCTGAAATCTGTAGGCCAGGCCAGCAGGCTGGAAGCTTAGGATTTCTGTGCAATGGTCTTGAGGCAGAGTTCCTTCTTTGGGAAACCTCCAGGATTTTCTTCCTTTTTATGGCTGAATAACATTCCCTTATGAATAATGCTGCAGTGAAAGTGGGTATGCAGATGCATCTGTGATAAACCCTGCTTTCAGTTCTTGGGGTAGATGTTTCCAGCAGTCAGACGGCTGGCGCACACTTGGTCATTCTGTGTGTAACTTTCTGAAGAACGATCATGCTGTTTTCCACAGCATCTGTACCATCTCATGTACCCACCAAGAGTGCACAGAGGTTCTACTTTCTCCACATCCTCACCAGTGCTTGTTATTTTCTGGGTTTTTTTGTTTGTTTGTTTTTTTGTTTTGAGACGAAGTCTTGCTCTGTCACCAGGCTGCAGTATAGTGACGTGAGCTTGACTCACTGCAGCCTCCACCTCCTGGGTTCAGGCGATTCTGTCTGAGCCTCCTGAGTAGCTGGGATTACAGGCATGCGCCACCACATCTAGCTAATTGTTGTAGTTTTAGAAGAGGTGGGTTTTGCCATGTTGGCCAGGCTGGTCTCAAATTCCTCACCTTAGGTGATCTTACCTCAGCCTCTCAAATTGCTGGGATTACAGGCGTGAGCTACCGTGCCCAGCCTGATTTGCAAATGTTTTCTCCCATTTTGTGCATTTTCACTTTGTTGGTAGTGTTCTTTGACGAACAAAGGTTTTTGGTTCTAGTGGCCATTGTATCATTTTTTTCTTGTGTTGCCTGTGAGCAGGTAGATTTAGACGATGTTGTATGAGACTCTGGTTGGTCATCAGCAGCTTTGGTGATATGCATCCAGACCAGCAGTCTTGCCCTCTAGGGGACGTCTGTCCATGAGTGGAGATATTTTTGGCTGTTAGGATATTTGTCAGCCATATTTGATGAGCAGAGGACAGGGATGTCAGCCACCCTCCTGCAGTTCATAGGCTGGCCCCATCAGTGACTCAGCCTGCTCCAGGCCCCATGAATGTCACCTTTACAATGATTGAGTTACCATGATTGAGGAACCCTGATCTGAAGGTTTCTGGGAGTGTCTTACCCGTGGGCCACTTCATTCCCCGTACCAAAGGCAGGTGGCAAAAGGGAAAGAATTTGCCAGCCCTCCCAACTCCCAAGTGACCACATGGAATCCTCAGAAGGGAAGGAATGAAGTTCTGTCCAGCTCTGTCACCAGTTCCCGGAGCCCAGACACAGCTTCCCTCCCGGGGTCACAGTCATAAGGTTGGATTTTACTTACCCTGTGCCAGAGCCCATGGTAAAAAAGGCCGCTGGGGCCAACAAAAGTTGAATTTATTTGATCTCGCTTTAAAAAAAAAAAAAAAATCCAGATCCGATGGCTCACACCTGTAATTCCAGCACTTTGGGAGGCCAAGGCAGGTGATCACCTGAGGTCAGAAGTTCGACACCAGCCTGGCCAACATGGCAAAACTCTGTCTCTGTTAAAAATACAAAAAAATAGCCAGGTGTGGTGGTGAGCACCTGTAATCCCAGCTACTAGGGAGGTGGAGGCAGGAGAATTGCTTGAACCCAGGAGGTTGCGGTCACAGTGAGCTGAGATCACACCATGGCACTCCAGCCTGGGTGACAGGAGCGAAACTCAGTCTCAAAAAGAAAAAACAAAAATAGGCCAGATGCGCTGGCTCATACCTGTAATCCTAGCACCTTGAGAGGTCAAGGCGGGTGGATTGCTTGAGTCCAGGAATTTAAGACCAGTCTGTGTAACATGGAGAAACCTTGTCTCTACAAAAAACGCAAAAATTCGCTGGGCATTATGGCGCACACCTGTAGTCACATGTACTTGACAGGCTGATGTGGGAGGATCACTTGAGCCTGGGTTAAGGCTGCATAGAGCTGTGATTGTACCACTGCCCTCCAGCCTGGGCAACCAGGTGGGACTCTGTCTGAAAAAAAAATCCCAAAATTAACAAATTAGGTTGGTATGTGGTCTCAAAGTTTTTACATTTTTTCATGAGATGAAATTCACATAACATAAAATTATCAATTTTTCAGTTCAGTGGTGTTTAGTATATTCACAATGTTGGACAATTGTCACCTTTATCTGGTTCTAAAACTTTTTATTTGAAACAGGGTCTCACTCTGTCACCCAGGTTGGAGTGCAGTGGCACAGTCTTGACTCACTGCAGCTTCAACCTCCCAGGCTCAGGTGATTCTCCCACCTCAGCCTCCCAAGTAGCTGGGACTATAGGCCTATGCCACCATGCCCAGCTAATTTGGAAAATTTTTTTGGTAGACATAGAGTCTCACTATGTTACCCAGGCTCAAAAACTTTTTTTTTTTGAGATGGAGTCTCACTCTGTCACCCAGGCTGGAGTGCAGTGGCATGACCTCGACTCACTGCAACTTCTGTCTCCCGGGTTCAAGCGATTCTCCTGCTTGAGCCTCCCAAGTAGCTGGGATTACAGGCGTGAGCCACCACGCCCAGCTTCCTCTTTTATAGATGTAGAATTTGAGGCTCAGTAAGCGCCAAACCCACCTTTGGCTTTCCAGAAGTTGGGCCTGGAGATGGGAGGGGAGGGCAAGGAGGATTCGCCCAGGAGCTCTGGGTGTGGAAGTATCTTAAAGTGGACATTTCCAAGGGCAGTGGGTGGTTCTGTCCCTCCCCTGTGGGGTCAGCGTGTGCCTGCCACGCACAGAGCTTCTCTCCGGACTGGTGTGAAGACGGCTGCTCCCCCACACCACCAAGCATCATGGTGTGCTTTGTGCCACCAGATACCCTGTCACCCTCATGCTGCAGACGAGGAACAGAGAAGTCAAGGGCTTTTTCCTGGAAGTGGCAAAGCCTGGATCACTGCAGGCCCCTCTCCCTGTTCTCCTGTCCTGACGGTGTCGGCTCTAGAACCTGGATCTACAGAGGGGCCTCAGGGGCTGCACCAAGTATATGACAACAGAGGGCCAATGGCTGGGACCCATGACTGCCCTGCTCAGCCAGAGCAGCCCAGAGCAGGGCTTCTCAACGTTGGCGCTTTTGACGTTTGGGCCGGATGGCTCTTCACATGGGGCTGCCTGTGCTGGCAGGAGCTTTTCCAGCTGCCCAGGCCCATGCCCATTAGAGACTACTTACAACCCCCTCCCCAGACTTGACAAAAATGTTTCCAGACCTTGCCACCAGGTAGGAACCACTGACTTAGAGCATACAGCAGAGTCCAGAGCTTGATGGCCCTCGCTCTGTAACTTACCAGCCCAGTGATTCTGGGTAAGTTCCTTAACACTTTGGTGCCTCGGTTTCCCCATCTGCAAGATGGAGATAGTAACAGCACTGACCCACTGCTTATTGTGATGGTTAAATAAGTTCCTGTGTGTTTGTTTTATTGATTTAGTTTTTGAAACAGGGTATCACTCTGTCACCCAGGCTGGAGTGTCGTGGCATGATCACGGCTCACTGCGGCCTTGACCTCCTGGATGCAAGTGACCCTCCCACCTCAGCCTCTTGAGTAGCTAGGACTACAGGCACACGCCACCATGCCCAGCTAGTTTTGTTTATTTTCTGTCAAGACAAGATCTCCCTGTCTTGCCCATGCTGGTCTTGAACTCTTGGGCTCAAACAATCCTCTTGCCTCAGCCTCCCAAAGTGCTGGGATTACAGGCATGAGCCACCATGCTGGGTCCCTGCTAGACGTTTTGTACGGGAACTTTAGGAGCCCCATAAAGCCTTCATCTTCCTTTCTATTAGAAGCATTTCTCAGCTGGGCACGGTGGCTCACTCCCGTAATCCCAGCACTTTGCAGGGCCAAGGTGGGCAGATCATCTGAGGTTAGGAGTTTGAGACCAGCCTGGCCAACATGGTGAAACCCCATCTCTACTAAAAATACAAAAGTTAGCTCGGCATGGTGACAGGCACCTATAATCCCAGCTACTGGGGAGGCTGAGGTAGGAGAATTACTTAAACCTGGGAGGTAGAGGTTGTAGTGAGCCCAGATCATGCCATTGCGCTCCAGCCTGGCAGACGAGCAAGACTGAATCTCAAGAAAAACAAATCATTTCCCTTGCCCTCTTGCCATGAATTCCTAGAGACTATGCTTTCTCTGTCTCAGGACCTGTGATCCCGTTGGTGGATGGTGGTGATGGCAGAGAGGACGCCCCGGTGAGGATGGAGTGGTACCGAGTGTTCTCGGCGCGATGCCAGGGCCCTGGCCACCCGCTCCCAAGTCAGAGGCCAGCCCCAGTCAGGGGCTTGGCCAGGCCTGGGCAACCAAGAGGTGGCCCCCCATCAGGAAGAGGGGCTTCCCATGGGGCTGACAAGCCGTACACCTGCCCCGAGTGTGGCAAAGGCTTCAGCAAAACGTCCCACCTGACCAAGCACCAGCGCACACACACGGGTGAGCGGCCTTACAAGTGCCTGGTGTGCGGGAAGGGCTTCAGCGACCGCTCCAACTTCAGCACACACCAGAGGGTGCACACGGGTGAGAAGCCCTATCCGTGCCCCGAGTGTGGGAAGCGCTTCAGCCAGAGCTCCAGCCTGGTCATCCACCGCAGGACGCACAGCGGGGAGCGGCCTTACGCCTGTACCCAGTGCGGGAAGCGCTTCAACAACAGCTCCCACTTCAGCGCCCACCGCCGGACGCACACAGGTGAGAAGCCCTATACCTGCCCGGCCTGTGGCAAGGGCTTCCGCCGGGGCACCGACCTGCACAAGCACCAGCGGACCCACATGGGGGCAGGCTCCCTGCTGACGCTCCCGCCAGTGGCTCCTGGAGGCCCCGGGGCCAAGGCCTGATCACCATATCTGAAACTGCCTTTCCAGGACTCTCGTCCCTGGGCACAGAATTCAGGAAGCTGCCAGAGACCCTGGTCCGAAAGCATCGCCTGTTGCCTCCCATGGCCCAGTATGAGGTCAGCAGGAGACATTTGGGATGCTCAGACCAAGGAGGAAGCTGGGCACTGGGTACAGAGCAAGGGCAAGGACAGGCTATGTGAGTGTCCAGTGGCGGCCAGAACAGACGAGACAGAGCGAGGACTTCAGACACGGTGACACACTCAGGAAGCCAGAAGCCCGTACCCAAGGTGTTGGTGGGGCTGGCTCCTGGAGGGCCTGGGAGGTCCATCAGCCTCTTCCAGCATCCGGTAGCTGCTGGCGTGTACCCTCATCACTGCGTCCCTACCCGTCCCCTGTGTGTCTGTGACCCTGTGCGCCATCTTTGTGTGTCCTCCCCTGCCTTTTTTTTTTTTTTTTTTTAAAGACAGCCTTGCTGTGTCACCCAGCTGGGAGTGAAGTGCCATGATCATAGCTTACTGCAGCCTCGAACCCCTGGGCTCAAGTGATCCTCCTGGCCTTGGCCTCCTTAGTAGCTGGATTACAGATGTGTGCCGCCATGCCCAGCCTCTTTTTGGTAGGGCCACCACTCACTTGGTTTAGGTTCCCCCAATTCACTGTAACCTCATCTTAACTAATTATATCATCAAAACTGGTGTTTGCAAACAAGGTCACATTCTGAGCTCTGGGTGGACATGAATTTGAGGGGCCCCTCTCTGGCCTGCCGTAAGGATCCCTGATGTACCCCAGCCTTCCCAGGACCTGGTCTCCAGCTTCTCCTCCATCCTGCTAGGGTTTCCAAATGCCTGGGGCTGGCCAGCATTCCAGTCCCTTTTGCAGATCCATATCTGCCCTGCAGGCTGGCAGACACCTGGGGCGGGAACACAACCCTGAGTTCCATCTTCCTGACCTGTCACCAGGGATGCGACAGGCCTGACGCCTCCCCAGGGACGAGGTTCAGGGCCACCTTTGCTTCTGGCTCCTTAGTGTCTGGGACATGGCCTTCCATGGTCACCCCACTTTGTCTTTCTAAGGTAAGAAGCCTTCACCTTCCAGCTTCTGTCTGGCCTGTGCTGTGTGGGAGCGTCTGGTCTGTACACATCATCTCAGTGTGTGAGTGGCTGAGGCGAGTGGTGTAATAGAGTCTTCGGTGTGTGTAGTTGTCTCAGAAGTCATAGGACGGCTGTGGACACCACTGGGTTCTGGAATGTTCCAGCTGGGCAGTGGTGGTTCCTCATGGGTAGGTAGCCTTGGCCCTTGGCCCAGCCTGGGATGCTCCATTCCATTTGTCACACAGTCACCGTATATACGTGCACAGTTTGATCTTGTGGCACAGCCCATGTTCCAGCTGCGTGACCTGCCCTTTCCTCGTTCCCTTAACTAACATAAGTAGTCAGTGCCTCTGGCCCCTGTGTACTCTGTCCTTTGTCTGCAGAGTGAGGCTGCCTGGTTGAGGAACGGCTCCTACCTTCTAGATCAGCTCTCGGAGCTCTCGTGGGACATAAGGTACCCAGCTAGATGTGGCCAGGTCACCTTCCCACCAGCTAGCAAAGCACCTGGTATTGCTGACACCCATCTGCCCGTTGCAGCCTGAGCCCCCAGGCCTCTCACATGAAGGCCTGTGCTGGAGGTGGTAGCCTGGGGGAAAGTGTGATTGGGGTCTGCCCACTTCCTTTGTTCTGCTGTGGCCAGGGCCTCTCGCTGGCTCAGAGGGTCCCTTCCCATCTGGGTGTCATCCTCAGTGCTCACGTGATGGAGTGTCACAGGAGCTGTGAGTCCCAAGTGCATGCATGTTGTGATGTTCTCTCATGCATTCCAGTAGGGGGGCTCCCATTATTATTATTTTGAGATGGATTTTTTCTCTGTTGCCAGGCTGGAGTGCAGTGGTCCGATCTAGGCTCACTGCAACCTCCGCCTCCTGGGTTGAAGCAATTTTCCTGCCTCAGCCTCCTGAGAACTTGGGACTACAGGCGCCTGCCACCACACCCAGCTAATTTTTGTATTTTTAGTAGAGATGGGGTTTCATCATGTTGGCCAGGATGGTCTTGATCTCTTGACGTCGTATCTGCCTGCCTCAGCCTCCCAAAGTGCTGGGATTACAGGCGTGAGCCACCGCGCCTGGCCATGATTCTCTGGGTGGAGGAACTGGGGCACTGGGAGTGTGAAAACCTTGCCTGGGTGGTGGAGCCAACTTAGGATCCAGGTCTGACTTCCCACCCCTTTCCCTTTGCCTTGACAGACACTAATTCACAGAGTTGAACTTGGAACAATTTATTCTCCATCACTGTGGAACATTCTCAGTGAACTTACTGGCATTAAAGGGGCGGGGGGTGATGGAAGAAAATGGGGTTAAAGAATAAGAACAGCTTTTGCTTTTTACAGCTAGGCAGCCACAGCAGAGGCTGCCAGACTGTGAGGGCAGAGTACGGGGTTGTAGCCCGGTTCTGGCTGCCTGTAGGGTCTCTGCAGGTGGGAGAGGGCATGGGAGCTGGGAGGCAGGCAGCCTGGCCTTGTGCCCTGCAGGAGGGGCCTCCTGGGAGTTTGTGGTATCCTGTCTTGCCTTTGGCTTGTAATGAAAACACTCATCATTGGGAGTGAGGTCAGGTGTGGGGTCCGTTGCTAGATCACATGGGGTCTGGAGAGCAGAGGTCTGTGGCCCCAGTCTTGGCAGCCTGTGGCCATGGCCAGACTGTCTTTTGCCTGGTATAAGGCTTGATGCAAAGAGACCCTTGCCCATCCTTGGTGGCATGGCAGAGGGGGGTGAGCCACAGGGGAAGCTGGGAGACTTGACCAAAGGCCAGGCGCCCTGCTGTGCTGCCTGAGCCTGAGGTGCAGTGGGGCCGGAGGTGGTGATTTCTCTGTTCTTCCCACAGAGCAGGCAGCAGGACACATCCTGGAGACAAGGTGGGGGAGAGAGCAGGTGCCCAGGTCAGGGCTGATCACAGCAGTTACAAAAGTTTCCTGTGAAGATGGGGCTGCAGGATGGTGCTGGCAAAGAAACAGGACCCAGGAAGACCAGGCATGTCCTGTCATTGGAGTGGGTCTCGGCAAGGGGCAAGCAGCTGTCCCCAGCTCTTGGTGGTGATCAGCAACCGAGGCCTCTGCTCCACGCTACACAGGACAGCGTTTCCAGGGGTTTCCTGTATTCTGTCTAGATTCATAAAGGTCAAAGGCCTTGAGAGTCTATGTGTGCCTATCTTAGGTAAAGAAGAGAAAGAGAAAGCCAATTCTCATTGTTACCCCCTTTCAAAAAGTTCATTAAGAGCCAGGCATGGCATTTCACCCGTCGTGCTATCCCTGCCCATCTCTTAGAGGACCAGACCCCATTATCCCAAGCTGTTGTCGTGTGTTAGGTACAGATTTGTGTCTGCATCCTTGCTTTAAAGGCATACATCTGTGGCTGAGCTCTAACAGGGTCTGAGGGTCCCTGCCTCTGGAAGCCCCCTGCTAGTGGAAACGCAGGGAGAGCAAAGGGACAGCAGGGCCCAGGGTCCATGGCAAGTCAGCCCGCCCCCGCCCACTCCTGGGATCCCACTACCTGGGTGTCTACAGTTGGTCCAGAGGAGGTACCAGGGCCTCCCTGGCTGCCTCTGACTCTAGAGTGTCCCCTAGGGCTCTGGGTCTGCCTCCTGGGAGTTGGGCCTGGGTGTTCTGCCTCTCAGCGCAGAGCTTCATGTGTTGCTTCCTCCAAGTTCCTGATCCAGCAGCATCTTCAGGGACCTGAGCCCCACCACCACCAGGCCCCTTGCTGGCAGGCAGCTCAAGCTGGGCTGTCCTGTTCCGAAAGGCCCTGAGCTGCTGGAGAAGCTGGCTCTTCCCGGTATAGCTCCTGTGACACGAGACCAAACTCAGCCCTGTGGGGGCCGCACCTCCCAGCACTCAACACTGAAACAGGACAAAAGCAGGTGGGCCCAGTTCCCATTTCAAAGTAAGAATGCCATTCAGGTGGCCAGTCACCGCTGCCACTGCTGGGACCCAGTGGACATGGGTGAGATGATGGAAGCTGTGCCGCCCCCCTGCCCTATGTGGTAGGTACAGCAGGACCTCACCACAGGCGGTAAATGTGCCAGGTGGAGGGCTTCCTGCAGGAAGCAGAGGGGATATCTGCAGGTGGCGGGAGGCCCCTTGGTGGTTACCGTAGCCCCAGGGAGGAAGCAGATGCCCCCTCTGTGTCTCCCATAGCTGCCATCTCCTCTTCCTCCTCCTCCTCGCTATCAGAGGAGCTGTGGGGGAGAGAAATGGGTTTCCGGATGTGCTCACTCCACCCAACATTCCAACTCCTGTTGGGGCTTGAGGCACTCGGGCTTCCCTGGTGACCCAATACAAGAGGGCAATGGACACACTGGAGGCCGGCGGATGTCCTGCCAGGAGGTGAGGGCAGGTGTGGGCGATGCCCTCCAGCTTAATGTGTTGGGCTCAAGCCCAGCTTGAGGGGGTGTGCCCCGTGCCCCTCTTCCCTCCCTCCCTCCAGGGACCCAGGGGGACTCTACGCCAGGCCCAGTTCACCCATGCTAAAAGCACTTCTCAATTGAGCAACGATCCAAAGCATTTTGAAATCCCTGGTCCTTCCCAGTGGGATCCACCAGCTTTGTGAGGTCAACAGGCAACTTTGCAAAGTTGAGGCTGTCATGGGGTAGTCACTGCCCTCCAGACCTTTCTGGGAAGAGATGGCCTGGTGGCTCCGTCTGCCGCAGGTCAATGAAGATGGTGGGGGGCTCCGTGTTAAGCCTCATGGGCTCGGCCAGCTGTGGGCCTGGCACGGCCTGGGAGCCTGGCTTCCTGGAAGCACATCTGAGATGAGAGAAGCAGGCACTGTGGAGTCATTTGTCTGTGATGACTCTGTTTGTCCAGTCACAGTGCTCATGGCTGCCACCCAGTGAGTGCCCACTCTCTGCCAATGGGCACATCAAACATATTTGCTCTTTTACTCTTCAGAACAGCCCTCAAGATTTAGGCCAGCACTGGCCAACAGAACTTCCCTGATGATGGAGATGCTCTTTATCTGTGGTAAGTACAGCCATTTGCCACAAATGGCTAAGTTTACATTTAAGCCAATTATAATCAAATGAATAAAAAATTTATCAGTCACACTCGCCATGTTAGGTGTTTAACAGCCACACATGGCCAATGGCTGTCATGGTTAACAATGCAGGTCTCGCCATTTCTTTTTGCTTTTTTTTTTTGAGGGGGAGCCTTGCTCTGTTGCCCAGGCTGGACTGCAGTGGTGAGACCTTGGTCACTGCAACCTCCGCCTCCTGGGTTCTAGCAATTCTCTCGCCTTACCCTCCTGAGCAACTGGGATTACAGGCATGCACCACCAAGCCCAGATTATTTTTATGTATTTTTAGTAGAGATGGGATTTCAGCATGTTGGCCAGGCTGGTCTCGACCTCCTGACCTCAGGCAATCCGCTCACCTTGGTCTCCCAAAGTGCTGGGATTATAGGTGTGAGCCACCATGCCTAGCCATCTCTGTTAGGTACTTTTAGTTTCCAGGCACAGAAATCCACTGCTGCTCAGGTGAAAAGGGATTCACTGGCTCTCAGATTCCTAAAGTGTGCTACAACCAAACTGTGGGGAGAGCAGGCATATCGCAGGGCCTTGCAGGACCCTGGGGCTCTGCGTCCACTTCTGCCTCTCCCAGCTTCACTGTAGCTTGCCTTTCTCCCTGTGGGGAGCGACTGCCTGATCAGATGTTTGAGGGTGACTGAGAAAAAGCACATCGAGCACCCCACCCGTAGTAGGCCCAGTCAGTGCTGCCAAATCATGGGGCTCTTCTAAAGGACCACAGGAGCCGTGCCTGGCTATGAGTCCCACCTGTTTCGGGCCTTTGCTGCCTCGGTGTCCTGGGGGGTGTTGGCAGGCATCTTCTGGGCACAAGCAGAGGCCCCAGACTGCGTGGTGCACAGGAGGGCCAGCTGTTCCATGAGCCTGTCGTGAGCGCTTGGCAACGTGTGGTCTGAGGACGGCCAAAGGAGGCTGATTACTGGGGACTGGGCCCCGAGTGTGGCTTACAGCAGCTCGAGCCTCAGGATCCCTGGGGTCTCTGCATGTGAACAGACCTCAGGCTCCTCCACTGCCCCTGCCCAGCCCTCTCACTACTCAACCCCTCTGAGGACTCCACCTCTGACTCAGCAGAGCTGGCAGGGGTGGAATCTTTACGAGCAGGGCCTGTGGCACATGAGCTTTGTGAAGCAGGAGTGATGTATTTTTAAAAGTTTATCCCACTTCCTCATGCCCAGGTCCCACTTGTCACAGGTGATCATAATGAATAGTTCTGTGTGCTGATGTAAAAAAAGAAAAATAGGATCATCCTCTATAGGTTTTTTCAACTTTTTTCACTTTGTATATTACATCCTTCTACATTAACCTATAGAGATCCCCTCATTGAGCTGCAGCGTATTCTGTGCTAGAATGATCTAGCTGGACTCCTACTGAATATGGGTTGCTTCCAGCTTTTCAGATTTTTTTTTTTTTTGAGACGGAGTCTGGCTCTGTCGTCAGGCTGGAGTGTAGTGGCGCATTCTCTGCTCACTGCAACCTCTGCCTCCCTGGTTCAAGTGATTCTCCTGCCTCAGTCTCCCGAGTAGCTGGGATTATAGCATGTGCCACCACGCCCAGCTAATTTTTGTATTTTTAGTAGAGACAGGGCTTCACCATGTTGGCCAGGATGGTCTCAAACTCCTGACCTCATGATCCACCTGCCTCAGCCTCCCAAAGTGCTGGGATTCCAGGCATGAGCTACCATGCCCGGCCAGCATTTCAGATTTTTAAACAACACTGCAGCAAACATCATTGAACACATGTCTTTACCTACTAGAGTAAGAATGTAGGACAAATTTTCCAAGCGAGACAGCTTGATCAAAGGGTATGTGCCTTTAAAATAGAGAATACAGGCTGGGCATGGTGGCACACAGCTATAATCCCAGCACTTCGGGGGACTGAGGTGGGTGGATCACCTGAATTCGGGAGTTCAAAGACCAGCCTGACCAACATGGAGAAACCCCATCTCTACTAAACATACAAAATTAGCAGGGCAAGGTGGCCCATGCCTGTAATCCCAACTACTCGGGAGGCTGAGGCAGGAGAATTGCTTGAACCCAGGAGGCAGACATTGCAGTGAGCCCAGATTGCACCACTGCAGTAGAGCCTGGGCAACAAGAGTGAAACTCCATCTCAAAAAGAAAAAAAGGAATACATTCTGCCCCACTCTCCTCCACAAAGGGAGTGCCAATCACTCACAGGCGCACACACAAACACACGCTCTCCATAAGGGTCGACCTCTCTACCTCCTGCCATAAATGGTGTGAATTATAAACAAAATGATATTTAAGACAACTCAGGGGCTGTCAGTCACAGGGGAGTCTTTGCCTTGGGACAAGAGGAGAGGCGGAAGCTCCACACCTGCCCTGGCTCCTCTGCCTCAGACCCACCTCCCCTCGCCTTTGCGGCCCCAGTGGGTGGGGAGGGGTTAGAGAGCTTTTGTTTTACTTGCAGACTTCCCAGAGCAAAGCCAAGAGTGTAGTGACAGTGGTGACATCCTTTGCCTTCCTTTTTAAATGGAGAGGCCAGGGGAAGCAGGAGCGTGCTTAGGAGCTGACTGTGCACAGAAGGTGGGGCTGAGGAAGAGGAGGGGGAAGGCAGGAAGGCCCAGTGAGGTGGGGAGGAGGAAGTATGGGTCCTGGGGTAGGGATGTGTGTCAGCAGGTCTCTTCTTTGTCCCTGGACCTGGCCCATGCCTAGCACATAGCAGGTGGTCACATATGTTGAATGAATGAAGTCTTTCAAGGACTGGCAGCATGAGTGTTCAGGGCTAGGCCTTCAGGGAAGACACCTGTGGGCTGCAAGGCTGTGCCTGAGGGTCCCAGGGAGGAGCTGCTTGTGGGGGTTCACTTGGGCTCTAGTGTTCAAGGTCAGACCTTGAACTTGGCAGCGGTCAGCTGCCCACCACGCAGTTCCAGGTGCACGATTTCCCTGGTTGTCTTCTTGCCCCGCCAGACTCTGAAGGATGTCATCCAAATCCCACGCTTCAAGTTGCTGAAATCATTAAAACCAGTGATTATGTGAATGCTGAGGGGTCCCAGAGGCACAAATACCTGCTTCACAGCTGCTGAAACCCATGGAGATGGTCATTGGATGTTGGGGGTAGAAATCAGGAATGAAATGCATGACAGAGTTTGCAAATGGCTTCACCTTACCTTTTGATTACAGATTAAACACCTCCATTAAGGTGGCGCCTGCACTTTCCCACCTCCTTCCTATGCTTTTTTTGGGGATCAGTACTTTTGTTTCTTGCACAGGACATTGTTTGACCTGAAGGAAACCCAGTGTTGTTGTTTAGTTTAGTTTTGTTTTTGAGACAGAGTCTCACTCTGTCACCCAGGCTGGAGTGCAGTGATGTGATCTCGGCTCACTGCAACCTCTGTCTCCCAGTTACAGGCGTGTACCACCACATCTGGCTAACTTTTTTTTTTTTTTGTATTTTTAGTATTTTTGTGTATATATATATATTTTTTTGTATTTTTAGTAGAGATTTTACCATGTTGGTCAGGCTGGTCTCAAAGAAACTCCTGACCTCAGGTGATCCCCCAGCCTCGGCCTCCCAAAGTGGGCTGAGGGCCAGCTCAGCTCAAAGTGCTGGGATTACAGGCATGAGCCACCACGCCCAGCCTATTTTTTGTATTTTTAGTAGAGACAGGGTTTGACCATGTTGGCCAGGTTGGTCTTGAATGCCTGACTGCAAGTGATCCATCCTCCTTGGCCTCCCAAAGTGCTGGGATTACAGGCGTGAGCCACTATGCCCAGCCAAATCCTGTGTTAAGAAAAACTATTTATGTTCACCGGGCATGGTGGCTCATGCCTGTAATCCCAGCACTTTGAGAGGCCCAGGTGGGCAGATCACGAGGTCAGGAGTTAGAGACCAGCCTGGCCAACATGGTAAAATCCCGTCTCTACTAAAAATACAAAAATTAGCTGGGCATGGTGGTACGTGTCTGTAATCCTAGCTACTAGGGAGGCTGAGGCAGGAGAATCACTTGAACCTGGGAGGTGGAGGTTGCAGTTAGCTGAGATCATGCCACTGCACTCTCATTTAGGTGACAGAGTATGTCTGAAAAAAAAAAAAGAAGAAGAAAAACTATTTGGGTTCATACAGGTTCAGAATATTTGGAGATTAAAAAGTTTTGTTAAGAATCAAGTTGTGGCCGGGCGCGGTGGCTCAAGCCTGTAATCTCAGCACTTTGGGAGGCCGAGGCGGGTGGATCACGAGGTCAAGAGATCGAGACCATCCTGGTCAACATGGTGAAACCCCGTCTCTACTAAAACTACAAAACATTAGCTGGGCATGGTGGCACGTGCCTGTAGTCCCAGCTACTCAGGAGGCTGAGGCAGGAGAATTGCCTGAACCCAGGAGGCGGAGGTTGCGGTGAGCCGAGATCGCGCCATTGCACTCCAGCCGGGGTAACAAGAGAAAAACCCCGTCTCAAAAAAAAAAAAAAAAAAAAAAAAGAATCAAGTTGTTCCAGGCAGGAGCTAAAACTGGAAGGCGTGGCAGTGAGTGACTGGGGGCAGAGTGAGTGAGAGGAGGAGGGAGGAAATTAATCAAGAATTCATGCTTATCATATGACTTTTCAACTCTCTCCAGCCCTCTAACTGGAGAAAAACACGTTTTTAGGTGAGCAGAAAGAACAGTTGATTTAAACGGTAATGAAGATGACTTCTGTGTATACCTGGTACCAGTTTTCTCTAAGCTGTTAAGAAAAATTATCCAAAATTTGTAAAACCAAGAGGTGTGATGGTTACTTTTCTGTTTAGTAGACAAGATAACTCCTCTAGGACACTGAATGTAGCAAGCATATCTCCTCATTCCTCTCTTTTTCCCCAGTGTTTTACAAAATCCCAATTTCTTTTTTTTTTTTTTTAGATGGAGTTTCACTTTGTCACCCAAATTGGAGTGCAGTGGTGTGATCTTGGCTCACTGCAAATTCCATCTCCCGGGTTCAAGGGATTCTCCTGCCTCAGCCTCCCTAGTAGCTAGGATTACAGACACGTACCACCATGCCCAGCTAATTTTTGTATTTTTAGTAGAGACGGGATTTTACCACGTTGGCCAGGCTGGTCTCAAACTCCTGATCTCAGGTGATCCTCCTGCCTTGGCTTCCCAAAGTGCTGGGATTACAGGCATGAGCCACCATGCCCAGCAAAATTCCCAATTTCTCATGATCTCATTAAGCCAGCACTGTCATCCTGCTGGTTCCCTCATTAATGCACTAAATACAGCTTTTTACCAGGTGTTCACTAGTTTATGAGAATGAGAGGGCTTTCATATTTTGAGATCAGGCTTGGACAGAACCGGTTTCTATATTTTAGATATGGCTATATATGTATTTATAAAAATGCTTGGGAGTAGAATTCCTTTTCTCTCTCTCCTTTTTTTTTTTCCTGCTTTTATTTTATTTTTATTGCATTTTAGGTTTGGGGGTACATGTGAAGAACATGCAAGATTGTTGCATAGGTTCACACATGGCAGTGTGATTTGCTGCCTTCCTCCTCTTCTCTCTCTTTTTTTGAGACAGAGTTTTCCTCTCTCACTAGGCTGGAGTGCAGTGGTGCAATCTTGGCTCACTGCAACCTCCATCTCCCAGGTTCAAGCAATTCTCCTGCCTCAGCCTCCCAAGTAGCTGGGACTACAGGCATGTGCCACCAAGCCTGGCTAATTTTTTTGTATCTTTAGTAGAGATGGGGTTTCACCATGTTGGCTAGGGTGGTCTTTATCTCCTGACCTCGTGCTCTGCCCGCCTTGGCTTCCCGAAGTGCTGGGATTACAGGTGTGAGCCACTGCACCCGGCCCCTTTTCTCTCTTTAAATTTATATATTATTTCTTTTTTTTTAGAGATGAGGATCTTGCTGTGCTGGTCTCAAACTTCTAGATTCTCCCCTTGGCCTCCCAAAGTGCTGGGATTACAGGTGTGAGCTGCTGTACCTGGCCTTCTTTTCTCTCTTTAAAGAAGGCAGGCCCTGCTTGTTCTGTGTTCTTGTTAACCCTTCCCAGGATGTGCTCTGCTGGGACTGCCCCAATCCCCTGCTAAGTCAGGTACACAGAATGGTGGATCATGGGCCTAAGGTCCTAGTGGGCAGCCCTCAAGCTGCTTCTAGCCCCAGCCCATGGGGACAGTGGCCATGCCACAGGTGACAGGCCTGAGGAACAGCCAGGCATGGGGAGGCACCTACCTGAAACGAGAGCACTGGTGGTCCCTCCCGAGGCTCTGCGAGGGGTATTCTGGGCCTGGGAGCTGATTCCATAGCAGGGCAGGGCGCCTCCTTCACCTGGCCTTGATCACTGCTGGCCGGGCTGCAGGCATCCCAGGTGACTTTCTGGAGGATGTCCCTCTCTATCATCTTCCTTCTCTCCCGTCGGAGGGCCCGGCGGTTCACAGATTCTCGTGAGGCAGTGCTGGGGGGCTCTGCCTTCAGGTCTCCTTCATGGCAGGAGAGAGTGGCTTCGGCCTGTGTGTCCCATGGAGGACCCTGGGATCCTCTGATGTTGAAATACAGGCTTCCAAGGTCACCTTCCAGCCACCTGGGTGTCTGCTTGGCCATCCCAAGAAGAGAGATGACCTCACAAGAGCATTCAAAAGGCCTGCCAGGGTCTTTTCCTTCCTGAGAGGACACATCCTTTGTCCTTGCGTTCTGCGTGCTCCCAGGTTCTGTGGCAAATTCCGCAGGCACCGGAACTGGCTGCCAAGAATACAGGTGTGTTCAGTTAGCATCCTCAAAAACATGCTCCAGGGAATTTTTTTAATAGTAAAATATGTACATAATTTTATTTTTTTTTTCTTTTTGAGATGGAGTTTCGCTCTTGTTACCCAGGCTGGAGTGCAATGGCATGATCTCGGCTCACCGCAACCTCCGCCTCCTGGGTTCAGGCAATTCTCCTGCCTCAGCCTCCTGAGTAGCTGGGATTACAGGCACACGCCACCATGCCCAGCTAATTTTTTGTAATTTTAGTAGAGACGGGGTTTCACCATGTTGACCAGGATGGTCTCGATCTCTTGACCTCGTGATCCACCCACCTCGGCCTCCCAAAGTGCTGGGATTACAGGCTTGAGCCACCGCGCCCGGCCAATTTTTTTTTCTTTTTAAGACGGGGGTTTCACCATGTTGGCCAGGCTGGTCTTGAACTCCTGACCTCAGGTGATCTGCCCGCCTCGGCCTCCCAAAGTGCTGAGATTACAGGCGTGAGCCACCGTGCCCGGCCAATTTTTTTTTTTTTTTGAGGTGAAGTCTTGCTCTGTCGCCCAGACTGGAGTGCAGTGGTGTGATCACAGTTCACTGCAGCTTCAACTTCCCTGGCTCAGGCGATCTTCCAACCTCAGCCTCCCAAGTAGCTAGGATGACAGATACATACTACCACACCCAGTTATTTATTTATTTATTTTTAAAGATGGGTTTCACCATGATGGCCAGGCTGGTCTTGAACTCCTGACCTCAGGTGATCCACCCACCTCAGCCTCCCAAAGTGCTAGGATTACAGGCGTGAGCCACTGTGCCTGGCCCACACCCAGTTATTTTTTTTTTTCCCTCTTATGAGGTTTCATTTTTTAAAATATTTTGTAGTCACAGAGTCTCTGCAAAATAATTTTTTTTTTTTTGAGATGCAGTTTCGCTCTTGTTGCCCAGGCTAGGGTGCAATGGCACAGTCTTGGCTTACCTCAACCTTCGCCTCCCGGGTTCAAGCAATTCTCCTACCTCAGCCTCCCAAGTAGCTGGGATTACAGGCAATGTGCTACCACACTCGGCTAATTTTGTATTTTTAGTAGAGACGAGTTTCTCCATGTTGGTCAGGATGGTCTCAAACTACTGACCACAGGTGATCTGCCCACCTCAGCCTCCCAAAGCTCTGGGATTACAGGTATGAGCCACCGCACCCAGCTGCAAAATAATTTTTTTTTTTTGCAAAATGTTTAAGTGTATACTTCACTAAAAATACAAAAATTAGCCAGTGTGGTGGCTCATATGTAATCCCAGCTACTCAAGAGGCTGAAGAGGGAGGATCGCTTCAGCCCAAGAGGCTGCGTTGAGCCAAGAGGGCACCACTGTACTTCAGCCTGGGTGACAGAGCAAGACCCTGTCTCAAAAAAAAAAAGGACAGTTGGAAAGCTACTGTAAAACATGAGTTGGCTAGAGACACCACAACTGAGGCATCCCACTATTTAAATACAAGGCTAGAGTGGAATGTATTGTTACAGCAATGGGACAGTATTTAAATGATCAATAATGACAATGTTGGGGCTGAGAAATTGATACCCCAGGCTGGAGTACAAGCCAACCTTCCACCTCAGCCTCCTGTGTAGCTGGGACCACAGGCATGCCACTGCACCCAGCTAATTTTTCAGAGCCCAGATTACCGAAAAAAAAAAAAAAAAAAAAAAGAGAATCATCCGGAAGAGTTCCTGAAGTAACTGATTGTAGAAATGAGGAAGCAAAATTAAATCACACGGAAATTGTTCTACCTGAACCCGACCTGGGGATCTCTTGCGTGGAGATGTTTCAGAGCTAGTTCTAGGCGTGGCCGGGCTGATGGGGGATTTCCTTTAAGGTGGTGAGTGGGGGCATGTCCTGGTTCTGTGAGATGATCTGGTTCAGTGCCCGTGTATCCCATTCAGTTGGTTAATGATTCTCAGCAGAACACTTGAGAGAAGTGAAGCTGGACCTAGTCCCCTCCCCCATTTTCTAAGTGGGTTAGAGCCTCTACACTGTTTTCTTTCTTCCCCTTTCCTTCTTTTCTTTCCCTTTTCCTTTCTTTCCTTCCTTCCCTTTTCTTTCTCTGTTTTTCTTTGTTTCTGACAGAGTCTCACTCTGTCACCCAGGCTGGAGTACAGTGGCCCAGTCTCCACTCACTGCATCCTCTGTCTCCCAGGTTCAAGCGATTCTTCTGCCTTAGCCTCCTGAGTAGCTGGGATTACAGGTGTATGCCACCAAGCCCAGCTAATTTTTTGGGTATTTTCAGTAGAGATGGGGTTTGACCATGTTGGCCAGGCTGGTCTCAAACTCCTGACCTCAGGTGTTCCACCTCCCTCTGCCTCCCAAAGTGCTGGAATCACAGGTGTGAGTCACTATGCCTGGCCTTCTACACTTTTCATTGGAAACAGGACAATGAACCACAACCTCATCAACATGAGCGGAACAGGTGGTCAGTCAGGGTCTGCCCAGATGAAAGCTAATGGATAGGCTCTATTTATAAACGCAGCAATTAATTTTAAGCATCAAGCCATTAACTTTGTTTATGAGACTGAGTCTTGCTCTTGTTGCCCAGGTGGGAGAGCAGTGGTGTAATCTTGGCTCACTGAAACCTCCGCCTCTGGGTTCAAGTGATTCTCCTGCCTCAGCCTCCCACGTAGCTGGGATTACAGGTGGATGCCACCATGCCTGGCTAATTTTGTATTTTTATTTTATTTTATTTTTTAATTTTTTTATTTTTTATTTATTTATTTATTTTTTTTGAGACGGAGTTTCGCTCTTGTTACCCAGGCTGGAGTGCAATGGCGCGATCTCGGCTCACCGCAACCTCCGCCTCCCGGGTTCAGGCAATTCTCCTGCCCCAGCCTG
>NW_022437039.1:1679526-1787022 GCF_009761245.1 Sapajus apella | reverse complement strand
CCCAGCTAATGTTTTGTATTTTTAATAGAGATGGGGTTTCACCATGTTGACCAGGATGGTCTCGATCTCTTGACCCCGTGATCCACCCGCCTCGGCCTCCCAAAGTGCTGGGATTACAGGCTTTAGCCACCGCGCCCGGCCCTTAATTTTGTATTTTTAGTAGAGACAGGGTGGTCTCTACCGTGTTAGCCAGGATGGTCTTGAACTCCTGAGCTCAGGTGATCCACCCACCTCCGGCTCCCAAAGTGCTGGGATTACAGGAGTGAGCCACTGAGCCCAGCCACTTGTTAGTTTTCTAAGAGATGGAGTCTTGCTCTTTCACCCAGGCTGCAGTGCAGTGGCATGACCTTGGCACACTGCAGCCTTCACCTCCTGGGTTCAAACAATTCTCCTGCTTCAGCCTCTGGAGTAGCTGGGATTACAGGCACCTGCCATTACACCAGCTAATTTTTGTATTTTTAGTAGAGATAGTGTTTCACCATGTTGGCGAAGCTGGCCTCAAACTCCTGACCTCAAGTGATCCACCCACCTTGGCCTCCCAAAATACTGTGATTACAAGGCGTGAGCCACTGTGCCCGGCCAGAAATGGGGTCTTGCTGTATTCTCCAGGCTGTTCTCAAATTCCTGGCCTGAAGGGAACCTATATTTCAGCCTCCAACATTGGTACCACAGGCCTACACCAGCGCGCTCGGTCCACATTTGCTCATTGTCTCCTGGGTTGTCCCTCCCACGAGGTCCAGCTTGTGCGCTTGCTTAGGCACTTACAGGCCATCTTCCTCCCTCCCACTCCCCACTGCAGCCTGCAGCAATTTAGTTTAGCAGTTTAGTAAACTGCAGTTCCTGTTTACTTCCCAGGTGTTGGGATGAGCCAGGTGGCTGTGAAGCCAGCTGGGTTAGGGAGAGACATTTAGGACAAGTGGTTGTGACAATGGCCAGGAGCTATTCAGGATGCCATGATAGAAAACAGAATAGGAGCCATCAACAGGAAGAAGAGGGGTCAATATCAGATGGAAAATCAAGCCCCCATGCTGGTCCTAAGGTGCCAGGCTCCCTGGGAGATGGAGGTGCCTGGAGGTTAGATGTTGGGCATCTGAATACCTTGGGTTGTACATGGGGAAAAAAAGGACTGGGTATCATGGAAATGCTAGACCAGTGGTTTAGACCAGTCAGTTCATTTTATTTATTTTTTGAGACAGAATCTCGCCTTGTCATCCAGGCTGGAGTGCAATGGTGCAATCTCAGCTCACTTCAACCTCCACCTCTCGGGTTCAAGTGATTCTCCTGCCTTACCTTCCCAAGTAGCTGGAATTACAGGTGCGCACTTCTATGCCTGGCTAATTTTTTGAATCTATAGTAGAGACAGGGATTCACCATGTTGGCCAGGCTGGTTTCAAACTCCTGACCTCGTGATATCCATCTGCCTCAGCCTCCCAAAGTGCTAAGATTAAAGGCGTGAGCCACCATGCCTGGCCAATCAGTCAGTTTAGACTTTTGTTCCATGCGTGCACACACATACATACACACACACAGACACAAACACACACTCTTCCGTGTCCCACAGACCTCAGGAAAGGAATCTTCAGCTGTAGCAGCCCAGGTCCTGGACTCAGCAGGGTCTTCAGCCAGCTCCTCTGACAGGTCTGGAATCAGGACAGTTTGGTTTCGCTGGAAGATGAACAGCTCCTCTTCCCCACAGTCCGACTGTGGACAAATGAGAGGGCTTTTTGGAGGACATGGGAGCAGGCAGAGCCCTGAGGGCCCAACTGCTCTCCACTGTCAGTTCCAGCCCAGCCCACCCAGCCCTGCTGCTCAGGAGCCTCGGGGAGATCCAGTTCTTTCCCAGTCATTTTTGCTACTCATGGCTTCTTGCCACTGTTTAGAAATTGGCCCGGCAGCACCACCTCGTGGAGATTGGGGCTCCTGGTTCTGTAAGTGTCTCACATACAGCAGGCACTTCATTAATGCCTTGTGTGACATGAACAGGGCAGTGAGGTGGTAGCTGAAAGAGCCAAGTACAGCCCTCCCTGTCCCCTGTGACGCTGAGCCGTCACATACAGCTTGGTTTGTGCTCTTAAAGGGGGTGTGGCTCATACTCTCAAATGAGACTGAAGATGTGAAAACGCCCTGAGCACTGAGGCGTGGGGTGTCCTTAGGTACTCCTTAGCCTCACCATGCACTGGATGACGTCCAAAATCCCAGAAGCTCTGTTGCTGGTGCCCAGGTAGGACCCAAACCAGCCTATTCCTTTTAAAACCCTTGCACTGTCTCTCAATGCCCAGTGCCACCCTGTGCACTGAGGAGCCCCTGCCTGGAGCATCTTCAGCAGGGTCTTACACCTGCACTCATGGCTATTGGTCTGAGTGTCTTTGAGGGCCATTTCAGGGACCCCATACCACAACTGCAGAATCCCTCAAAGGCTTATCGTAATGCATGGAACGGTACCCATTCTCGGTGGGTTTTCTGGCCCTGTCCTGGCCAAAGAGAGACTGGAGAACAGCAAAAAGGAAAGGACAGAGCCTCTGCCTCAAGCCAATCTGTGTTCCACATGAGGGTCAGAAATCCCACCGAAAGGGTCTCCCAAGATGCTGAGCACCAATACTTGTGCTCAGAGATGATTATTAAGGCAGAGGAAAGGGTATAGAAGGAAATAGGCACCCAGAAAACAAACAATGAGTATGGCCATGTAATTCAAAGTAAAATGACAACAAACTCCACAGGTCAGCGGAAGTCTTCAGAGAAGCGCTCCAAAGCTGTCCTGGTCAGTGTCATGCCTGCTCTGTTAGGAAGGAAAAGGCAACCAGGGAGAAAGCTTTTTGCTTACCAAGGAGGAGTCGGAGTCCAGAGATGGCAGCTGGTCTTTGACAGCCTTGAGGATGGCATCCCATGGCCCCATCTGGGAGGCCGAGGGAGAGCCCAGCGAGGGTGCCATACGTTCGTCGTTGGATGCCATGAGGGCCCAGGCTTCCAGATGCCTTCTCAGTACACCATCATCCGAGGAGCTTGTGGGGCACGTGGAGTGACACAACAGGGTCTGGGCCACTGAAGGTCAGAAGAGTGGGGGCTGCCCTACCAGCTGTAGGAGACCAAACAGGCTGGCAGGCATCACCTCCTGGCAGTTTCTTTCTGGTTATGCAAACTCCTGTTGCTGGCACCGTGTGTGTGTGTGTGTGTGTGTGTGTGTGTGTGTGTGTGTGTGTCCACTCACGCATGCAGGTATGTGTGAAGCCTGCAGGTGTATCATGTATATAGTGATATACACATTATATACAGATATATGTGTATATGTAGATGTATAATACATAAAATGCCATATGTGTATGATATATAGGTATATTTTATATATACTCCATATAGCATAACTATTATCTTCATTTCATAGGCTTAGGGTGTTTAGTAAATAGCAGGAGTGGACTCTGAATTGGGAAATTTCAATTCTTATTAACCTATACTACCTTTTATCAAGGAACAGAAGAGAGACACTTTGCTTTTTTTTATTTTGGAGGCAGGGTCTGGCTTTGTTGCCCAGGCTGGAGTGGAGTGGTATAATGATAGCTCACTGAAGACTAGACCTCCTGAGCTCAAGTGATCCTCCCACCTCAGCCTCCTGAATAGCTGGGACTACAGGTGTGCACCACCACAACTGGCTAGTATTTTTATTTTTTGTAGAGATGCAGTTTCTCTGTTGCCCAGGCTGTTCTCAAATTCCTGGCCTCAAGTGATCCTCTTGCCTCAGCCTCCCAAAGTGCTGGGATTACAAGCATGTGCTACTGTGCCTGGTTGACACTTTGGAGTCACCGATATATTTATAATTTTAATATATATATATATATTTTTTTTTTTTTCAGTCGCCCCTCTGACCAGCCCCTGCGTTTGAATCTTTTATTTATTTTTATTTTTAAGAGACGGGGTCTCGCTATGTTGCCCAGGCTGGAGTGCAGTGGCTATTCACAGGCACGATCCTACTACTGATCAGAACGGGAGTTTTGACCTGCTCCGTTTCCGACCTGGGCCGGTTCACCCCTCCTTAGGCAACCTGGTGGTCCCCCACTCCTGGGAGGTCACCATATTGATGCCAAACTTAGTGCGGATACCCGATCGGCATAGCGCACTACAGCCCAGAACTCTTGGGCTCAAGCGATCCTCCCTCCTCAGCCTCCAGAGTAGCTGGGACTACAGGCACGCGCCACCATGCCCGGCTGTATCTTAATCTAAAAGGAGACGGTCCTGTTTTTCAGGAGGCTGGAGAGCTTGAGAGCTGGGGGATGAGGTCCTCTAGAGCCAGTGTCAGGAGAACCCTAAAGCTCAAGAGGCTGCTGTGACTTTGGCCTTGCAGTCAGTGCCTTAAACCCCAATCAAGACAGCGGCAGGAGGTGTGAACTGGGGGCTGCTTGCTTCCTCTGTGCTTCTGGGACCAGGGCAGGTGCTGTGAACTGGGAGCAGCAAGTTGGGGACGCAGCTGGTGCACACCCAGCGGGGGTTTTTTGTAACTAGGGCTCTGTTCCGCAATTCAGAGCACAGTATTTCTTAGGGCAACAGAAATGCCGAAGAGAGCCTCCATAGACTCCGATAAACTCTTCAGGCAGACCCAACAACAGGGGAGGGAACGGCATTACCGTCCAACAGGTTTGAGGGAATTGTCAGTTGCTGGAATCTGCGGTGAAAACGGACCAGACAATGCAGGGCCATGAACGCCAAGTTGAGGAGCTCAGCGCATTCAGCAAGCAAAGGGGGAGGCCTGGAGCCGCCTCTGAATAGCGGCCTTCCGGCTCCGTCTCGGGGTTGGTTTCTCAGCTTCAGCCCGTTAGCCCCGCCGCCAGCCCCGCCCCGGTCCCCAGAGCCCCGCCCCCGGCCCGCCTGCCATGAGACTGCCGGTTGTTATGGCAACCAGACGCCAACAGCCTCCCGGGTCGAGATTTTAAATTTTAAAGCTGTGGAAGTAGAAAGTTCGTCGCTTCGCGTCTCACCCACCCCCAGCCCGTGTTTCCCCATGTTTTGTTCAACTCCCTGTAGCCGCAGCAGGTCCGAGGCCCCTCACCTCAGGCCTCTCACTCCACTCCCTGCGCGGTCCTGGCACGGCCGTAAACAGCCTTCAGCGAATCACTCCGGTCGCCTCCGCCCCACGAGCCGTGCTGCAGTTATAGCGGCTGTTCCGTTCTTCTGAAGTCTCCCTCTCAGCAGAGCATTACATTATTGGACTGTCCCCACATTCCCCCCGCCCCTCTTTCGGGCCTTTGCGCGTCCAGCCTCTCCTGCAACAGGATTGGTTTCCCTGGCCAGGGCAGGGGCGGGGCAGGACAAACACACCTTGCTCATTGGCTGCCGCGGGTGTCCTACAACGAGCCGGGAGCTGACCGGAAGGTCCGGATGCGGAACGTGCTCATTCCACTGGGCCCACGAGCTGCCCCGGCGTGGACCCGCGAGCTTCCTGACGCGCTCCACGCCCAACCGCAACTACTTCCGGGGCGGGCTACGGGGGCGGCGGCCCGTCGAGGGAGCGTGGCGGCAAGCGGCTCGCGGGGCTGGCGGCTGAGGCCCGAGGGCGGCGAGAGGCCTGAGGCCCAACACAGGTAGGTTCCGCGGCGGCCCGGCTCCACCACTTGCCAGCATCTGCAGCCCGTCTCGGCCAGGCGCTCCAACGTCCGGCGCTGCACTTGCTCGCTGCGTGACTGGAGAACCGAGCCCCACATTTTCTTTATGTGGCTGTGGAATGGGGACGATAGTGCTCAGTGCCCCGTAAGGTTCCTGTGGGGATGCGGCCGGGGGGCGTCGGGAAGCGTCACAGCTGTGAGTTCTGGGGTTGTCGGCCAGGGACCCGACCCAGGGCCAGTCAGCGAGCTTTGGGATGCGCTGGTTCCCGCTGCGGTTCCACGGGGCGAGACGGTGTCCAGGGGCTTTCACAGACCTCCTCTGTGGGCGTGACACTTAACCACCAGCATCACATTTGTTAAGATTTTTTATTTTAAATTTTTGTGGGTCCGTAGTAGGTGTATACATTCGTGGCGTGAGAGGTTTTGATATAGGCATGCAGTTCGTAAGAATCACATTATGTAAATTGGGGTCTCCGTCCTTCAAGCATTTATCCTTTTTGTTAAAAACAATCTCATTATACTCTTTTAGTTACTTTTTTTTTTTTTTTTTGAGACGGAGTCTCGCTCAGTCTCCCAGGCTGGAGTGACGTGGCGCTGTCTCGGCTCACTGCAACCTCCGCTTTCCAGGTTCAAACGATTCTCCTGCTTCAGCCTCCCGAGTAGCTGGGACTACAGGCGTGTGCCAGCACGCCCGGGTAATTTGTTTTGTATTTTTTCGTAGAGACGGGGTTTCATCGTGTTATCCAGGATGATCTCGATCTCCTGATCTCGTGATCCACCTGCCTTGGCCTCCCAAAGTGTTGGGATCACAGGTGTGAGCCACTACACTCGGCCCCAAGTGCTACTTTATACCACACCTGTAAAGTAACACTGGGGATGGGACGCTTTAGTTTTTCTTGCTCTGTTGCCCAGGCTGGAGTGCAGTGGGTTGATAGCAGCTCACTGCAACCGCCTCTCGGGTTCAAGCAGTTTTCCTCCCTCAGCCTCCTGAGTAGCTGGTACTATAGGCTCCCGTCACCACACCCAGCTAATTTTTGTATTTTTTGTAGAGATGGGATTTCACCACGTTGGCCAGGCTGGTCTCGAACTGCTGGCCTCAAGTGGTCCGTCAGGCTGGGTCTGGTTCTGATTATCCTTAAGAGCTTTGGGGGTGTCAGGCATGTAAGTCTCCAATAAATAGAGAACATGGCCCCACCCTGCCGGATGCCTTTGGAGTGGAAGAGACACGCCCAGTGAAGTCTTGAGTTGGGGTACCGAAGGGACTCTGAACCTGACCCTCAGCTCTTCTGGTTTCTTATTCAGGTTCTGTTGGCCAGGACTGTTCATGGTGGGCTTCTCACCTGCAAAGTGAGGGAAGGGGTATGATCTTGGGCTCTGTTAGCCGAAGAGGTGGTGGTTCCAGGAAGGAGGGCTTTGCTTGCCCCACCACACCTACACACACACTCACCAAAGGCCTGTGAAGTGTTGGTCCCCCATATTGGTGGCTTATTTCTTTAGCCATCTTGGCTGTCACCTGGGGCTTGGAAGCCTGTTTTAGTAGAAGCTGAGGTCCTAATTGCATCTTTTAACTACCATAGCACCTGTAGGTCATCAGAACCTGACAAGGCCCTTGTTTTCTCCTCCGCTCCCTTTCCTGCCCTTGTTTTTTTGGCACTCGTATACCTAAGGGATTCCTGGTGTGCCGTTACTGGTGTGGGCCCGTCTTGGGGAAGGTGTTACCACACCAGTTTACTGGCCTGTTATATTTCCTCCATATCTCTCTCTTCAAAGGATGCCTAAGTGGATTCCTGTTCAGTTGATCTCTGCTGAGTGCCACTAGTCACATCCTAGTTTCTGTGCTGGGGAATTGCTTTCTTCTTCAGAAAAATTTATTTTTCTTCACTTTTTTGAAATTTTAAATTTCATAACCATTCCAGAATTTTTTTTTTTTTTTTTTTTTTTAAGACAGAGTCTTGCCCTGTCGCCAGGCTGGAGTGCAGTGGCACAATCTCGGCTCACTGCAACCTCTACCTCCTGGGTTCAAGAAGTTCTTCCACCTAGCCTCCCGAGTAGCTGGGACCACAGGCGCATGCCACCACACCTGGCTAATTTTTGTATTTTTAGTAGAGACAGGGTTTCACCATGTTGGCCAGGATGGTCTCGATCTCTTGACCTTGTGATCTGCCCGCCTTGGCCTCCCAAAGTGCTGGGATTACAGGTGTAAGCTACTGCGCCCGGCCTAGAAAAATTAATTGATATTTAAAATTTACAGGTCAGGTGAGGTGGCTTATGCCTGTAATTCCAGCACTTTGAGATGCCGAGGCAGGCTGATCACTTGAGGTCAGGAGTTCAAGACCAGCCTGGCCAACATGGTGAAACCCTGTCTCTACTAAAAATACAAAAATTAGCCTGGCATGATCGTGCACACCTGTAATCCCAGCTATTCAGGTGTCTGAGGCGCAAGAAGCTCTTGAACGCAGGAGGCAGAGGTTGCAATGAGCTGGAATCACACTATTGCATTCCAACCTTGGCAACAGAGCGAGATTGTCTCAAAAAAATAAGTAATATTTACCCACAGTAAAATTTTGGTGTTCAGTTCTGTGGGTTTTCATAAAGGCATATAGTCACAGATCCACCATTACAGCCATGCAGAAGAGGTCTGTCATCCTCCAAATTCCCTCTTTGTTCCAACCTTCAACCCTTTAATTTTGCCTTTTCCAGAATGTCACTTAAGTGAAATTAGGTGGTAAGCAGGCATCTTTCATTTAGCGTAAAGTGTTTGAAATTTGTTCATGTGTTGCTTGTCAACTATTGGATCCTTGTGCTTAATGCTGAGTAGCATCCATTATACGGATGTGCCACAGTTTATCCATTTTTCCATGTGTCATAACAGCAGCTTTTTTAGATATCATGACCTTGTTAGACAGTGAGGCACTAGGGATTGGAGTTGCTAAGGCGCAGAGCTGATTTTTTTGAGATGAAGTCTTGCTCTGTCGCCCAGGCTGAAGTGCAATGGTGCAATCTCCGCTCACTGCAACTTCCGCCTTCCTTGTTCTAGTGATTCTCCTGTCTCAGCCTCCCTAGGAGCTGGGAATACAGGCGTGTGCCACCACACGCAGCTACTTTTTGTATTTTTAGTAGAGGCAGGGTTTCATCATGTTGGCCAGGCTGGTCTTGTACTCCTGATGTCCGGTGATCTGCCCGCCTCGGCCTTCCAAAGTGCTGGGATTATAGGCGTGAGCCACTGCACCTGGCTCGAGCTGAATTTTGATGTAACTCCAAACTCAGGGTTCTTCCCCACCACATCAAGGAGCTGATTTGGTTAAATAACCCAATTAGTATTTCTTTACTGTCTATCTAAGAGGTTGTCAGGTTCCTCGGGTTGATGGAAAATTCTCTTTTACCTGGTGCCTGCAGATGGAAGGAGGAGAACGTACTCTACAGTTAATGCCTCAACATATATGCCCCTCTTTTCCGGTATGGTAACAAGCTCACCAGATTTAGCATTGATGGGACTACCCAAACCATACACTGTTTAAGCAAAGAAACTTGTCTAAATTACTCCCAGGATTGACTGCATTGGGTTATCAGTCTGCTAGGGTAGTGGCATAGCAGGGGCAGGACCAGCCTGTTGCATGCCCTGGAACAGTCAGCCAGGAAAGATCTAACCCTTGGGCCTTCCTCTGCAGTGATGTCCGAGCTCAGTGATGAAGCCAGCGAGCCGGAACTCCTGAACCGCAGCTTGTCCATGTGGCATGGGCTAGGGGCGCAGGTTAGCCAGGAGGAGCTGGACGTCCCCCTGGATCTTCACACAGCTGCCTCCATCGGCCAGTATGAAGTGGTGAAGGAATGTGTGCAGCGGTAAGAGATCTAGGGGAACTTCCCTCTCACATTTTGAGTAGCCCAGTGATGGCTTCGAATCTCGTGTGATGGAGCTTTGCACACATTTGTGGATGTTTAATGCTTGTGGAGCAGGGTTATCTCAGGCAGCTGTCAGTAATTATGCTGGGGACTGACAAAGTTTTTATTGCTAGGAGGAAAAAGAGGGTGTAAACTTGGATCAGAAGCTTGTAAATAGTCATTCTTTTTTTTTTTTTTTGAGATGGAGTTTCACTCATGTTACCCAGGCTGGAGTGCAATGGCGCGATCTCGACTCACTGCAACCTCCGCCTCCTGGGTTCAGGCAATTCTCCTGCCTCAGCCTCTTGAGTAGCTGGGATTACAGGCACGCACCACCATGCCCAGCTAATGTTTTGTATTTTTAGTAGAGACGGGGTTTCACCATGTTGACCAGGATGGTCTCGATCTCTTGACCTCGTCATCCATCCGCCTCGGCCTCCCAAAGTGCTGGGATTACAGGCTTGAGCCACTGCGCCCGGCTGTAAATAGTCATTCTTTAGCCAGAGTAATTTTATTCACTGGTTGCAGAAATGCTCAAACAAGCAAAATAAAGATAAAAGACGGAAAGTGATGGCCAGGCGCTGTGGCTCATGCCTGTAATCCCAACACTTTGGGACACCAAGGCGGGTGGGTCACTTGAGGTCAGGAGTTTGAGACCAGCCAGGACAACATAGTGAAACCGCATCGCTACTAAAAATACAAAAATTAGCTGGGTGTGGTGGCACGCACCTATAATCAGCTACTCGTGAGGCTGAGGCAGGAGCATCACTTGAACCAGGGAGGCAGAAGTTGCATTGAGCCGAGATTGTGCCATGCACTCCAGCCTGGGCAACAGAGTGAGACTCCATCTCAAAAAAAGAAAAAAGAAAGTGATGCCCCTCTGGCCCTCTTTTCCTGGAGGGTTCATCCCATCACTGTTCCCCTCTAGCTTCTGCCATGAAGGAGGAGAGAGGCCGAGCTTTGAGCACCTCTGGGGAATGGCCTCCTGACCTCACTGCCCACCTGCCCTTTACTAATCTGTACATAATAATTAGAGACAAAAAGCCCCTGGCAGGGCCCACAGCTGCGTCTTGCCTGTAGTAGGATGTGATCATCTTGTTTTTGGAAAAGGGTCTCCTCCCCTCCACCCCCTTATGTTCCACACATACTGTGCTTACTCTTTCTGCTGGTTCTCATTTGATACTGTGGTGCAGCAACCTCTCTCCCTATTTCCACCTGCCTCTTCCAGTTCCTGGTGAGCCAAAGCAAAGCCTTGCCGAAGCCCCAGGTCTCCGGTACCCAAGTTGTGGCCCTCACTTAGACATACCCAGCCCATGGAGCGCTGGGGCACCTTGGTACAGGGCGGTCTGTGGTGCCCCCTCCACAGGAGGCTGTAGGCACAGACAGCTGGGTATGTAGTCAGTGCAGCCCCTCACAGGGCCACATTTGGAATTCTCAGGCTCTTAAGTCTTCAGGTGTCCTGTTAAGATGCAGAGTCCAGAACAGCTCCACAGAAGAGCAGGGGGAGGTGTTTGTGTTCTAATGAGATTTCGACAGTACCTGAAGCAGAGGCTTGCTGACAGTGAGAACAGGATGGGGCCCGAGGGGAGCTAGGGGCATCAGAAGAGGGGGTAGGGCTGAATGGGGAGTAGTGAGAGAGCCCCAGAGAGATGCTCTGCTGCTGTGTAAAGGAAGACAGTGTTAGGACGAGCTGGGTGTGTTCCAGCCCTGTTGCAGAAGCATCTCCACATGGCTCCCCTGGCAGGAGCTGCCCCTGCACCCTGGTATCAGGACCTTCTGGAATGGCTCCCTGGGCATGCGTCCCAGAGTCACTGGGGCATGCCAGGAAAGTAGTTGCCTTGTGTGGTCTAATAAGAGAATCACACTAGAGGCACAAATCCTGGGGTTTGATCACCAGTTGTTACCCCCACTGCGAGCAATAATTGGAGAAGGGAAAAAAGGCCCGTGGGTGTTAACTGGGCAGGATGCCAGGTAACTATGCAAGTAGGTTTTTTTTTTTTTTTTTTTTTTTTTTTTTTTGAGAATGCGGTCTTGCTCTGTTGCCAGGCTAGAGTACAGTGGCTCAATCTCGGCTCACTGCAACCTCCACCTCCCAGGTTCAAGTGATCCTCTTGCCTCAGCCTCCTGAGTAGCTGGGATTACAGGTGCATGCCACCACGCCCAGCTAATTTTTGTATTTTTGGTAGAGACAGGGTTTCACCATGTTGGCCAGGATGATCTCGATCTCCTGAGCTCTTGATCTACCTGCCTTGGCCTCCCAAAGTGCTGGGATTACAGGCGTGAACCACTGTGCCCACCCACAAATTGGTATGATTTTAAAATGTAACTCCCTTGTCCCAATCCCAGAGTCAGGGCTGGGAACCCCACAGCTTTTTTTTTTCACAGAAAAATACATTTTCAGAATTTTAATGGAAATCAGTGAGGAAGATGGGATTCTTTGATCACAGATTTTTCTAGAATGTTTCTTTCTTTCTTTTGAGACAGTTTCACTCTTGTTGCTCAGGATGGAGTGCAGTGGCATAATCTCAGCTCACTGCAACCTTTGCCTCCTGGGTTCAAGTCATTCTCTCGGCTTAGCCTCCCAAGTAGCTGGTATCATAGGCATGTGCCATCATTCCCGTGTAATTTTGTATTTTTAGTAGAGACAAGGTTTTTTCGTGTTGGCCAGGCTCATCTCGAACTCCTGACCTCAGGTGATCCGCCCGCCTCGGCTTCCCAAATTGCTGGGATTACAGGTGTGAGCCCTTGAGCCCAGCCTCAAGAATGTTTCTTTAGGGTGAGGTGACAAGGGATGAATCAGGGGCAGTGGAGTCCCATCTGCTCCTCTACAGCCAGCACTGGGCTGGTAGATGTGTGTCCTGTGGTGGTCAGGGTTTTTCAACTGGGCTGTGTTGACAATCCAGCCTGGATCATTCTTTGCTGTGAGGGCTGTCCTGGGCACTGTAGGATGTTTCACGGTAGCCTTGGCCTCCACCTGCTAAATGCCAGCAGCTCTTTCCTGTCCAGTTGTAAGAACCAAAAATGTTACCAGATGTTGCCTGATATCCCCTGCTTGAGTGCCATCTGTCTATCTGGTGGTGTGAAAGAAGAACGTAGCTGGTCTTGGGCTAGGAGGATGTGAAAGCAGAGCAGGGAGATGAAGGCTCAGGGCCTCACAGGCAGTGTACAAGCAACTGTCAGCATTTCTGTGCCTACCTGCCCCCAGCCCCCACAACATACAGGACGGCAGGTAACTTCTGTTTCCTGTCGGCTCATTCCGTCTGGCTTAGCCTCGCCACCAGCTTTGGTAAACCACACATGCGAGGCGGCTGGGCTTGTCTAGCATATCTTGCGTTTGTTTAGGAGAGAGTTAGATTTGAATAAGAAGAATGGTGGTGGCTGGACCCCGCTGATGTATGCCTCCTACATTGGCCACGACACCATCGTGCACCTGCTGCTGGAGGCGGGGGTGAGTGTGAATGTGCCGACCCCAGAAGGGCAGACTCCACTGATGCTGGCCTCCAGCTGTGGCAACGAGAGCATCGCCTACTTTCTCCTCCAGGTGAGCTACGAGGGAACTCAGGTCCAGACACCTGAGGGGCTCCCTGGCCGCCCTGACAGAGACGCGAAGCACTGCAGGCCATGGTGTGCGTGTGTGCTCGTGTAATCACTTCTGATTCTTGCAGCATGGCCGCCTGGAGGGCGCCCGCCCCACACAGAGGAGATGAGGCCGTAACACACATTCTGTGTTCTCTTGAAGCAAGGTGCAGAGCTGGAAATGAAAGACATCCAGGGCTGGACAGCCCTCTTCCACTGCACCAGCGCCGGGCACCAGCACATGGTCAGGTTCCTCTTGGACAGTGGAGCCAATGCCAACGTAAGGTGATTGCCATGTCTTTAGTGGCCTAGCTGTTGTCTGACTCTAAGGAGGGCGGCTCTAGAAGCAGCTAACGAGAGTCTAGGGCCACTCTGCTTCAGCACAAGAGGCTCAACATGAGAAATAGAATGAGAGTCCTGCCAGGCCGGTCTTTTCCGCATCTGTGAGGTGACGTTGTTTGCATCTCTTCAGGCCCTCTGAGCTTCCTTTTTCTTATCTGAAACCCACTTGGGTCATAGAGTTGTAAGAATTACATGTTTTATTGTATGCCAGGGGCCTAACACAGTGAATGGCATTTTAAATGTCATATTTACATGCAAATTCCTTCTGCTTTCTTGTTTTTTGTATGGATGAGGTGAGGTGATGCTTTAAAAACAGTCATGAGTTTTATAAGTTGGAAGTGGGATTGTTGTCTAAAGCTTGTCGTGATGGTAATTACCTTTGAACAAATGCTGCGGGTACCAATGCAGCACCTACTCTGGCTGTGATGCATCCTAAGATGCCATATAATTTTGTATGCCACTAAGAAAGAAAAAGTATGCTACTAATGAACATTCAGCTTGCCTGTTGATTTAAAGACATGTTCTGACTTCAGAGATGTTAAAATGTGAACACTGTGTGTCTTAGAATGGATGAAAACCAGCGTTTCCCATGCATGGTTCCTATCTTCTAGACCAGCATGAGACAAGAAGGGATTCGGAAGCCCTCTGAAGTCAGTGCCGAGTTAGCATAACCAATCACGGAAGCAAGCTACAGGAGCTAAGCATAGCAAGGACAGCTTAGATTATTAGTACTTGACCTTTTCAGAGAGGGTTCGTGGAGGACTTGAAGCTAGGATTTGGATGAATCGATGGGAGATGTTGGCTTTCTGTGAGGAGTGAAGAGTCAGAACCGCTTTTCAAATATGATTGAGTTGGAGATTTCAGAGGTAGCAGGTGGGAATAGCCAAGAGGAGGGATGATAGGCAGACTCTGTCTTTAAGACAAAGACCAGCCCTCAGGAGAGACACCAGAAGAGTAAATGGAGCTGATGTGTTATATTTACCTTTTTCATCTCACCTGTTAATTCTTGAGAGGGAGAGAGAGTATTCTACACTTAGGGATCCGTGACTCGTGCACTACCCTGGGTTTATCTTCAGCAGTAAGTTTTTGCCTGTCGGAACTGGGCTCTGCCAATCGTCTGACTGTGGCCCACATCTTGCAGGGAGCCGATATATGGATTTACTCCTTTGATGGAAGCAGCTGCAGCTGGCCATGAAATAATCGTGCAGTATTTTCTGAATCATGTAAGTTACCCTGTTTATTAGCCTGTAATGTAGTCACAGCAAATGAGGAATATTACTGAAGTGTAAGCAATTACAGAATTTTCTTTTGCACAGAAATAACTGCCCTTCATTAATTTATTCAACACATTTTCATTGAATGTCTGTTGACTCCCGGTGTTGAGCAGTGCTTAGACATTAAGGGTACAGTGGTAAGTAAAAATAGACACCTCTTCCTATAATTATTTTGAAAATACTATTTGAAAAGTTTGGAAAAATACTTTTTTTTTTTTTTTTTTTGGGGGGGGCGGGGGACGGAGTTTTGCTCGTTACCCAGGCTGGAGTGCAGTGGCGCGATCTCGGCTCACCGCAACCTCCGCCTCCTGGGTTCAGGCAATTCTCCTGCCTCAGCCTCCTGAGTAGCTGGGATTACAGGCACGCGCCACCATGCCCAGCTAATTTTTTGTATTTTTAGTAGAGACGGGGTTTCACCATGTTGACCAGGATGGTCTCGATCTCTTGACCTCTTGATCCACCCGCCTCGGCCTCCCAAAGTGCTGGGATTACAGGCTTGAGCCACCGCGCCCGGCGGAAAAATACTTTTAATAGCCCTCATAATCCTGTCACTTGGAAAAATTATACAGAATAAGAAGGCAGAGTTCTTCCTCTCTTTTTCCGCCTCCTTAAGATACCCACTTGGTTTGAGAAAGAGCCGCACTAGGATTCTCCTCTGCTTGGAAAGGTGTGTCTGTAGGCAAGTGTGCGCACATTGCTTTGTGTTTGAACAAAGTGCGATTCTGTGTATATTCTGTAACTTACAGACATCTCATACACATCTTTACAGCATTCCATGTACAGTCTACCTCAGGTAATTTAATGAGTTTCTTATTAGTAAAAACTTAGTTTTTAACATTTTGCAGTTTTAAACAGTGCTCTAAGAATATCCTTTTACACAAAGCTTTAACACATTTGCAGTTATTTTGTATATTGTATTTCTATTTTATTTTATTAATTTATTTTTTTGAGACAGGGTCTTGCCCTTTGGCCCAGGCTGGAATTCAGTGGTGAGATCATGGCTCATTGTAGCCTCAACCTCCCGGGCTCAAGTGATCCTCCCACCTCAGCCTCTGAGCAGCTGGGACCACAGGTGCATGCCACCATGCCCAGCTATTTATTTATTTATAGAGATGGGAGTCTCAGTATGTTGTGGAGGCTAGTCTTGAATTCCTGAGCTCAAGTGATCCTCCCACCTCAACCTCACAAAGTGCTGGGATTACAGGTGCAATCCTGTTTGCACAGAACCTTGTACATAAATGTTCATAGCAGTATTATTCATAATTGCTAAAAAGTAGAAACAACCCAAATGTCCATCTACTGAGGAATTGATAAAATATGTATCTATATAGCAGGATATTATTCGGCCACACAAAGTAGTGAAGTACTGACACATGCTACGCCGTGGATGAACCTTGAAGCATTAGGCTTGGCCAGGTGCAGTTGCTCACACCTGTAATCCCAGGACTTTGGGAGGCTGAGGCCAGAGGATCGCTTGAGCCCTGGAGTTAGAGGTTTCACTGAGTTAGGATTGCACCACTGCACCCCAGTCTGGGTCACAGAGTGAGATCCTGTCTTAAAAAGAAAGAGAAAAGGAAAACATGAGGCTCAGTGAAAGAAGCCAGACACAAAAGGCCACGTACTGTATAATTTTATTCTTATGAAATGTCCAGAAGCAGCAAATAGAAAATAGATGAGTGGTTTCCTGGGTCTCGGAGGATGGGAAGATATGGGAGATAAAAATGTGCTGAAATTGTTTGTAGTGATGGTTGAACAACCGTGAATGCACTAGAAGCCATTGAATCGTACATTGTAAATGGATGAATTGTTGGTATGTGGATTATATTTTCATAAGGCTGTTAAACCCAGTACACAGGAGTTCAGGTGGTCCTAATGAATTCCCTCCTCCAAGGTCTCCTGTCTTGCCCACTAGTCATATACAAAGGCACCCTTTTTCTCAGGTCCTCACCAGCCGTGATGTCAGTCAGCTTTTTAAGTTTTTGTCACTTTGGGAGAATTGTGGCATCTAATTTTAACTGGTCCTTGTTAGTGTAGTTGAACTTTTTTTTTTTTTTTGAGACAGTGTCTTACTCTCTTGCCCAGGCTGGAGTGCAGTGGCGCCATCTCGGCTCACTGCAACCTCTGCCTTCCCGGGTTCAAGCAATTCTCCTGCCTCAGCCTTCTGAGTAGCTGGGACTGCAGGTACATGCCGCCATGCCCAGCTAATTGTTTGTATTTTAGTAGATACAGGGTTTCACTGTGGTACCCTGGCTGCTCTCAAACTCCTCAGCTCAGGCAGTCACCTGCCTTGGCCTCCCAAAGTGCTAGGATTATAGACATAAGTCATCATGCCCAGCCAGTTGAAGATTTTTAAATACATCTGTTGGTCATTTGTATTTCTCTTAAGAATTGTCTCTTTATAGCCCAATTTTCTATTGGCTAGTTTGTTGTTTTTCTCACTTACTGATGGGAATTTCTTAAATAATGAAATTTTCACATGATATCTCTTTTTAACAAAGAATTTTGGGACAGAACATTCATGTGGTACACATGCAGACCGGAAGGTGGGTACACTGCAGGCCTGCCCCCATCCTGCCTACATCTCCTTGGTACCTTCCCCACGAGCATCTCTGTTAGTACACCTATACACGTGCATGGTCCTGCCCCATGCACAGCTGCTCTCATCTTGGATTTTTTCTTTTCATTTTTTATAGAGACGGGGTTTCATCATGTTGGTCAGGCTGGTCTCGGACTCCTGATCTGGTAATCCACCCGCCTCGGCCTTCCAAAGTGCTGGAATTACAGGCATGAGCCACCGCGCCTGACTCATCTTGTGTTTTTTAAAACATAATCATGAAGATTGTTCTGTATTGGTGTATAAAGAGATGGGTTCAGGTGCAGTGGTTCACGCCTGTAATCCCAGCACTTTGAGAGGCCAAGGCAGATGGATCACTTCAGGTCCGGAGTTTGAGGCCAGCCTGGCCAACATGATGAAACCCAATCTGTACTAAAAATACAAAAATTAGCTGGGCATGGTGGCAGGTGCCTGTAATCCCAGCTACTTGGGAGACTGATACAGGCGAATCACTTGAGCCTGGGAGGTGGAGGTTGCAATGAGCCTAGATGATACTACTGCACTCCAGTCTGTCTCAAAAATAAATAAATAAATAGATGGGATCTTGTTCTGTCACGCAGGCTGGAGTGCAGTGGTGCAATCTCAGCTCACTACAGCCTTCACCTCTTGGACTCAAGTGATCCTCCTGCCTCAGCCTCCCAAGTAACTGGGACTATAGATGGGTGCCATCAGGCCCAGCCGATTTTTGTATTTTTTTTTTTTTTTTTTTTTTGTAGGGACAGGTTTTTGCCATATTGCCCAAGCTGGTCTTGAACTCCTGAGCTCTGGTAGTTCACCTGCCTCAGTCTCCCAAAGCACTCGGATTACAGGCGTGAATCAATGCACCTAGCCCCCACTCTTCTTTTTTTTTTTTTTTTTTTTTTTTTTATGGTGGCATGGTATTTCCTGTAGGGATGAATCAGAGTTTCTATAGCAATAATCTGCAGCTAGAATTAGGTCACTCCCAACCATTTGCTGTTATGCACAGCACTGTGCAGAATATCTCTGCATATGTGTCTGTAAACCTGTGTGACCACATCTGTACGGTCCAGTACAAAGGCAGAAGTTTTGGGTGAAGTGTAAGTACAGTCTTAATGTGGATGCCAAAGTGCCATCTTACACTCCCACCACAGTAAGAATCATGCATCCTAAACTATGAAGCACTGAAGAGTACAGTGGTAAGATAGTCAGCCATACAAACCCGGTACCTGTGTATGACACACATTAACATCTTGCCTCATCTGCCTCAGTTTTCTCCCGTTCTGTTTGTAAGGGACACAACTAAAGTCCCCTTTATGTGCCTTTCTGTCCCATCCACCTTCCTCCTTTTCCAGAGGGAACCACTCTCCAGCTGCTGCTGTGTACCTCTCCTGTCCCTGATTGATACTTTCATCGCATACTGTGTGTCCTTATGCTATGTGCAGACTTGTTTTGAATCTTTAAAGATGGATGCAAATAGCATATCAGGTTGTGTGTGTCATGGTTGTATGTGTCATTCAGCAACGTGTTGGCTTGTGCAGCAGAATGCAGTCTTAACAGCTCTGTGTGTGGAGGGATGCATCAGTCACCTTCATCCTTTCCTTTATTAGTGGGCTCTTAAGTTGGGTTCCACTTTCCTCTCCTGACAGTGCTGCCATTGACATATCTTTCTTTCTTTCTTTTTTTTTTTTTTGTTTTTGTTTTTGTTTTTGTTTTTGTTTTTTTTGAGACAGAGTATTGCTCTGTCCCCAGGCTGGAGTGCAGTAGCGCCTCTTGGTTCATTGCAACTTCTGCCCCCTGGGTTCAAGCAATTTTTCTGCCTGAGCCTCGAGTAGCTGGGACTACAGGAGCATGCCAACATGCTTGACTAATTTTTTGTATTTTTAGTAGAGATGGGGTTTCACCGTGTTAGCCAGGATATTCTTAATCTCCTGACCTTGTCATCCACCCATCTCAACCTCCCAAAGTGCTGGGATTACAGGCATGAGCCACTGTGCCCGGCCCAATACTTCATTGTGTATTTCCTAAAAGCAGGATAAAATTTGCTTTGCCAGTCACACAAAATTATCAAACTCAGGAACTCAACAGTGAGTTCTTCCTCCAGCACTTTAATCAAGAATCAAGGTGTTGGTCAATTCCAGGTGATTGCTTGGTGAGGTTGGGGAGGACTGGCAGCAGGTGGCCCGATGGCCTGGAGGCTAGTGGGCAAGCGCTGCCTGGAAGCTCCTCTCCCCCACATTCTTCCTGCCACCCAGTTGTTAGACTACCTGGAGCCAGAGGAGGGGGCCCACCCAGTTTCCTGGCCTGCACCTTCAGAGCTGGGCTCCATTTCTGGAGGGTGGAGTACTGGGCAAGGCTGGGCATCCTATGCTCTTTGCCAGGGGAAGAAAGGCCTGGGGCTGCTTTCCTTGTCCCCCGTTTCCCTTCTGCCAGTGGGGCCAAGCTCCAGGAGCTCAGTCAGGAGAAGATGGTCTGGATCTGTTTGGGCCTCTCTCTTTAAGAGAAAGTTGATTTCTACTTTCCAGATAGTCTCGTTCCAGAGTCTCTAAACTTTCTGATCCCACCTTCATGTTAAAATAAATTACCATGTGTCTCTCTAGTAATATAGACATTAAAATAGGAGAAAAAATTATTTTAAAGCTTAAGTAGATAAAAATGTATTTTCATGTCAGGCACAGTGGCTCATGCCGGTAATCCCAGCACTTTTGGAGGCCGAAGTGGGAGGATCACTTGAGGGTGGGAGTTGGAGACCACTAGGGATAATACAGGGAGACTTTGTCTCTTCATTAAAAAAAAAAAAAAAAAAAAAAAAATGGCTGGGCGTGGTGGCTCAGGCCTGTAATTCTAGCACTTTGGGAGGCCGAGGCAGGCAGATCACCTGAGATCAGGACTCAAGACCAGCCTGGCCAACATGGTGAAGCCCTGTCTCTACTAAAAGTACAAAAATTAGCTGGGCACAATGGCAGGTACCAGTAATTCTAGCTACTCTGGGGGCTAAGGTGGGAGAATCGCTTGAACCTGCAAGGCAGAGGTTGAAGTGAGCCAAGTTCATGCCATCATACTGCAGCCTGAGAGACAGAGCAAGACTCCATCTCAAAAAAAAATTAGCCAGTTATGGTGTGTGTTTGTAATGCCAGGGGGGCTATGATGGGAGGATCGCTTGAGCTGGGAAGGTCAGCGCTAAAGTGAGCCACGATAGTGCCAGTATACTCCAGCCTGGGCTACAGAGTGAGATTCTGCCTCAAAAAAAAAAAACACAAACAGATAAGGAGTGAAAATCCTACAGTAAAGAGGCTACTGTTTTTTTTCTGGTTAAAACCTTGGGGTTCATTCTATCAAACGTAAACTGGAAACTTGTTGTTGAGATGGTGTCTTCCTCTGTTGACCAGTCTGGAGTGCAGTGGCTCACTGCAACCTCCGCCTCCCGGGTTCAAGTGGTTCTCCTGCCTCAGCCTCCCGAGCAGCTGGGATTACAGGTGCGTGCCATCATTCCTCACTAATTTTTTGTGTTTTTAGTAGATGCGGGGTTTCACCATGTTGTCTAGGCTGGTCTCAAACTCCTGACCTCAAGTGATCTGCCCACCTCAACCTTCCAAAGTGCTGGATTACACGTGTGAGCCACTGTGCCCAGCCAAGAAATTATTTTTTATTTTTGAGACGAATCTTGCTCTATCGCCCAGGCTGGAGTGTGGTGGCATGATCCTGGCTCACCGCAGTCTTCACCTCCTGGGCTCAAGTGATTCTCCTGCCTCAGCTTCCCAAGTAACTGGGACTACAGGTATGCGCCACCTTGCCCGGCTGCTTTTTTATTTTTAGTAGAGATGGGGTTTCATCATGTTGGCCAGGCTGCTCTTGAACTCCTGATGTCAGGTGATCTACTCGTCTTAGCCTCCCAGTGCTGGGATTATAGGCTTTAGCCTCCTTGCCCAGACTATAAATTATTATTATTTTTTTTTTTTAGAGATGGGGTCTCGCTATGTTGCCCAGGCCGGAGTGCAGTGACTCTTCACAGGCTTGATCCCACTATTGATTAATACGGGAGTTTTGACCTGCTCTGCTTCCGACCTAGGCTGGTTCACCCTTCCTTAGGCAACATGGTGGTCCCCCACTCCTGGGAGGTCACCATATTGATGCCGAACTTAGTGCGGACACTCAATCAGCATAGCGCACTACAGCCCAGAACTCCTGGGCTCAAGCGATCTTCCACCCTCAGCCTTCTGGGTAGCTGGGACTTATAGGCACGTGCCAGTGCTCCCAGCTATAAATTATATTACTTTTTTTGGGATGGAGTCTCACTCTGTCACCCAGGCTGGAGCACAGTGGCGTGATCTCAGTTCACTGTCTCAGCCTCCCAAAGTGCTGGGATTACAGGTATGAGCCACCGGGCCTGGCCTATAAATTATTTTGTAAGGCTGGAAGTTTCATAGTTAAATTTTAGTCAGAGTTGAAAGTAGGGTAGGGTGTAGGGCTGAGGGCCCCACAGGGTCGTGGGGTGTGCCTTATGCTGTGCTGTGGCGCAGGATCTGAGAAATAAAGAGACAGGACACAGAAGTACAAGGAAAACGCAGCTGGGCTCGGGGGCCACACCACCTATAAGTGGAGTCAGGTGAGGCCCCGAATGTCCGGAAGCATGCGTATTTATTGTGTATAGGTTAGGGGACAGGGCAGTGAGTGAAGTCATCTTTAAGGATAGTGATAGGGTCGTGAGCAATAAAACATGGGGTCCACCCCCATTAGGTCACCTAGGCTGGGAGCTGGACAGTGCACAGCAAGGGGCCCATTCCCATGAAGGCAAGGGCCGTGTGCAGTAAGAGGTCCACCCCCATTAGGTCACCAAGGCTTGAAGGTGGGCTGTGTGCAGTGAAGAGGCTACAGTATGCAGTACTTCTATCTATGGGCAAACTACTAAGAAGATTTATAGGAGGATGCTTTAAGTCACATAGCAGTGACGAGCTGTTAAGGTTACCACCACCTTCTGGCAGCTTCCAGTGGGTTCTATGGGAAGATGCTTTTCAAGCAGCACAGTACCAAGAGCTGATAAAGTTCACAGTCACCAAGGTGGATTGCCGGTCTGAGGGCAGCCTTCCACAAGAACTGGAGCAAGGTCCCACAACTCCTTTATGAGGAGGAGTGGCTCTCGCCCCAAGCCTGTCATACAGTGGGTATCTTTACAATACTGAACGCTGCTGCCTGGGCCATGGATTCTTGTCCTGGTATAACTGTTTGTCCCTTAAATCATGCTCTGCACTGTATCTGCTCTAGGCATTCCTCCGATTATAAGCTGCTTATTCCTTAATTCATGCTCTGTACTGTGTCCACTCTAGGCATTCCTCCGATTATGAGCTAAGATATAATTATAGGTATATATGTAGGGAAATATTCTTTAGGCACTCATACTATCAACTATTATATGATTATATATAGAGGATTATATAAAGGGATTCCTCAAGCCCTATTTCTATAAACTAATATAGGATTATGTAAACGATTATATAAAAGGAAATAGCTGAGTAGTAACACTATAAAGTGAGATATTCAAGCCCTAACTGTGCCAGGGTTCTGCTTAGCTCTCATTCCTCGGTGCCCATATGAGGGGTTACCCACAGTGGGGGGCAGTCTAGAAAGTAAAACTCCTTAGGCTTTGTGAAAACCCACTTTTTTCATGTATCCTTGCCCAGAGACCGCCTCTGCCCCCCTCACTGACTCTATGTGGGTGTCAGGGTTGAGGTTGCCTGGTCTCATGGGAGAGCTAGTTGCAGTATGGATGATAGCAGAACTACTTAAGGGTTGTAATTCTTCTGTATTTTTTTGAGACAGAGTCTTGCTCTGTCGCCCAGGCTCGAGCGCAGTGACATGATCTCAGCTCACTGCAACCTCCTCCTTCTGGGTTCAAGCGATTTTCCTGCCTCAGCCTCCCCAATAGCTGGGATTATAGGTGTGTGCCACCATGCCTGACTAATTTTTGTATTTTTAGTAGAGACAGGGTTTCACCATGTTGGTCAGGCTTTTCTTGAACTCCTGACTTCAGGTGATCTGCCAACCACGGCCTCCCGAAGTGCTGGGATTACTGGGTGTGCCCCCTTTCCCCGGTTTTTTTTTTTTTTTTTTTGAGATGAAGTCTCCCTCTGTCACCCAGGTTAGAGTGCAGTGGCGTGATCTTGGCTCACTGCAACCTCCGCCTCCTGAGTTCAAGTGATTCTCTTACCTCAGCCTCCCCGAGTAGCTGGAGCTGGAGGTGTGGGCCACCACGCCCAGCTAATTTTTTTTGTATTTTTAGAAGAGATGAGGTTTTACCACATTGGCCAGGCTAGTCTTGAACTCTTGACCTCAGGTGATCCACCTGACTCGGCCACCAAAAGTGCTGGTATTACAGGTGTGAGCCACTGCACCCAACCTGTGATTTCCACCCCTCACCTTTTTTTTTTTTTTTTTTTTGAGACGGAGTCTTGTTCTGTCACCAGGCGCCAGGCTGGAGTGCAGTGACACAATCTTGGCTCACTGCAACCTCCGCCTCCCAGGTTCAAGCGAGTCTCCTGCCTCAGTCTCCCAAGTCGCTGGGACTACAGGTACATGCTGCCATGCTTAGCTCATTTTTATATTTTTAGTAGAGACGGGGTTTCACCATGTTGGCAGGGATGGTTTTGATCTCTTGGCCTCGTGGTTCACCCGCCTTGGCCTCCCAGAGTGCTGGGATTACACATGTGAGCCATCACGCCCTGCTGATTCTTAAGTGATGTGTAGGGATCACTTTCTCTACTGGGCCCAAGACCATTAGTTGATCCTAGTTTTTCAGAATGGAGAGGGGGGAAGTACGTACATAAACGTTTATTATACAGTTGATAAATACTTGCTATTAATGAACTGGAAAATACAGTGGCTCAAAAGGAAAATGAAAGTTACTTATTCAGAGACAGCATGTGTTAATGCATAGACAAGTGACCTGGGTTTTTCTTTTTTTTTAATCTTTTATTTATTATTTTTTTTTTTGTAGAGATGAGGTTTCACCATTTTGACCAAGATGGTCTCGATCTCTTGACCAGGTGATCCACCCACTTCGGCCGCCCAAAGTGCCGGGATTGTAGGTGTGAGCCACCGTGCCCGGCTGTGACCTGGGTTTTTCTAGATGTAGATATTGTGTGAGAGTGGAATCATGCTCTATAAAATGTTTTGTAATCTGCTTTTTTCTCTTTTTCTTTCCTTTTTTTTTTAAATCTGGAACGCCTCACTAATTTGCGTGTCATCCTTGCACAGGGGCCATGCTAATCTCTGTTTCGTTCCAATTTGAGTATATGTGCTGCCAAAGTGAGCACTCCTTATTTTTGTGTTTTGAGATGGAGTCTTGCTCTGTCACCCAGGCTGGAGTGCAGTGGTGCGATCTTGTCTCACTGCAACCTCTGCCTCCCAGATTCAAGCAGTTCTCCTGCATCAGCCTCTCGAGTAGCTGGGACTACAGGCGCACACCACCACCCAGGTAATTTTTGTACTTTTAGTAGAGACAGGGTTTTGCCGTGTTGGCCAGGCTGGTCTCGAATTCCTGACCTCAGATGATCTGCCCATCTCAGCCTCCCAAATGCTGGGATTATAGGCATGAGCCACAGCACCTGGCCTGGCTTTTTTTTCTGTTGATGATATTTTGTGCACCCTAGTACCTGCAGGTACTCCCACCCACCACATATGGGTGGGAGGCACTGTTTTCTGGATATGCTCTTATGTAGCTCACTAATCTCTTAATTTAGGTTCTTTCTAATTCTCACTATGCTAAATGCTGCAGTGAAAATTCTAAATTTCAGTGAATGTCCTGCATTATTTTCTTTGGGGCCACTGCAGTTCAGCCTGGGTGACAGAGTAAGATCCCATCTCAAAAAAAAAAAAAAAAAAAAGGAAACATGTTTATGGTAGTACATTTTAAAAACACAGAAGATTGGAAAATTGGAAAAATCCTCATCAAAAATAATAAATAACTTAAAGATAATATTTTGGGCATGTTACCTTCCAGTATTGTTTTTTGTGTACTTGTTTTGTCTCATTTTGCTGCAGTTGTAATGTATGCATAGTTTTGTATCATATTCCTTTTTTAGTTTTTTGAGACAAAGTCTCGCTCTATTGCCCACGCTGGACTGCAGCTGCGCAATCTCAGCTTGCTGCAGCGTTGCCCTCTGGGGCTTAAGTGATCCTCCTGCCTCAGCCTCCTGAGTAGCTGGGACTATAGGCATGTGCCATCACACGCTGCTCATTTTTATTAAAGATGCTCCCCCTTGCCTGGCTCTCACATGCTCCTCTGAGTTTTGGCTCTTGCTTCCCTGTCTCCCCAGCTGCCTGGTCTAACAGTAGAGACAGACAGTTCCAGTGCACTAAAATCATGCTGTATTGATTAGAGGTTGTTGTTGTTGTTGTTGTTGTTGTTGTTTTCCCGAGATGGAGTCTCACTCTGTCACCCAGGCTGGATTGTAGTGGTGCAGTCTCGGCTCACTGCAACCTCCACCTCCCGGGTTCAAGTGATTCTCCTGCCTCAGCCTCCTGAGTAGCAGGGACTGACTACAGGCGTGCGCTACCATCCCTGGATAATTTTTTGTATTTTTAGTCGATGGGGCTTCACTGTGTTAGCCAGGATGGTCTTGATCTCCTAACCTCATGATACACCCACCTCGGCCTCCCAAAGTGCTGGGATTATAGGAAACACCCACTGCGCCTGGCCAGAGTTGTCATTGTTTTTGTAGAGATGGGATCTTGCTTTGTTGCCCAGGTTCTCCAACTCCTGAACCTGAGTGATCCACCTGCCTTGGCCTCCCAAATGCTACAATTACAGGCATGAGCCTCGTTTGGCCATGATCCTTTTTTCAACTTGATTACACAGCTGTTTGTAAATGTCATCATTTATGGCAGTAATATAGCTGACTTCTCATCCCCCTGAGCATTTGTCTCTAGGTACATTTTCATTATTGTGAACATGTTGTGCCAAACATCTTTGTGCACTGAAGCTTTCTTTGTATTTAGGGCTGTTTCCTTAGAGTCATAGAAGTGGAATTGTTGTGCTGCAAGACCTGTAAATACATTATAGAGCTTTGGATAAAAGTTATGAATTCTGCTTCAGAGGGTGGTGCTTTCATTCTGAATGTGGTTTAAAAGGCTGCTTCTCGGCCAGGGGCGGTGGCTCAAGCCTGTAATCCCAGCACTTTGGGAGGCCGAGGCGGGTGGATCACAAGGTCAAGAGATCGAGACCATCCTGGTCAACATGGTGAAACCCCGTCTCTACTAAAAATACAAAAAATTAGCTGGGATTACAGGCACGTGCCACCATGCCCAGCTAATTTTTTGTATTTTTAGTAGAGACGGGGGTTGCGGTGAGCCGAGATCGCGCCATTGCACTCCAGCCTGGGTAACAAGAGCGAAACTCCGTCTCAAAAAAAAAAAAAAAAAAAAAAAGGCTGCTTCTGTTGTGAACTGCTGTCTCCAGTTTTCTTTGAAGAGAAGCAAAGCGAGTGGCACACAGCCTAGGCGCAGAAGGTGAAGGCTGGGCTCCCCCTGCAAGTGAGAGCTTGAACATGGCAGGCAGCAGTGGGAAGCCGAGAGCCGCTGCAGCTGGGAGGTGACTCCCCAGCCCCCCTCATCCTTGTCACTAAGAAGATAGTGAGAGCAAAACTTGTGGCTGTGATGCAGACAAGCCTGCCCCTCTTTCTCATGTAGACATGATTTTTCGCACACAGAGAGGCAGTAAAAAGCCAGCTCTCTTCCCAGCCACCAGCCCAGGAAGCGCAGGTGCTTTGAAGGAGAGGCCCCTAACCCTCCTTTCATGGACATTTGCAGGGAGTCAAGGTGGACGCAAGAGACCACAGTGGAGCCACAGCCCGGATGCTGGCCAAGCAGTACGGACACATGAAGATCGTGGCCTTGATGGACACTCACTCACCCTCTCTGCCCAAGAGCCTCTATCGGAGCCCAGGTACCCGCACCTGCCAGCTGCACTCTGCTGGGGTCTGTGGTTGTCTTGAGCTTTAGGTAACTTGGCAGAGAAAGATGCCCCCCCACCTGCAGCCAGGCATGGTGTCTCACGCCTGTAATCTCAACAGTTTGGAAGGCTGAGGCAGGAGGATCACTTGAAGTCAGGAGTTCAAGACCAGCCTGCCCAACATGGTAAAACCCTGTCTCTACTTAAAAATACAAAAAAAAAAAAAATCAGAAATCTACCAGGGATATCGCCAGGAGCTCCAGCTACTCAGGAGACTGAGGCATGAGAATCACTTGAACCCAGGAGGTGGAAGTTGCAGTGATCCAAGATCCTGCCACTGCACTCCAGCCTGCGTGACACAGCGAGACTCTCTCAAAAAAAAAAAGAAAGAACAGGAAAGGTACCCCCCACTTCCCTGGCTCCCACCTGCTCCTCTGAGATTTGGCTCTGCCTCCCCCAGCCACTTCCATGGCAAGGTTGAGGCTGCTGCTGTAACAGGAGAGAAAGTTGGTTACAGTGGAGTGTGGCACCAAAACCAGAAGCTTTCTGTAGCATGCCTTACCACTGCGTAGGCCAGTCCACTCTTAGTTTTCTGTTTTCCGTTTCCTGAGCTATGGCTTGTTTATTTTTCTATATGAACTTGAATATCAACTTGTCTAGCTCCTTTAAAATAGTATTAATATTTTTATTGAGATTGTGAAAAATTTATAAGTTAACTGTATCTTTGTGATGCTGAGTTGTCCTATGCAAGAACGAAGAATGTCTTCTTGTTCCAGTGTACTTCTGGGTCTTGCAGGAGGGTTTTACATTTTTCTTCATCTACATTTTGCATATGACTTAAGGTTATTCGTAAGAGTTTGGTCATCTTTGTTGCTGTTGTAAATGGGGTTTTCCCTACCATTATATCCTTTTTTCCCCCCAACTCTCAGGGTATTAATTACTCAGTGCTCTTTATTTTGTATTTACTTTTTATTTCAGCAGGTTTTTGGGGAACAGGTGGTGGTTGGATACATGAATAAGTTTTTTTGTTTTTTTTTTTTTTTTTTTCTTTTTTTTTTTCTTTTTGAGACAGAGTCTCACTCTTTTGCCTAGGCTGGAGTGCAGTGGTGCGATCTTGGCTCACCACAACCTCTGCCTCCCAGATTCAAGTGATTCTTCTGCCTCAGCCTCCCAAGTAGCTGGGATTACAGGTGCGTGCCACCATGCCAAGCTAATTTTTGTTTTTTTAGTAGAGACAGGATTTCACCATGTTGGCCAGGATGGTCTCCATCTCTGACCTCATGATCCCCGCTGCCTTGCATTCCCAAAGAGCTGGGATTACAGGCGTGAGCCACTGAGCCTGACCATGAGTAAGTTCTGTAGTGGTGTCATTATATTGTCAGTGCATTTGAAGGCAGTGGATTTCTGCAAACTAATTTTATGTTCTGCTACCTTATGGAATTCTTCTATTGGTTAGGTTAGTTTTGTTATTGATTCTTCAGGGGTTTACAGGTGTACTACCATATAATATTTAAATATCAATGGATACACTGCTTCCTGATGATTCTTGTGACTCTGACTGTTGAATTGCATTGTTCTTTTGTTTAGTTGTTAACACCTCTAGACCATTGTTCAACATCATGGAGACAGTATGCATCCTTACCTTGGTCCTGATCTTAGTGGAAATGCCGCCACATTACGTGAAAGGCTGGTTTTAAAAGGGAAGGCATATGTTATTTTAGCATATTAACAAAGCACTGGCTGGGCGCCTGTAATTCTAGCACTTTGGGAGGCCGAGGCGGGTGGATCACCAGGTCAGGAGTTCAAGACCAGCCTGGCCAAGATAGTGAAACCCCGTCTCTACTAAAAATACAAAAGTTAGCCAGGCATGGTGGCAGGTGCCTCTAATCCCAGCTACTCAGGAGGCTGAGGCAGAGAATTGCTTGAACCCTGCATGCAGAGGTTGCAGTGAGCAGAGATCACGCCACTGCACTCCAGCCTGGGCAACAGAGTGAGACTCATCTCAAAAAACAAAAGTATTCATCAGTTCTTCTATTCTTGAGTATTGTTTTATAGGAGTCACTACTGAATTTTCTTTCCACATCTTCGGAGACGACTGGAATGTTACCTGTAGCTCTAGTCATATGGTAGATTATCTTCATGAACCTCCTAATAATGAATCAACCTTACATTCTTGGCTGAAATCTCACATGTTGTATTATTTTAATGTGCTTTTAAATTGTTTATTAATATTTGGTACTTTTCTACGGATATACATTCATCAGTGATATTGGTCTATAATTTTTTTTTTTCTTTTGAGACAGAGTCTTGCACTGTTGCCTAGGCCAGAGTGGAGTGGTGAGATCTCAGTTCACTGCAACCTCCGCCCATAGGGTTCAAGCAATTCTCCTCCCGCAGTCTCCAGAGTAGCTGGGATCACACATGTTTACCACTATACCCAGCTAATTTTTGTATTTTTAGTAGAGATGGGGTTTCACCATGTTGGCCAGGTTGGTCTTGAACTCCTGACCTCTGGTGATCTGCCCGCCTCAGCCTTCCAAAGTGCTGGGATTAGAGGCCTGAGCCACCATCCCCGGCCTGGGCTATAATTTTCTATTTTTATTCTGTCTTTATGATATATACAGTATCAGTGTTACACTTCATAAAAGTAATTTGGAATTTTCCTTCCTTTTTGTGTTCTAGGACAATACACGTAGCATTAGTGCTGCCTGGTCTTAGAAGTTTCGATAGAATCCTCCCATGAAACCGTCCGGTCTCTGTCTGTGAGGTGGTTCCTCGACAAAAGTTTTTCTCTTTCTTCTGTAGAGACTGGCCTCCTCACGCTTTCTCTTCTTACGGGGTCAGTTTTGGTAAATTATATTTTCCTGAGAGATCACTTCATCTACGGTTTCAGACTTATTTGCGGAGGTCTACAACATACTGTTTTCCTCCTTTTAAAATACTGTGTTTCAGGCCAGGTGCCGTGGCTCATGCCTGTAATCCCAGCAGTTTGGGAGGCTGAGACGGCTGGATCACTTGAGGTCAGCAGTTCAAGACCAGCTTGGCCAACATGGTAAAACCCCGTCTCCACTAAAAATACAAAAATTAGCTGGGTATGGTGGGATATGCCTGTAGTCTCAGTTATTCTGGAGGCTGAGGCAGGGGAATCGCTTGAACCCGGGAGGGGAGATTGCAGTGAGCCAAGATCGTGCCACTGTCATCCAGCCTGGGTGACAAAATGAAACTGCGTCTCAAAAAAGGTAAGTAGATAAAATAAAGTACTGTGTTTCAGTGGTGATTTTCTCCCATTTTTTTTTTTTTTCCAGAGTGGAAAATACTGATTTACTTTTTGAGACAGGGTGTTTGTTTCTTTGTCATCCAGGCTGGAGTACAGTGACCAGATCTCAGCTCACTGCAACCTCCGCCTCCCGGGCTGAGAGCAGTTCTTCCACCTCAGCCCCATGAGTAGCTAGGACTGCAGGTACACCCTACCATGTCCAGCTCATGTTTGTATTTTTTGTAGAGATGGGGTTTTGCCATGTTGAACAGGCTGGTTTCAAAACTCCTGAGCTCTAGCAGTCCACCTGCCGCAGCCTCCCAAAGTGCTGGGACTACAGGCATGAGCCACTGCACCTGACCTGGAAAGTATTTATCTCATTTTAATTGACAGAAATAACTATGTATTTATGGGGTACCGTGTGTGATGCTTTGATACATGTATACACTGTCTAATGATCGAATTGGATAATTAGCTTATCTATCACCTCAAACATTTATTATTTCTTTGAGATGAGAACATTTAAAATCCTCTCTTCTAGTAGCAATCTCGAGATATACACTACTGTTACGTATAGTCACTCTACTGTGAACACCAGAATTTGTTTCGTTGATCTGTAATTTTGTACCTATTGACCATTCTCTTCCATTACCTCCTCACCCCCAACCTTTGATAACCACTGTTCTAGTCTACGTGTATGACATGAGTATCTAAAAATTCAGTAAGTGGGTGAGATCATGTAGTCGTGTAGTTTTGGTTTTTTTGTTTTGCTTTGTTTTTTGAGACAGGGTCTTGCCCTGTCACCCGCGCTGGAGTATGGTGACTTGATGTATTGGCTCACTGCAGCCTCCAATTCCTGGGCTCAAGGATCCTCGCATCTCACCCTCCCGAGTAGCTGGGACTACAAGCGCCCACCATCACACCTGGCTAATTTTTATTTTTAATTTTTGTAGAGACAGGGTCTTGCTATACTGACCACGTTGGTTTTGAACTCCTGGCCCAAGCAGTCCTCTCACCTTGGGCTGGCAAACTGTTGGGATTATAGGTGTGAGTCATCGCGCCCAACTGGCATTTGTCTTGCTGTGTCTGGCTTATTTTACTTAACATAGTATCTTCCAGGTTTATTCCTGTTGCCACAAATAATCAGATTTCATTCTTTATGTCTGAATAATATTCCATTGTGCATATAAACTCATTTTCTTTCTTCATTCATCCTCTGATGGACACTTGTTGATTGTGTATCTAGGCTGCTGTGAATAGTGCTGCAAAAATCATGAGGCTGTAGATAGCTCTTGGGTACATTGATTTCCTTTCTTTTGGATAAATACCCAGGAGTGGAATTGTTGGATCTCATTTCTTAAAATTTTTTAAATTTTTTATATTAAAAAAAATATAGGGGCAGTGTCTCACTATGTTGCCCAGGCTGGTCTCAAACTCCTGGGCCCAAGTGATCCTCCCACCTCAGTCTTTCACAGTGCTGATATTGTAGGCATGAGCCACTGTGTCTGGCCTCATTTTTTATTTTGTATGTTTGCGTTTCTTCTGTTTATGTTAAATACTAGTACTTTGTCCATTTAGTGGAAAACCCATAGGATCTTGGTTTATTAATTAGATCTACTGATTGTCAGTTCTCTATTAATTTCTGCTTTTATTTTTCTTTCACTTAGTTGTTCTAGTTTTTTGAGTTGGGAATTTCTTTCATTTTCATTGTTTCTCTTTTGCTAAATGTTGGAGGCTGTGAAGTTTTGCTGACTGCTGCTTTAAGTATATTCTGGGCGTTCTGTATTTAGTGCTTTTTTTATTTTTCAGAAATTCTATAATTTTTATTTATATTTTCTCCTTCAACCAGGAGTTGTCTAATAGAAGTTTTGTGGTTGTTTTTGTTTGTTAATTTCTAGGTGGAAGGGCCTTTTTGATCTTGTGATTAATTTCTCACGTTATTCTGATCAACTTTATTCTAATTTATCTGGTCAGAGAGTGTTTATAATTCTTAAATTTACAGAACTTCCTTGTCATCTTATTTTTCACCTACTGATCAATATATATATATATATATTTTCAAATGAAGTCTTGCTCTGCCACTCAGGCTGGAGTGCAGTGGTGCGATCTCGGCTCACTGCAACCTCCACCTCCCGGGTTCAGTGATTCTCCTGCCTCAGCTTCCCAAGTAGCTGGGATTACAGGTGTCCGACACCATGCCGGCTAATTTTTGTATTTTTAGTAGGACGGGGTTTCATTATGTTAGCCAGGTTGGTCTTGAATTACTGACCTCAAGTGATCCACCCACCTTGGGCTCCCAAAGTGTTGGGATTACAGGCATGAGCCACCATGACTGGCCTAGTCAGTATTTTCAAATATTCTTTGTTTTGCTTGAGAAGTTGTATTCTCTATTATCTATGCTACAATTTAGCATATCTGTAAGTCTGTCTTAGTGTGTTTGATTTATGAAGGAAGATGGTACATTTTTTTGGTGGCAGATATTCATAATTTGTTACAGATTCATTGTGAATCGCGGCTTTTAGTATTAGAAGTGTCCTGGCCTGTGGCGTGGTGGCTCATGCCTGTAATCCCAGTGCTTTGGGAGGCCAAGGTGGGCAGATCACCTGAGGTCAGGAGTTCGAGGCCTGCCTGGCCAACTTGGTGAAACCCTGTCTCTACTAAAAATTTAAAAAAAAAAAAATTAGCCAGGTGTTGTGGCACATACCTGTAATCTCAGCTGCTCAAGAGGCTGAGGCAGGAGAATTGCTTGAACCTGGAGGTTACAATGAGCCAAGATCGTGCTACTGTACTCTAGCCTGGGTGACAGAGTGAGACTCCATCTCAAAAAAAAAAAAAAGTGTCCTTCTGTGTCACATGTAATGCTTTTTGGTCTGAATTCTACTTTGATAGCAGGATTGCAGCCCTGGCTTTTTTGTGATCTCCATCTGCCTGTTCTTTAAGTCATTTTGAGGGCATGTTGAGTGCTCGGATTCACACAACTGCCTCTGTACGTTTACTGTCTTACAGCTCCCTCCCCTTCAGCTTGGATGGAAGCACAGTCTCCCTGGGGTGCTGTAGATCTTTGAATGTGAAAGGGCATGTGTCCGCATGGCTAGCTCACTCGCAGAGTGTGAGCCTTTTCATGGGGAAGAGCAGAGTGGCCGAGGTTCAGGGCCTGAGCCTCTCCCACCTACCCCGAGTTGTCCCGAGTGAGCAGCTTCTTTCTCAGGGTCAGGCTCAGCCCAGCTCCTTCCCTGGCACAGGGATTGTTTCATAATAAAAATTGCTCAGGTGGTAAAATGGTAACACAAAGGACCTCTCCCTGCATCTCCACCCCAGTTTACAAGTCTACAAGGAGATCTCATTTCCTCCTATATACCACTCTTGTTCTTTTTTTTTTTTTTTTTTTTTTTTTTTTTTTGAGAGGGAGTCTTGCTCTGTTGCCCAGGCTGGAGTGCAATGGCGCCATCTTGGCTCACTGCTGCGTCTGCCTCCTGGGTTCATGCATTTCCCTGCGTCAGCCTCCCAAGTAGCTGGGATTATAAGTGCCTGCCACCATGTCTGGCTAATTTTTATATTTTTAGTATAGATGGGATTTCAGCATCTTGGCCAGGCTGGTCTTGAACTCCTAACCTCAAGCCAGGTGCGGTGGCTCAAGCCTGTAAGCCACTTGGGAGGCTGAGGTGGGCGGATCACCTGAGGTCAGGAGTTCGAGACCAGCCTGACCAATATAGTGAAAGCCCATCTTTAAAAAAACAAAAACAACAAAAACTCCTAACCTCGTGATCCACCCGCCTTGGCCTCCCAAAGTGCTGGGATTACAGGCATGAGCCACCGCACCCGGTCTCACATCTCTTAAAAGTAGAATTGGATCAGAGCCTTATATGAATCAAATATGAAAAACTGAAAAGCTACAAAATAGTAAAAGCTCTGGGTTGAGCTCTGAAAGGTCAGACTAGGTAGTGATATGAAAGAGTTAATAATCATAGCAAACATATGCCATGCTTTAGAAAATACAGAATTCCTTAAGTTGTTTCCAAAGGAAGGAATCTGGACAAAAAAGAAGTTGTGACTGGTATTACCACATTTTAATGAAGAGATTAATTTTAGTTATTCCTTCAACTTAGAACAAAATTTCTGATTATGAACAGTACAGGCTTTTTATGAATTTGCAAACCCCGACAAAGAGATAAGAATGAAACTCCTCACTGGACTCGGTGGCTTAAACCTGTAATCCTAGCACTTTAGGAGGCCCGCGGGGCAGATCACCTGAGGTCAGGACTTTGAGACCAGCCTGACCAACATGGCGAAAGCCCATCTCTACTAAAAAAAGAAGAAAAAAAAATTAGCTGGGCATGGTGGCGTGCACCTGTAATCCTAGCTACTTGGGAGGCTGAGGCATGAGAATTGTTTGAACCCAGGAGGCGGAGGTTGCAGTGAGCTGAGATCGCACCACTGCACTTCATCCTGGGGGACAGAATGAGACTGTCTCAAGAAAAAAAATTAAGCTCCCTGTTGTCACTAACTTTGCAGCTGCCTGTGGCCCACTGGAGCAGCACCCCGGCCTATGTGGGCATTTCCCAAAAGCGATGTCCTGGCAGATATCCTCTCCTTAATTTAACAAAACCTGTGATAGTTACTTTCAGTTTACTCTAAGGATTAGTAAATGAGTCCATCACTGAACAGACTGTCTTAATCTTGGTGTTTGACCTACAGAAAAATATGAAGATCTAAGTTCTTCTGATGAGTCCTGCCCTGCTCCTCAGAGACAGAGGCCGTGCCGGAAGAAGGGTGTCAGCATCCATGAGGGGCCGAGAGCGCTGGCCAGGATCACAGGCATTGGCCTCGGGGGCAGGGCCCCACGGTGTCGCTATGGTGAGTGGCCTGCATCTCTCTCTGTTACTGCATACCAAGATTCTGCGTTGGCAAGAATGGAATAGCTCTTAGGCTCCTGAAACATGGGTCCCTGGACCTCAGGTGGCAGCAGGACAAGTGGCCCAGGCTTTCTTGCTTAGGGAGAATCAGGATCGAGTCCAGTGATAGAAATGCATTGGTTATGAGCTCATTCTGGTTTTTTGCTCCTTGACTTCCCTTTTCATTGGTTAAATTTAGGAATAAATCTCTCTGTCCTGCAGTAGAAATGTAGCTCAGGTCAGATTTCATTCATCGCATAGGTGGGTTGGCTCACACAGGGAGGGTGCAAAGTGTGAAGTTCCACTTCCCTGCCCTACCTATACCAGCTGGGTCATGTATGCTCTCAGGGGCAGGAGGCTAAGGGCAGGCAGGCCCAGCTGTTTTCTCAGGGTGATGGAGCTGAGCTCAGACCTTCTTGAGAGAGGGTGCACTTGGTGGTAAAGAATCCTAGCCTTCAGGTTTTCAGATCTCAAGTTTATTCTCAGGTTGTCAGCCCCATAGTGTTGAGCGTTTTGCTCTTGGGGAGTGCTGGGGGCTGTTTTTAGGTGAATTGGGTTTGGTATCCTCTCTCTCTTGCTGAGCTCAGACTGAGCTTTGAGTTGTGTCTTCTTTTGATGGCTGTCACCCACCCATGGCCAGGCCAAGGCTGCTGTTCTCACAGGCCTGGTGGCTGGTCCCTTGCAGGAGCCAGGCCTCTTTGAGGCCAGTACTTGGAATAGTCTGACTTTCGCAGTGAGAATAGACAGTGTTTCAGCCAAGGGTACATGAATCACTGGATTCCCTTCTAAGACTGCAGGAAGAAGCAGATGTGCAGACTTCTGTCTTCCCAAGCCTGGGTGCTGGGTTGGGAACTGGGGACCTACCTTCTCCCATCGTCCTGGGAGGGGCGGTTGACTGGGCCACTGGGAAGGCCTCTCTCCAGCTGCTGGCCACCTCTCACCACAGCAAGAGGGCCCACCTGTGTTCCAGCCACTGAGCTGTAAGCACTGGCTCTGGGACACTGGGCTGGTCATTCTGAGCAGCAGAGTCTCTTCCTTCTGAAGGATCTTGGGCACCTGCTATAGCCTGAGGTATGGTGCGGTGAGGAAGGAGGGGTTTCATCCTGGGGCTGGGGTGGTAATTAATCTATATAGCCATACAACAGATGCTTTATCAAAATAATATATGTCTGAAGCTGTCTGTGTGCAGTTCTTTGTACATATCCACAGAGCAGTGATGATGGTAGTGGTCTCAGGTGTGGCATTTCAGGGGATTTTTGTTTTTTCCTCTCATACCTTATGAAATTTAAATTTTCCATAAGTGCATATATTGTCTTTGCCAGTAATTTAAAAAATTGGGGACTGGGCACAGTGGCTCAGGCATGTAATCCTGGTACTTTGGGAGGCCAAGGTGGGTGGATCATGAGGTCAAGAGATTGAGACTATCTTGGCCAACACGGTGAGACCCCGTGTCTACTATAAAATACAAAAATTAGGTGGGCATGGTGGCACATGCCTGTAATCCCAGCTACTCAGGAGGCTGAGGCTGAAGAATCATTTGAACCCGGGAGGTGGAGGTTGCAGTGAGCTGAGATCTTGTCACTGTACTCCAGCCTGGCAACAGAGCGAGACTCTGTCTCAAAAAAAAAATTGCGGGGCTAGGTACAGTGGCTCATGCCTGTAATCCCAGCACCTTGGGAGGCTCAGGCAGGAGGATTGTTTGGGCCCAGGAGTTGTGAGACCAGTCTGGGAAATGTAGGAAGACCCTATCTCTACAAAAAGTTTTGAACATTAGCCAGATATGCTGGCCCATACCTGTAGCCCCAGCTACTTGAGGCTGAGGTGGAAGGATTGCTTGGGCCCAGGAGATCGAGGATCCAGTGAGCCATGATGGTGCAACTACACTCCAGTCTGGATAATAGAGCAAGAGCCTGTCTCAAAAAAATTTGGGGGGAATGATAAATAGCATGTGCTGATTGTAAAAACTTCTCTATAACTAGGAAAATATGTAAAGAAGTAAGTTCCCCATGGTCCTACCAACCAGTCTTTTGGGTTTTTCTGAGACAGGGTTTCACTGTCACCTAGGCATGATCACAGCTCACTGCAGGCTTGAATTTTGGGCTCAAGTGATCCTCCCGTCTCAGCCTCCCGCATAGCTGGGACCACAAGCATGTGCCACCATGCCTGGTCAAGTCAGTCTTTTGATGTGAATAAATGTGCTTTCTTTGGAGAAGGGGCAGGGGCAAAACTGGAGTGAAACTGCCTGGTATGCATGCCTTTTTCTGCTTGGTTTTAGGGGGAGGTGGAGTTAGGTAATTTCATATTATTGCTGTTAATTTTTAGCCCAAGGCCTTTTTCCTTCCTGCTTAGCCAGATCTCTTTCTCACTGCAGGTGACTGGCCTGAGGAGGCCAGCCTGTAAGGGCCTATGGTTAAAAAAGATCACATAAACATAAAGATGCCCAGTCAGCAGGCATTTATGTGAGGTCATTAGATACTTCCTGCTAAAAGAAGTATCTGGTCAGGCATCTGTAAACAGAGCTTACCCTTTCGTACGTTTTCCCCTTGAAAAAGAGGTCCTGTGGTGCAATGCAGATGTCCCAGGCTTGACCCAGCTGCCACCCGACCCCACCAGGCATTTACCTGAACCACTGACTAACCCACAGTATCTTTCCCACCACACACCACAGATACAGCCATGCTGGGTTGCAGGGGCAAGTGGGTGAGGTGATGGCTGGGAAGTCACCTGCCTCCATCCTGGGTCTTGGCCTCTGAGGAGGTCGGGGCATCTGGAACCAGAAGCAGCTTCACTTTGGAGTTCCCTGGGCTTATGGCCCCCATTCTATACACAGAGCAGGCGCCTCTCCGTGGCTATGTCACCTTCAACAGCAGTGGTGAGAACCCCCTGGAAGAAGAGGGCCTCTGCTGCCGGGATGTCACCTCCCCCATCAACGAGCGGGACATAGAAAGCAGCAGCAGCAGCAGCAGTCGGGGTACGTGTGCCCCACCCCGTTCAGCCTGCGGCTCAGGCAGGTCGTGGAGCTCCTGTGTGCCCATCTTACCCCCCTGGCCTGGCACTGGGGCACAGCCATCCAGCAGAGGACAAGAAAGGGCCAGATGTGGACGGCCCTGGTTCTTGTGAGGAAAGGGAAAAGCTTCTGGTCCAGCAGCCCCGTGCAGCTTAGGGGAGTCATTCCACACCAACAGGTTGAGCCCCTTGCTTGGGAGCCCACTGAGGCTTTCAGGACACGCTCCACTAGGAATGTCTGTAAGAATCACAGCTCTGTGCAGCAGCTGGTGACAGAGTGCCCACCTTGGGCCAAGCATTGCTCCAGGTGCTTGGGATTTAGCAGTGAACAGAAAGACAGAAGCCCTGCTGGTCTGTATAGAGGGGAGGGTTTAGGACAGGCAGGCAGCCTGAAACAAAAGGAATCAGCCGCTGCAGGCGCCAAGGAATGCCTTGGCTGAGGCAGCTCAGCCTGGACCCAGGGCATACATTGGTGAGGCCTGCAGGCGGACACCCTGTCTTCCCGCCCTCAGAGGGACATGCTTTCTGTGCCAACCTGGGGGCCGTCAGGAGCAGCAGCAGCAGCGATGGCCTGGCCAGAGCGCAGGGGCTCAGCAGCGAAGCTTCTGTGGAGAGCAACGAGGTGCGGACTCTTTATTTCTTGGTCCCCCATAGCCGGTCCCTGGCATGGTGAGGGTGCCTAACATCCCCCAGTCACTTTAAGGTGAGCACATGTGTAAGAAGCATGTGCTTCTTGTGTGTTCTGGGCTGGGATGTGCCATGGACAGGGCCTGGGTTCTCAGACTACAGTGAATGGCGCTGGAGGCCCCTGTGTGGCAGGTGGGGCATTCAGGAAGGCTCTCGAATCAACCTGCGTGCTCCTTCAAATACATGCCTCTTGCTGCAGGACTCAGATCACGCCTGTAAAAGTTCAGTTCGCAGACAAGCTAAAAGTTACATGAAGACCAAGAATCCCGACAGCCAGTGGCTGCCCTGCCCTGGGACTGACAAGGAAGCCTTTCCCCCCGAGTCCAGGCCCCAGACTCAGAGGGCACCTTACTCAGGACCCCAGGTAAGACCACTTGTGAGACTGGCGGTTCCACTGAAGAGATGGCACTTTCTCTGAGTATGAGGCATGTGTTGTGTATATGACGTGCCAGCTGCTGCTGGGAGAACAGAATGGCAGTGGCATCCCTGTGGCCTGACAGCCTCCACAGGCTCACAGCCGGCTCCGTGGCTGGTGGCTCAGCTGCAGGACTTGCACTCCATTCCTCGCCATGGGAAGGACCTGTGTCCCTGCTTTCCATACTGGAGTTGGCCTCCCTGAGCCTGGGGAGAAGAAAAACACACCTGGCCTGAGAGCTGCCTGCAGGAGTCAGTGACAGGATGTGGTAGAAGCAGAGACAGTGATCACACTCAGCTTGTGCTCAGTGACCGTTACAGTGGCCAGCATGGTCATCCTCCCTGTGGTCCGTCTGACCGCACATTACCTACAGGACACAGGTGTGGTTCGCAGCTCAGCTATCTCACCTGTGTCTGTTGTGTTCTGCCTTGTGCGGGCAGAAGAGGCACAGAGAGGAGAGGCAGAGGGAAGATCTGGCTATTTGTTTTTTGTTTTTTTGAGGTGGAGTCTTGTGCTGTCCTCCGGGTTGGAGTGCAGTGTCACGATATCAGCTCACTGCCACCTCTGCCTCCCAGGTTCAATCAATTCTCCTGCCTCAGCCTCCCAAGTAGCTGGGATTACAGGCAGCCGCCACCATGCTCAGCTAATTTTTTGTTTTTGGTAGACATGGGGTTTCACTATGTTGGCCAGGCTGGTCTCAAACTCTTGACCCTTGTGATCTGCCCACCTCGGCCTCCCAAAGTGCTGGGATTACAGGCGTGAGCCACCGCACCTGGCCTGGCTGGTTATTTTTTGAGGCACTGGTTTTGCTGCTGAGTAAAGCCTTGGATTTGCTGGCTTCTCCTTGCAGCCCTGGCTCAGTATAGGTGCCCATCTCAGGCTCGTCAGCATGCCCTGAGTGGGGTCCGGTCAGGGCGGTGTCCTAAGTATGTTTTTCTCAGAAAATAGTTTGAGGAAAATGGCAGAGTAATAACCTTCGAAAATTTGTTCCTCCATTAAACGCAACAATAAACTTTCAAAAGTAGGATTTCTGGAGTTGAAAAGTAAATGAAAATATCACTAGATGGGCTCAACAGCAGATTTGAGCAGGCAGGAGAATCAGAAAACTTGTGAACACAGGTCACCTGGTACTTTGCCTGAGGAACAGAGAATGAGTGAAAAAAAAAAAAATAAAGAGAAACCTATGAGTCCCTTAAGTATACTGATGACGTTCCAGAAGGAGAGAAGAGCAGAAACAATGGGTAAGAAACAGCCTGACCATCCCAAGTGGATCAGAAACATGGATCTTATATCCAGGGAGCTCAGTGAACTCGGACAGGTGAACTCGGAGAACAACTGTGCTTAGACAAGTTGGAACGTCCGACACTGACTCTTGCACGAGAGAGGAGCATTCTCCGCACGCAAAGCCTCTTCCAGATCAGCAGCTCCATCGCCCCTTCACAGAACTAAGCCTAGGATGAGGAGGCCAGTGTCTGGTCATGGACACACTGTGCCTCAGGTGGACGACCATAGTGTGAGGATGCGCCTGCTGCGACACCCAGCCCTGTCTGAGGCACCGGAGTAGGAGGGGACAGCCTGGCTGCTGCACCAGCACACAAGGCACCATCTTGGTGTTGAGCTGGGGGAAGTGGTGCGGCTCCGAGCAGAGGAAAATGGCTCTGCTTCGTTGTAGGTCACTACCTCCCCAAACCCGTCCCCTGTGCCCGCCAGGACCTGGCCGCGCTGCTGGAGCAGATTGGCTGTCTGAAGTACCTGCAGGTGTTTGAGGAGCAGGACGTGGACCTCCGCATCTTTCTGACCCTCACCGAGAGCGACCTGAAGGAAATTGGCATCACGTGCGTCCAGAGGGGCTGCTCTGGCCCTCAGCCTGGGGATGGGGCAAACTTCCTGCCCATGTAAGTTCCCTTGGGAGGCTGAGGCATGCCGTGGTCGCGTTCCCCGCTGCAGGCTGTTTGGGCCCAAGAGGAAGATGACGTCCGCCATCGCCCGTTGGCACAGCAGTGCCCGCCCGCCTGGGGACGCCCTGGAGCTGGCCTATGCCGACCGGCTAGAGGCTGAGATGCAGGAGCTTGCCATCCAGCTGCACAAGGTGAGTGGCTATGGCTGGAGGGCGGGGTGGCACCCTGGAGTTGGCCCCAGCTCTTGACAGAAAAGGCGAGTGCTGTGTGGAGTGGTTCCACACAGAGGACAGGGCTGGCTTGCACAGGCACCTCCATGCCCCCATGCCCCCTGCAGCGCTGCGAGGAGGTAGAGGCCATTCGGGGCCAGGTGTGCCAGGAGCAGGAGCTGCGGGCCGTGGTGGAGAGCTGCCTGCTGGAGCAGGACCGCGCCCGTGAGGATATCCAGGCCCAGCTTCGGGAGACGTGGGCCCTAGCCCGGGATGCTGCCCTTGTCCTGGATCAGCTGCGGTGAGTGGCTCTGAGCTGCCCTGGGCTGGGTCTCCGGTGGTCACCCCTGGCATTCTTTCTCCCTGACTTTGTAACTGAGAGGTGGATTTCAGGGCCCGGGGCCACCCCACCTCTATTTCATCCAGGCCTTTGCTTCCTGCAGGCAGACCCAGGCAGCACTTGGGGCTGGGAATCTGCACGGGTTTCCCTCCTGCTCATTAGTGCAGCTTCATGTGGCACTGGCCCAGCCCTCAAAGGCCAGCTGCAGGGACAGACAGGGCAGCTGTCAGACCCTTGAAGGTCTGAGTTGGGGGCTCTGCATTTCAGGCCTCTGCCCTCACCAGCACTTGTTCCTGTGTCTGGCAGAGCCTGTCAAGCTGAGCTGTCAGCCCGAGTGAGGCGGGACCGGTCCCCTGGTGCAGCCCCCCTTGGCCCAGCCCTCTCGCCGGCTGGTAAGAACCGTGGCCTGACTCCACACTGGTCAGAGGGGAAGGCAGGGAGCCCTAAAGCCGGGTTTGACCCAGTGGGCTTGGTCTGGTTCTCAGACCAACAGCCACTCTCCTGGGTCCCTGTGTGCACATGACCCCAGAGTCCAGGGAGAGGGGACCCTGGGGATGAAAGCCCACTTCCTCACCTGTGACAGGAAAACTGTAACCCAGCGGTGGGAGGCACTGGAAAGACCCTGTGCCGTGACTGGCTGTGCTGTGCTGACACCTCCAGTGACTTCTGCAGCTTCCAGCCAGGGCCCAGACCCTGGCCCCCACCGGCACAAATTGTATTCTCCTGTGGGGCTGAGCAGGCTTGGTATTTTCCTCAGCCCATGGGAGGAAGGGCTCCCCAGCCTCGGCCCTCGGAGGTCGCTTCGACAGGGGCAGGCAGGCAGGGAGGGAGGTTCTGATCCAAGGAGGGTCTCCTGCCTGCATGGGCTCAGGATAAAGAGGCAGGGCCTGTGGAGACACAGATCCCCAGCTTACTCAGTCCCTGCATCGCAGAATCCAAGGGCCAGCAAGTGTCCCTGCAGGCCATGAGCCTCCCCGAGCTCTCAGGAGCCCTGGAGGACCGTGTTCATGAGATGGGTGAGTCTCCGGGGCCAGACTTCACTGAAGACTGAGAACCCCTTTTGTTTCTGAGGGAGGCAGAGGGGCCCCTTTCCAGGGAAAGCAGGTTTGAGTCCTCCTACCCCAAGGCTGCCCTTGGGGCCCGGGCCATAATGGCTAAGGAGCAGGACACAACCTGAAGCTCAGAGCCCTGGGCAGCACCACTCAGCCCCACTGAGCCTGGGCCTGAGAGGCTCAAGGTCATCACTCCTAGTGCCCTGAGCCTGCCACCCAGACTTGCCAAGCATGGTATCTGGTCACATCCTCAGGACAAGCACTGTGCTCAGTGACCCAGAGCCTGGAGAAGCTGCAGGTGCTGAACGGGAAGAAGTGGCGGGAGCCCTAGCCCTCGGCTGGTGAGTATCTGGCAGCCTGGAGCCCACACAGCGGGAGCAGCAGGGCCTGTCTGGGCAGCTGCAGGTGCGCCTACACACCTGTCACCTCCCTTCTCACCAGGGCTTTTTCTTTCAGAATCTGACGTTGGGTGATTGGTCCACCCTGAAGCTGTGTGCCAGGGAGTGAGGAGGGCAGTGAGCAGGTGGCTGCTATGTGCAGCGCGGGCCCAGGCAGGGCCAGAGGATCAGGCCCCGGGAGCAGCCGGCAGACAGAGGCAAGCTGGGAGCTGCGGCCCTGGCTGGGCAGCTTGGGCCAGCACTGAGGTGGGATGAGGAACTCACCCCAAGCCTGGCGGTGAGGCCAGAATGCATGGGCTGCCCTGGCCCCGACCAGGCAGGGCCCTGGGGGAAGTGTGCCCATACACACAGGTGCCAACTGAGGTTCAACCTTAGGGGTGAGGACAGGGCACCTGGAAAACACCATTGGTTGGAAAATAAAATTTAAGATCAGCTAGTGAAGGTCTCAGTTCTGGTTACATGACATGGGGTACTGGCCCATGTGGCGCCTTTGCTCCTGGAGCCCACGTGACTGAAGACAAGGCTTCGAGAGCCAAGGCCGTTCCCAGCCCGCATAACACAGGGCCTCCCCCGACACACCGCGTGCACATGGAACACTGCCTCCCTCCCAGGCATGGGCTGTGAACATTTTCCCGAGGGTACCACTGGAGTCTTTCTAGACGTGAGGCTGTAGGCCGCCACAGGTGATGGCTCTGTTTCTTTCTGCACAGTAAGCCTGAACTTGAGGCTGTCCCCTGGAGCTGCTTGCAGACAGACAGACAGTGGGGATGGGTGGGTTTTCAGAGCAAAGCAGGTCAGCCCAGGTGGAGCCAGGGCCGCCGGGATCAGGACCGGGAGTCTACCCTGAAGGTCTGGGCCCAGAAGCCCCAACCCGGCTGTGCCCAGCGCACATGCTGGGAACCCCTCTCCTGGGCCCAGCCTAGGGCCTCCATCCAGAACTAAAACACAGAGCAGCTGAGGAGCGACTTTATTGTCTTCTTCTCTTGCCACAGATCCATATATAGTTGGGCCCCCAAGGCCCTGACTGTCCCTGGGAATCAAGCCACGTGGGGCAAAGCTACCATGAAACCTCACCCACAGTTCACACGTGGTGAAAGAGAAAATCTAGCAAAGTAAATCCAACAACAAACAAAATTAACAGTATTAACTTCCTACCCCAAGCTGGCTCTCCCCTAGGCCCTGGGCTGGCTCAGGAAGGAACGAACTAACCTAGACAGACAAGGCATCCTCCACCCACATATCCTGTCTTCTGAGTGGTCCAAGAACTGTGCACCTCCCCCGTGGGACAATCAGGCACTACCTGGGCCTCCATCAGCCACAGTGAGATACACACAAATGAGGGTCTGAGCCCCCAGAATGAAAGCATCCCGAAGCTGGAGAGGCAGACCCAGGGTGCCCAGACCACCCTGCCCAGCCTAAGAGGATGGGCTGGGTCCCAGTGGGCCTGGCCACTACCTAGTGACTGCTTGGGACAGTGGACGTGACAGGAGGCCCACTCGCCCCAGACAGTCAGAAGCAGGGTACAAACACTCTAGAAACCACACTTGGCAGGAATTCCCAGCCTTCTAGCCCAGGGGAGGGTGCCAGCAGACCAGGCCGCCCTCAGGAGGAGGCCGGGAGCAGCTTCTCCAGGGCCTTCTTCTGCTTCTCGGTGGCCGCAGCCAGGGCCTCAGCCAGCTTCTCCTCGGGCATCATGTTGAGCACCTTGAGGGCAAAGAGGAGCTGGCACTTGGCCGTGCTCACAAAGGCGTTGCTCAGGAAGTTGGGGAAGCCTCCGACACGATCCTTCTGGGTGTACAGCGGGACCCGCACGAGGCCCAGAACCTGCACGGACAGGAAGGAGGGCTTGGGGCCAGGCCCACCACGAGATGGCACCCCTGGCAGGAGGGGCCTGGAAGCTAGGAGGCCAGGGCATCAACAGCCAGCTTTGCTAAGGACTTAATGGGAGACCCAAGCAGGGCCTGGCAGAAGCCAGCCAGCTCCCTCGGAGCAGTACAGCCCCCTTCTCAAGCAAGTGTGGAGACTCACCCCATGCACTCCTGCCTGGTACCTGGACCACACCCGAGGGTCCACACCCCATGCTCCCCGCCCACCCAGCGAAGCCTGAACACCCCGAGTCCAACCCTTCCAGACTACAACACACAAATCCAAAGAGCCTTCACGCCCCCATGAGGTTCCCAACTTTTAACGACCCCCTCTGTGCTCGTTTGCCAACTCCCCAAGCAGGCCCCGCTCCCACATCCCCTCCTCCCCACCGATCCCACCACTCCCCACTCCCAGGATTGGCAATGGCAGGCAGCAAGGCAGATGTAACACAGCCCTGAGGGAGCCCCAGCCCCGGCCCCCACCCCCACCCCTCCTTTCCCGACCCCCTAGCCCCAAACCCCTCTCCCCACCCCGTTGCTGGAGACAGCGACACCCGACCCAGCCCGGCCAGGGGACCCTCAGGGGACGTGTTACCCATCGGTGCCTTCCACGGGGCCAGAGCCAAACCCCGGGGCGGGGGGCGGGGCCCGGGCGGAGGCCCCACCTCCAGGCCGTGGTCGCGCGAGTGCACCGCGCTGATCTCCACGGCGTGCAGCTGCTCCAGCGTCAGCTGCCGCGCGTACAGGTGCGCCACGACGCGGTGCGGGCCCTCGGTCAGGTGCGAGCTCAGGTAGTCGGCCTCGGTGAGGCGCAAGCAGCCCAGGCCCAGGCCCAACACCCGGTTCAGGCCGTCCTCCAGCGACCAGAAGCGCCGGTCCACGAAGCCCCCGGGGAAGCCCAGCAGCCCGTCGAAGCGCATCTGCATCTGCAAGGGAGCGCGGATCACGGGAACGCGGGTCACCGGCGCCGGAATGACGGACGCTCCCAGCCCGGCCCGCGCCCACGCCTGGACCCGCGCCCGTTCTCACCAGCACCGAGAAGCGCATGGGGATGCGGCCGAAGAGCTGCCCGGGGTTGGCGGCGTACAGCATGGCGTGGCACGAGTGGCTCCAGCCGGGCCCCAGACGCATCGCCTCTACCCGGCTGATCTGCTTCAGCTCCGGAACCGCCGCGGTCGACATCTTGGCACTGACCCCGTCCCCGCCGCTGCCACTTAAGAGCATGCGCGAGCCCGCCCCCGCTGCACTCTACCAATCCGCCGACGGCCGCGCCCCCGGGTCCCGCCCCCACGCCAATCGCCGGCGTGGCCCAGGGCCGAGCCCCCCCGCAGCGTCGCGGCGCGTAGTTGAGAAGCGCAGGGGGCGGTGTGCAAAGGAAGGCGGCGCGCGTCAGCCGTCACCCAATAGTCGCACACCCCGGGCGGCGACCCCGCCCAACCGTCACCCAATAGCCGCGCACCCCGAGCGGCAGACCCGCCTCCGACAGGAGCACTAGGTCGACTGCTCCGTGCCATAGTTGGGTCAAGGTTGACACTGTAGGCGACAAACGTCTTCCTGGGCGCCCCAAAGCTGACACCCGAAAATCCCTGCGGTTTTTCTACCCTGGATACCGCCGATCCCCTTGCGCTCACCCGTTTCTCCCCGGGGCCTGACCCGGCCCGCTGGCCCCGCCCATTCGCAATGGCGCTCTCGGCACAACCATGCTAGCCAGCAACGCCCCGGAATCTCCCTCCGCCGACGCCCCGCACCCGAGCCCAGAGGGAGACGGCCTTCGCCTGCCACCCACGACAGCTGTCCCGCCACCGGGAGCAGGGCCTGGGAGGGCTTGAGTACCCTAGTCCCTGAGTCCAGGATCAGGGCGGAGGACCAGAAACTCGGGCTCCGTGGACTCAGCTTGCTGGGCAGAAAGTGACTTAAATTCCGGGGCTGGCGCTTTTCAGGATCCTCCAATCCGGGCACCCTGTGCCAGGTACTGTGCGGAGGAGGGGGAGGGAAGAGGGGTTTCCCCAATTTACGATGAGGAACTTGGGGCTCAGAGAGGGACAGAACTTGTCTAATTGCACCCAGCAGTTGGTGACAGAGGCACGATTCCACCCCAATTCCACAAAGGCCTGAGGTACTTACCCTGTATCTGTACTGGAGAAGTCAGTCTCTGGGGCTCAGAAACATAAACAGCCAAGGGAGAGTGAGGTCCCCGGAACTCCACGATGGGGAGGCTCACCTCAGCAGCAGCAGGGCCCACTCCTCCCGACCGGGGAAACGGATTTGCTGAGCATCGCCCTCGGAGAGCTGTGCAGTGAGGCCAAGCTCGCAGGCACAGAGAAAGCTGCCTTGAGTGGAGCCAGACAGGAGAGAGGTGGACAGTGGGTAGGCACTGGAAACTCACCTGTTAGGTCCATGGCGTCGTCAGATGTGAAGAATAAAGCCATAGAGAGGACACCTCTCTCTCTTGCTGTGGCCACCAGTGAAGATGGTCACACGGGTCAGCTGCAGCCAGCAAGGGAAGCCCCGATTCCAGGGTAAGCAACCATGTTAGAAAGTGAGAGGGCAGCAAGGGGAAGGGTCCTCCCACCCAAAGAGGGCCTGACCCCTTGACAGCCAAGCCAAGCCAGAGACCCAGAGCCCAGGGTCCTTGAGACGCATGGGCACTGGAGAGGAGGCTCCCGTTGCTCCAGCCCCTCCCTGACACCAAACACCAATAAAAGTGCTGGGTCTGTTGGGAGGTAGAGGGGAGCCGATCTGGCCCGTGCAAGCACCCGTCTGACACTCCTCCACCCACAATGGGATGGGGCCAGACCCAGGCCTGTCAGAGCAGCTGCAGGGCCCATGGGTGGCAGCCTTCTTGAGGGACTGATGGGCCAAAACACGGGCACCCCCTCCACCCTCAGGGTCTTCAGTCGAAGGGCATGGTGGCAGCTTGACCTGTGTGCAAAGGAGCTGGGGCCTGGAGTGGTAGGCGGTGGTGTGGTGGCTGCCCTGGTGCACTGGACACTCCCTGGGCACGGGAGCAGGGGCTGTGCAGAGGCCTGGAGCTGGGCTCTAGCCCTGGAGCCCACAACCTTGGGTGGCCAGACCTGCTCCGGCCGTCCGGGCTCCACATGCCAGCTGTAGGGCAGCGGCACTGCCCCTCTGCTCGAAAACCTGTTCTTAAAACTGACTCCCCCTTAGGTGGAGGTTGCAATGAGCAAAGATGCACCACCACTGCACTCCAGCCTGGGTGACAGTAAGACTCTACCTCAAAAAACAAAACCAAAAAACCTGACTCCCCCTAATAAAAACACTCCAGTACCCTCTACAAGATCTTCAGTAGCTATCCAGCACCCTTCACTCCCACCAGGGGCTCTGTCCCCAGGGGACACACCAGGCTCACTACTGCCGCATGGAGCACTCCGAGGCCAGCTCCTCCTCAGCCTTCAGGGCTGTTTAAGCCGCAGGCTCTCCCTGCCGCCCAGTTCAATGAGTCCCTTTTAAGGTTTCGTCTCACCGCCACCCTTTCTTCCTAATAGCATCCAAACCTGGCAACGTTCTGATTAGCAGCTGGGTGTCTCACTGCCTGGAATGCAGGCGCTTGGGGTCCGGGCCTCAGCTGTTCTGCTGCCACTGGAACACACCAGGTGCTCAGCAAGATGGGAACAGGAGCAACAACTCTCACACCTGCAGGCCCCGGGCTACCACACCACCTGTTCAGGAGACAGCCCGATCTGGAGGGTATGGCTTCCCTCTAACCAGAGGAAAGCCAAGACAGGGCTGGCTGAGAGCCAGCGTTCTCATTAGCCCTCACCTTGCTGACTGCCCTGACACCGGAGGGAAGCCAGGCAGAGGCCATGAAGCTGCCAGGCTGTTGGAGCCAACCCAACCACCCAGTGGCCCAACTCCGGGTCAGGAAACAGCCACTGTCCTGAGGGCTGTGCCCAGACGAAGGAACAGACAGTATATTGCTGCGTGATTTTATTACTATAAATATACAGTAAAAACAAACGGGCCCATGTGAGCACATCAAATGGCAGCACGTATGAGTCCCAGCGGGCCATTCTGCAGCCCGAACTTCACGCACAGCCCTGGCACCAGCACTGACAGCCAGAGGCTGGGGCCTTGGCGGAGCGGGAGGAGAGGTGGGGCTGTGGGGTGGTGCGTTGGGGAGAGGCGCGTGGGGAGATGCCCGGGCCGAGTGCACACACACGTGGGAGCATATGCGTATGTGTATGCGTGTGCGTGGGAGCATGTGTATGCGTGTGCAAATGTGCCTGAGCATGTGTGCGTGAACGTGGGAGCATGTGTATGTGTGAGCGTGTGTATGAGCATGTGCAAGTGACTGTGCATAAGCATGTGTGCGTGAACGTGAGAGCATGTGTGTGCATGTGCACAAGGGCAGGAGGGGGGCTGGCCTGGGTGCACAGGGAGCTGGGTGTGGGGACCACTGCTGGATCTCCCCTGAGAGCCCAGGAAGCAGAGCTTGTGCTCGGAGCCACCTGAGCCTCAGGGAGGGCAGTGAGCTGCCCCACAGCCATCTGATCCCCAGGCCGGGCTGCAGGGCAACCTCCCCGCCCGGGCCAGAAGACCTGCACATACCTTCCTGGCCCAGGGCCCTGCTGGGGCGGCTCGATCCCTGGGTCACCAGGGCCAGATACCCCCTTCACCTGCCTGCTGCTCAGGTGGTTTACCTTAATAAAAACAGGACGAGGTCGCCCAGAGGCCAAGCCTCCCGGCTGTGACCTCACTCACCAGGTGGGCTGCTGGCTCCCTCCTTCCCGGCTGTGACCTCACTCACCAGGTGGGCTGCTGGCTCCCTCCTTCCCGGGCGGGTCCCACCACGGGAGCCTGACACAAGTCAAAGAGAACTGCAAGAGGGCCAGGCGCAGTGGCTCATGCCTGTAATCCCAGCACTTTGGGAGGCCGAGGCGGGTGGATTGCCTGAGGTCAGGAGTTCGAGACCAGCCAGACCGACATGGTGAAACCCTGTCTCTACTAAAAATACAAAAAAATTAGCCAGGGTTGGTGGCATGCGCCTGTAATCCCAGCTACTCGGGAGTCTGAGGCAGGACAACCACTTGAACCTGGGAGGTGGAGGCTGCAGTGAGCGAAACCATGCCACTGTACTCCAGCCTGGGCGACAAAAGTGAAACTCCATCTCAAGCAAAAGAGAACCGCAGGGGACATTCCAATAGCAAAGGGGAACGAGGCGGCCACCAGGTCCTCCTTGACAGGGCGCTGCCGAACAGATAGCCCTGCAACTGGAGGTGCTTGGCGATGTCACCAAAGCCAGCACGGTGAGAAGGTGCGGGGCTTCGTAACAAGGCCACTGGATGAAGGCTGCTGGAAGCGGCTGTGCCTCGGCCCCTCAGTCAGGTCCAGTGCTAGGCTGAGATGCTTTAGCTGCCCAGAGCAACACCCGTGCACCCCAAAGCTCTGAGCACTGAAGGCGCCAGCAGAGACACACCAGGGAGGGCATGGAGGCTGCATAAACACGGCAGAGGACAAAAGGCAGCAACAGCCAGGCTGCCGCGGTGACACAGGCGGGCTGGGCGGACAGGCACTGTTTCCTTCACTGACCACGCGTGCCTCGAGCCCCCACCGCCCCCGAACATCTGTGAAGATAGTGCTTCACCCACCAATAAATTCTCTTGTGCAGGTCTGCTGAGTTCTCTGGGCAGTGACTGCACTGCTGCGGGACCGGGTGTAGCCAGCGCAGGCCACGTGTGGGCAGCCCCAGCCCCAGACACTTGGCCCACCAGACCCTGGGGAACCGAGGAGCTGAACTCAGGATGGAAAGCTGCTGTCCTTCATCTTGTACCAGTTACAAATATATCAACCATAGAAAAGGGGGATTCAGGGGACGGTCCACTGTGCTCTTTGATCAAGGGTCACCACAGCCCCTTGGAGCCTGGTGGCCACAGGGGACATGCAGACAGGAGAGGCCGAGTCACACCGGGGTCTGGGGCAGCCCCTTGGCAAAGTCTAGGGAGCTGAGGGCTCCATGCTGCCAGCTTGGCCAGGCTCTCAGAGTGAGGTCAGCTCGGCAGCGCTGGGATCGGGGCTGGGGCCACCAAGAGGAGGCCAGGTGGGGCTGGTGGTGCCAAGGCTGTGGGCCATTTCCATGGAGGTGGGCCATCCTGTAGGCAGGAGCAGAGGGAGAGGGAGGTGGGTCACACTCAGCTGCTTGGTCCCATGCCACCCACTCCTACCAACCTGAAGCCACACAGGGGTGGGCCACCCAGCACCCCCACTCCCACCACCTGTCTGTGACCAGAGCAACAGATGGGGCCTCCCCAGCCCTGCTGAGCACAGTATGTCCCTCTCAGGCAGATCACCCCACAACCCTGGACACTGGACACATCACCCCTCATCCTGGGACACCAGGCAGATCACCCTGCACCCCCGGACACCAGCAGCAGAGCTGCAGCCCCGAGTCAGAACACAACATGGCGCTGTGGCTTCTGCCCTCTGGGTCTCCTGCCCTCCCCCTGGTTCCAGTTTCCTGGGATGTGACCACCCGCTGTCCTGCCAAGGTCTTTATGGCTGGGTTAGGCTAGAACTCAGTCAAACCAGGGAGGAGGGGCGGGGAGCAGCCCTGAGCAAGAACAATCCTGTGCTCAGAGTGGCCCCATGGTGGCTTCTGTGAGGCAGAGAAGCCTCCCACAGAGCCCCGACGCTTGCACTGTGGCTTCTACACTGCCGCCAGGCGCTGTCCCCCGATGGGTCTGGCATCCCTGGGGCTTGGTTAACGGTGCTGGTGCTGAGCCTGGGACAGGGCCAGCACAGCCTCAGGGCTGCCCAACATCCAGCCACCAGCCCTGACGCACGGCTCCCAGTAGACACGGCCCGGCCCCACTCTCAGGTGAAAGACGGTTATCTTCTTCGGGGGCTGCGGCCTGCAGCGAGACCGGAGTCAGAGGCTGTGAGCCTGTCCCAGACCACACCTGCACTCCCACCTCTGGAAGCTTAACCGGAGCCGTAACATTCGAACAGCACCGTCCACCGACGCGCAGGCCGGGGCCCTCTGAAAGGTGCGGGTGGCCTTTCAGTCAAGGGGTATGACAGGTCAGGAGAGGGGTCCACAGAGGGACGCGCTGGGACGCAGAGTGCAGTCAAAACAAGCACGGCTCCCAGGCCCAGCTCAAGTCCACCCAAGGGGAAAGGGCCTCTGGGAGCCTGGACCCTGGCCGGGCACTTCCCAGCGGGCCGCACGGGACTTGCCCGACGATGGCTGCGGTCGTGTGTGGGAGCCCTGGGCTCAGAGCACCGGCAGCCCCTTAGCAGACCAGAGCTGCAGGCGGCTTGTGCGCCCAGACCCTTCAGGAAGGCAGAGGCCCCAATCTGCCTGCCTACCTGGAGGTGGGGTGGGTGTGTGTGTGTGTGTGTGTGTGTGTGTGTGTGTGTGTGTGTTCGCGTGTGTATATTTTCTGTTTTTGAGACAAGGTCTCAGGCTGGAGTGAGCCTTGACCTCCCCACCGCCCCAGCTCAGGCAATGTTCCCACCTCAGCCCCTCTTGAGGAGCTGGGACCACAGGCATAAGCCACCAAGCTCAAGCCAATTTTTTAATTTTTTGTGGAGGTGGGGGTCTCACTATGTTTCACACACGACTTTGAAATCCTGGGCTCAAGTCATCTAACCCCTTGGTCTCCCGAAGACCTGGGATGACAGGTGTGAACCAGTGCCCGGCCAGAGCGGCTTCGGTCAAACATCCACCTGGGCCACCCTGGTAGAGAGTGCCTCTTGTGGGGGATGAGGGGGCCTCTTGGGAGGGAATGGGGATGCCAGCCTCACAGGGCCTCCTATCACACTCAGTGCTGGTGTTCCAGAAGGTTCCAGTACTGGCAGGGACAGATGAGTCCGCAGCAATGGTGGGCTCGAAGCAGAAAGGCAGCCCACAAGGGACTGTCTGCCAGGCCCACGGGGGAGCAGGCAGCTGTGTGAGTGGATGCTCTCCCCTGGCACCAGAAGGCCCCTCAAGGACACACTCCCTCCAAGAGACGGGGACTGAGCTTGGGAACAGGTGATCCCAGGCTCTCCCAGCCTGGGGCGCATTCTTTTCCCCATGATTTATTACTTAAAGCCATGTCCAGAAAATGGGAGTGACCTGCTGCACACCCAATGGGAACTCGAGGGGACCATCCGGAACAAGGCTGGGCCTGGGCCTGAGGCTCTCCCCTCCGGAAGTGTCGCCCTGCGTCTCCCTGGGGTTCCCTCCATGCTCCTGCCTCCTGTGGGGGACAGTGGCTCTCGCACACCTGGGCTGGGTCTGTCTCCCTGCCTGGGCTGGGACTATTCCAGGGCCCCTCAAGGCTGGAAGAAGATCCTGACCAGCCACCAGGTCCAGATGGAGAGACCTCTGGCTCTAAAAAGTTAGGACCCCTCAGGAGGCCACTTTCTGGGGCAAAGGTGCAGCAGCCACCAGAGCTCTGGATTCAGAACCCAGGACCCCTGGGAAGACATGGATGTGGATGAAGACCTGAAAACCAGAAGGAACCCCCGCCAGAGACCAGGGGAGGGCTCCTCTCTCCAAGGACGCGCATCAGAGCCCCCGAAGCGCGTCTGGAAGGTCACGTACCGGCTTACTCGTCTATACCAACAGAGCAGGAGTCAGGCCCCAGGGCTGCGCGGAGAGGGGAGAGACAGACGGAAGCTCAGTTAGCACGCACGCAGCAGCTGGCACCACCACAGCAAGGGCACCAGCCTGGGGACCAAGGTCGGGGCCATCTAGAAACAAACGCTGTGCTACAACCACAGAGAACCGCAAGGAGAACCACAGCTGGGAGGTGAAGCATGGCCAGAATCCAACTCAGAGGAGTACCTGGCCCTGCCTCTCCCTCCTGCAGCTCCCACACGGCAGCCGAGGGAAGGGCGCAGGAAGGACAAAGCAGGCGCAGTCCATCTCTGGGTTCAGGAGGGAAGGGCCTGGGCAGGGGCTGGGGCTAGACAGGGCTGAGCCAGGGGAAACCCTGAGACACCAGGACCCTTGGTGTTCACCATCTCATGGGCCCTCCCATCTACAGGGACCCTAGGGTTCACTGCTCAACCTGCCAGGCAACGGCTGCCCCTATGAGAAACCACAGGATCCTGCGTGTGTGTTCATGCTTTACTCACAGACACGGAGAGACAGGCAAGGGCTCTGTGAGGGAGAAAGCCAGTGAAACAGAGGGGCCACCGCATGGATTTAAAGAGAGACATAGAGCCCGGCTCAGTGGCTCACACCTGTAATCCCAGCACTTTTGGAGGCCAAGGCAGGCAGATCACGAGGTCAGGAGTTCAAGAGCAACTGGCCAACATGGTGAAACCCTGTCTCTACTAAAAATATAAAAATTAGCTGGACGTGGTGGTGGGCACCTGTAGTCCCAGTTACTGGGGAGGCTGAGGCAGAAGAATCACTTGAACCCAGGAGGTGGAGGTTGCAATGAGCCGAGATTGTGCCATTGCACTCCAGCCTGGTGACAGAGCGAGACCCCATCTCAAAAAAAAAAAAAAAAAAAAAAAAAGACAGAAACCTGTGCTTACAAGGTTGACAACCAAGTAGATGGCACCATGAAGACCCCAAAGGCGAATGTGCTGTCCGTAGCTCAAACCTGAGGCTGAGCAGGCTGACCTGCTGGCATCAAGTGGCAGCCGACCCCAAGTCGGGCACCTGGCCCAGGAGTTCACCTCGGGCTGCCTGGATGTAGACTGGGCCCCTCTATGCAACCTCTACAGATGACTGCCTCCTGCCCCATCTGTGCACCTAAAGAAGGCCCGAGACCCTCCCTGGGTGTGGGGCATGAGACCCCAGGGTCCTGGTCTCATGTGTGTGGGCCCGCAGTGGCTGTGGTGATCCTTCCCAGGCCAGGCCACACAGCAGAGGTGTGGCCTCTCAGACACTGCCCTGCAGGGCCACCCCGCAGGATCAGAAGTCACGCTTGTGGCTCTCAGAAGCCCAAGTCCTTCTCCCAGCCCCTCCCCTCCAACACCTTCCAAGTTTTTCCATCAGAATGAAACATCTGAGGTCCTTTGAAAGACCTTACTGGAATTCTGCGTCACTTTAAGGTAAGCTAGTCCTAAATGCACCTTCTGCTGTGAGCTGTCTAGGGCAGGCTGCTGCTATTATCAGGGACCTGGGGCGGTGCCAGCTCCTACACCTGTGACCCACCCCGCCCAGGCCACTGCTCAGCCAGAGTCCGGAGGGACAAGAGGCCCTTCCAACTAAAGCGCATCACCATCACCCAATGCCAGGCCCAGGTCACCGGGTGACCCAGGAGGACTGAGCACCGCTTGGCCCTGGGGTCAGGAGAGGTAACGAAGCAGCCACAAGGGAGGAGCTATGCCCCTAAGCAGCAGCTTCTGGGTCACGTCTGAAGCCACCGAGTTCCCCGTTTATCTCAGTTCCAGAGCTGCAGACCTCCTTGCGGCAGATGCGGAGGTACCAGTCTAAGCCCCCACTTCCCTCCCGGTCTTTGGAGCTCAGGATTTGAAGCTGAGGATCTTATCCCAGCAGAGCAGAGAGTGTAAGAAGGTACTTGGCTGACAGGGCCTGCCTAGGCCCGAGGCTGTGGGAAAGGTGAAAATGGCAACCCTTTCTCCCGGCCTTGCCGCTCCCCGCTGGTACCCGGTGCCCCCCCCAACCTGTCCTCTGCGCCCTGGCCTGGGATGTGCTGCTGCATCTAGACAGATGGCCTACATCAGGCCTGGGGTAGGGGTGACCCAGAAGCCACTCTCCCTGTTCTCTGTGGCCCGGGGCCCCCGATGCCCAGCACAGCATGTGGCACCTGCTTCCGCTCCGTCTACAGCTCTCAGGCTCTGCTAAGAGTTCACCTGGCACCCAGCCTGGGGCCTGTGGGCCCATGGAACAACCAGGGATGGGGGAAGATGTGATGATCCCAGCGGGGCCAGAACTGCCCTCCTGGCAGCCAGCAGGAGGCACAGGGAAAAGGAACCCATCCTCTTACAGGCAGCCTCTCTCCCGTCCTGTGGCCAAGCTGGCCCCAGGAAATGAAGGGGCTTTGGTGCAGACTCTACTCCCAAGAGCCAGGCCCTGCGCGACGCTGCCTTGCAGCCCTGGGCTGCATCCTGCTTCAGGGTCAATAGCAGGGGAATGGCATAGCGCCAGCGAGAGAACTGAGCTCCACCGGACCGGCCCCTGCAGCTAAGCATGGGCCAATGGAGCAGGGGCCTCCTCCCGGGGGACTGAGACGGGCACCCAGCCCCTCACCTCCAGCCCCCCAGCCCCTCACCTGGCAGGTAGATGTCAGCAGGTGGGCCTCGGCCACAGTGCTCAGGGCTGCTGTCCTGCAGGACGTTCTCAATGGACGGTGCTCGGGTCCCTGCAGGCAGAAGGCAAGGTCAGGGACCTATAGGCAGGGGCCAGGTCCCAGCAAGTCCCTCTGGGCAGGACCCAAGGACTGCATAGCCACTTCAGGGTCCCCAGGATTGGGCTCCGACGGGACTCCACCTTGACTGCACCTGCTCTCCCAGGACCCCAAGGACGGGTGCTTTCCTTTCTTCCCCTACTTCCCACCCTCCAGTATGGGGCTTTCTCCCCCCGGTTTTTACACTGTATCCCGGATGCTCAGAGCATGGGGTTTTGCTTCTGACACAGAAACATTACACATCCACATTTCAAAAACAGGACTGAATGCTGACAGGTGCTACCCACACCTGGCAGACGGCCCTGAAGGGTGAACAGCGTGTCCTGGCCCCGTCACCCATTCAGTCCCTCCCAGCCAGGATCCCAAGTGCCACCAAGCTGGGAGGGGTGCCTCTTGGCTGAGAGTTCCTGGGGCAGAGGAGAGGCTGGCCCAAACCCGCCGCCCAGAGCCCTCAGACCCCAGTGAGCTGGGGCCACCTGGTCCCAGCATGCAGTTTGCACCCATGGGAAGAGGGGCTCACCTTGCTTTGGTGACGACTCATCAACCTCTTCTGTTAGGAAACTCTAGGAAACAAACAAAAAACACAAAGAATGAATAAAATAAACACAAAAACAGGAAACTCTAGGAAACAAAGGGGAAAGTGGCCTGGAGCTTGGAGACCTGTGGCCACCACTCCAGGACAAGTTGCCATCAGCCATGGCCCTCCTGAGACCCAGACAGCCACTACACCAGGGGGTGCTGCGTCCCCAGACCGAGGCTAAGGAGCCAAGATACTCAAAGGGCCCAGAAGTGCGGGAGTGCCCAGCGGGCAGTGGGATGGGGTGCGATTCCAGCGATGGGCTGGTGGGCTGGCCGGGGCGGGCACATTCAGCCTCCCGGGGGGGCCTCACCTCAGGGGAGCTGCTTTCCCGCAAGGCCAGCTCTGCGCCACCCAGCGGGAGAGGGGCATTCACATCCTCAGAGAGCCTCTCCTCGTCCTCTTCGTGGATGGGGGAAGACGGGGACCGCAGGGCGCTGAGGACAGAGGAGAGAGTGGGCAGGGATGAGAGGATAACGACAAGAAATGCCAACTCTGCCAAAGCCATGCAGGGCTACTGCCCCGCTGGCACTAGCTGGCCCCTGCACACGCCTGCCAGGACCCATGCAAAGGACACTCCCTGGGGAGGCGCTTCCATCGCCCACCACTGGGACCAACCCAAATGGCCAGCAGGCAAAGGCAGCCACCACAGACCCACCCAACAGAGGGGCCTCTCTCCCAGCACACTGGCACAGACCTAGGATTCCTCTTCTTTCTATAAAGAGAAGAGAAACAACTGGTAGTTCCTGGGGTGGAGAAGCAGCAGGAGACAGAGGCCCCTGTTTCTCTCAGTTTTGGTGCTGCCTCCTCATGGGCATGGCAGGTGGCTGGGCGGCTTCCTGATACTCTTCTAGGAGAACCAACACGCCTGTGGCAGAGTCCCCAGGGCAGCTGCTCTGCACCCCACAAGGCTCCAGGGAATCCACAACTGACCCGGGGCCAACCCCGGGAGCTAGGCCCTCAGAAGGCTGCCATGTGAGTGACAGACAATGCAGTCATCGCCTGGAGCGGGACCACGCCCCGTGACTCGTCAGGGGCGAACTGCAAGAGCAGTGAGTGTGCCTGGGTCACTGTCAAGTCCCGAGTCCCGGCTGCCCTGGCCGCTCACTGGCAGAGAGGGCCTACGTGACCAGCCCCCAGGAAAGTCCAGGAACCCTCAGACTCGGAGGGCCTCCCCATGGCAGAGATGCGGCACGGACCCCTGCAGTTTCCCCGCCGAGAGCATGGATGCGCGTGCACACCATGTGGCCCTGGTGGGGGGGCAACGCCTCCGGCTGCCCAGACGTTCTTCCTGCCTTGTCTGCCCTACATTCTCTGCTGTGATAAACTTTATCCACAAGCCTAACCTGCTATGGGGTCTCAGAGTCCTTCTAGGGGATCATCATATGGAAAACACCAGAAACTGATTTGAAACCACAAATCCACCCACTCCACACGCATGCCACCACACCCGCCCCATGCACCCAGCCTGCCTGCCACTCACCTGTCGGGCACCTTGCTCTGAGGCCTGCCCTTCTGGCGGCTGCTGTCCAGGATGTGATCAATGGTGGCGAGTGGACAGCTGGCCTGGGATAGGCCGTCCGAGACACCCGAATAGGTGATTTCTTCATAAAGAGGGGCTGAGGGGATGGCCGGGGAGACAGCCTGGAGGCCGTTGAGCGCCTCGAGCAGCGAGATGGGCTCATAGCCGGGTGGGACGCTGTCAGAGCTCTGCAGGGACAGGGCAGGTGAGGGGGGCTCATGCCCAGGGACCACCTACTCCCTAGACCCTCTTCCTGATGACCTTCTATCCACTGTCCTTTGGGGAATTTAGACTCCCCTGCCCTCAGAGGGTGGCCCAGAGCTCCCTGGCAGCACCGATGCCCTCCCTGCCTCAGCCATCAGCTCCAGCATGAACCCGGATGCCCAAACGCCCACGCTGGTGCCTGGGATGATGGTCACGAGGGCATCTGCCAAGAGCTGCCCCAGCCCTGGCCTCAGTCGGCCCCTCCCTGGCTTTCATTTCCGCCTGGCCACAGGTGGAGAGAGAAGTGTTAGTGATAGACGGGAGCTAGGAGCGGGGGCAGAGTGAAGCCATGCCAGAGGCAAGACAGGGTCAGGGGCTGTCCTGGACCAGGGAGAGCTGAGCTGCTGGGAGCTGTGCCCTGCCCAGGCCTCTGGGGGCTGACGTGCTCCAGGCAACACTAACAGGTGCCCTGGCTAAGAGCCGCTGTTCTCCCCTCATGGGGAACAGACAGAATGGAAGAGGCTGAGGAAGACGAAAAATGCCCAAGGAGCCTGTTCTCATCCCAGTGCCTGCCCACCGCGGTGTGGGTCACCTGGGGAAAGGAAGTAAGATTGTAGGGGCCTGCTTGGTCCCCACAAAACCAGGCTGAGAGGCAACACACTCAGCATTGCTCCTTCCGGGAGACCCCGGCCTGCCTGACTGAGCTCCTAGAAGGAAGGGGAAAGTGAGATGGGTGGGAAGTGCCTGGGATCATGGGCAGGTGGGACAGTAGGCACGGCCCAGGATTCTTTTCTGTACCCCACATTTGCTCCCATACCTGCCTCCAATTAAAGATAAATAACTACACAGAGTCCCCTTACCCCTCTAGAAAGGAAGACGCGCTCCAGGTGGTTCCGGAGCGGCCTCCATCTCTCTAAACACCAAGGCCCACGGGATTTCGGCTGGGTCTGCCCGGGCCGCAGAGGCTCCAGGTAGGCATGTGCTGGTCCCCCTGCCTGCTCCCTGGGGTACAAGGAAAGCCCAAGAAAACGAAAGTCCTCAGCCCAAAGAGCTCGAACCCGCAGGGTGAAGGAGCAGGACGCGGGACAGAGAAGCATGTGCGAGGGGCACGTTTGCAAAACGCAGCAGCGATGTTAGTTCCGCCTGCAACATCCATTCCACTGCCAGCAAGAAAAAAAAGGGAAACGGCACGGGGGCCACGCGGGGCAGAGGCAAAGCTGAGGGGAGGGCGGCGAGGCCGGCAAGCCTGCGTTTTGCCCACGGACCAAGAGCTCGTCTGGTTTCACAAACTCCCTGGGCGGGGAGGCCAGGACTGGGAGAGCAGAGCTGACAGGTTACCGGAATCAGACACTAGCCTGGGGCGGAAACCATCTCCCCTATTTGACGTGGGTTTAAAAATGAGGGCGCGGGGCAAAAATACATAGCCAGAGGCCCAGACACTTACTGTTTCCCTTTTAGGTTTCTTGCTGGTCAGGGAGGCGGGGTGCGGCTTTGATTTTTTAAAGGGACACTGTCAAGATAAAAATCACATGTTTTACAACTACCACCCCCGCGCGGCCCTGGAGTGGGCTGGACAGGTCTCTGACTAGCTGTCCTCTTACCACACCGAGGCCCAGAACTTCAAAGCCTTGCAGTGGATGTGAATCTTGGGACCATGCTAAGGACAGGTTCTGACTTGGGTCTGGGTGGGTTGTGTGTGAATCCCAGCAGCTCCGAAGAGCGGTGCTGCGGAGCCTGGTCTCATCCCAGTGCCTGCCCACCGCAGTGTGGGTCACCTGGGGCAACAGATTTGGCCAAGGTGGACATGAGAGCAGCTGGATGCTCCCTAATGCGGGATGGGTGCAGGGTGGGGATCCTGAAGCTACCCTGGTCAAAGTCCCCCAGCCACTGCCCGGGCACTGCCACTACCTACCAAACATGAACCCCCTAAAGAGGGCTGTGGAGAAGAGAGCTCCAGAACCACCCACCCCACGATCATCTTTAGGGACTCGCTGGAGAGAACGTCACAGTGGCTCTTTCTGGCACTACGTGGAACGCACCTGGCAGGTAAATAGGAGTGTTTGTTTTCGCCCCCTGAGGAGGGGAGGGCGGCTCTCTGGGTGGGCGCCAGCCCTTCTGGGGGCTCAGAGCCACCTGTCACACCTTGGACCCCAGCGCCCTATGCTGCAGGGGAATCTCAGCTCACTCAATGTAAGAGGGACAAACACAGAAGGACCTGCCAGACCCTCAGCCACCAGGACACAAAGAGGGAGGGGCAAAAACAAGTGACAATAAACCTAGCTACCGCCTGAGCATGGATCACTCCCTCTGTGAAACTCTCTCAGGGGCTACTCCCCCAGGGGCTGCTTCTCTCTCCACCAAAACCCAGAGCGCACGCAGCATTTCCAAATCAAAGCCAATGCCAAAAGTGCCAGAGGGCGTGGTGCCAGGAGCCCCGGATGACAGGGGATGTCAAGCCATGTTTCTCCACAAGCTTCAAGACCAGGTAAGATTTTAAAGGAGAAACCCAAAATCTGGGTTTTAAGGGAAATTCCAGACTTTTAAACATTGGCCCCATTTCAGTAATACTGCATCTGCTGCCAGGGAGGCCCACAGGCCGCAGGTCAAGGCCCTGCTCAAGGGGGCTTGTAAGGAGCCTTTGACAGCAAAGGCGGTGTCTGTAAATGCCAGTCCTTGGGGCTCTGCTCCTCTTTTCTGTTTAGAGAGGCAGCAGGGCCTGCAAGAACCAACGACTTCAAACAGCCACAGCTAAGAGCCCAGAAAGGGATGCACCCTGACAGTGCTTGTGGCCAGCAGGGAGCAAGGGCCCAAGAACCAGACCCTGGGCCAGCCAATCCCTGTCACCTCCCCCACTCTGCTCCCCACCCACCACAGCCCCAGTCACCGACCCCCGCCTCTGTGTTGGTCTCTCCATATCTCTGTCTTTCTCTCCCTGTGTCTCTTCACATCTCTGTCTCTCCACGTCTCTCCCTGTCTCTGTCTCTCCATGTCTCCCGGTCTCTGTCTCTCCACATCTCTGTGTCTCCACATCTCTCCCTGTCTCTCCACATCTTCCTGTCTCTGTCTCCACATGTCTCCCTGTCTCTCTCTCTCTACATCTCTCTCCACGTATCTGTCTCTCCCTGTCTCTCATTTCTCCCTCTATCTCTCCCTGTGTCTCTCCACATACCTCCCTGTCTCTGTCTCTCATTTCTCCCTCTATCTGGCCCTGTGTCTCTCCACATCTCTCCCTGTCTGTCTCTCCCTGTGTTTCTCTATATCTGTATCTCTCCATCTCTCCCTATCTGTCTCTCCATGTCTCTCCACATCTGTCTGCATCTCTCCCTGTCTCTCTGCATCTCTCCCTGTCTGTCCTCATCTCTCCCTGTCTCTCCAGATCTCTCCCTGTCTCTGTCTCTCCCTGTCTCTGTCTCTCCCTGTATCTCTCCGCATCTCTCCCTGTCTCTGTCTCTACATATCTCTCCCTGTGTCTCTCCACATCTCTCTCCATGTCTCTGTCTCTCTCTTTGGATTCTTGGAACCAGAGTTCCACCTCCCTTGTGTGGCTGAAGCAGGGTCTGCCCTAGGTTCCCATGAGGGAGCCTGGTGGGCCTGGAGTTCAGGAGGAGGGTCACCAGCGCTCCTCGCACAGCGACTCATGAGGGAAATGGCACAGCTCATTCACTAAGAACCACAGGCTGGAAGTGGTGGCTCACACCTGTAATCCCAGCACTATGGGAGGCTGAGGCATGAGCATCACTTGAGCCCAAGAGTTCAAGACCAGCCTGGGCAACAAGGTGAAACTCCATCTTACTAAAAATATAAAACATCAGTCGGCCGGGCGCGGTGGCTCAAGCCTGTAATCCCAGCACTTTGGGAGGCCGAGACGGGTGGATCACGAGGTCAAGAGATCAAGACCATCCTGGTCAACATGGTGAAACCCCGTCTCTACTAAAAATACAAAAAATTAGCTGGGCATGGTGGCGCGTGTCTGTAATCCCAGCTACTCAGGAGGCTGAGGCAGGAGAATTGCCTGAACCCAGGAGGTGGAGGTTGCGGTGAGCCGAGATCGCGCCATTGCACTCCAGCCTGGGTAACGAGAGCGAAACTCCGTCTCAAAAAAAAAAAAAAAAAAAACAAACAAAAAAAAACATCAGTCAGGCGTGTTGGTACATGCCTGTGGTCACAGCGTCTTGGGAGGCTGAGGTGATAGAATTGTTTGAGCCTGGGAGGTAGAGGCTGCAGTGAGCTGAGACTGCGTCACTTTGGGTGCACTCAAACCTCAGTGACAGAGCGAGACACCCTGCCTCAAAAAGAACAACAAAAAAAGCACCTGGTTCCACCAAGACCTTGACCGCGCTCAGCCCTGAAACAGGCACTGGAGGCTGATAGTGGTAGCACTGTTCCCAGCAGTGGCATCCCTGAACCCAGCCTGGCCACATCATTTATGCCTCACAGCCACCTGTGGGGGCCACCCCTGCCCACTGGACAGACGAGGACATGGGGCTGCGGGCTGACGGTCTGGGCCCTGGGCCTGGTCCGGGCACTGACGCCCCTCTCATGCCCACCCATCCCGCAGGCAGGAGGTGGCACTTACAGAGTGCTCGTCATGCTCCAGGCTCTGGGCTAGGACGGGACTGAAGGACACGGGGGACAGGGCTCCTGGCTTCTTCCGCACTGCCCGGATCTGCAGGAGGGCCCGGAAAGCTGAGGCAGAAGGAGGGCTCACATCAGGCCGGGATGCCCGGCCCGAAGGCACCCGCCAAGCCCCAGGGATCGACCCCCACCCAACCTACTCACCCCACCCCACCCCACCATGGTCCTGGGACAACCCTGCTTCCAGATCAAACAGTCTTAACAAAATGGCCCCAGGCAAGGAGACACAGCAAGGCCATGCAGTGCTGCCCAAGGCAGGGCTCCACAGGGAGTGTCTACTGGGGAAACTGGGGCAAAAATGTTACACTGTGGAAACAGGTGGGGAGTCACGCTGGGGAAACTGAGGCAAGCACATCACATTGCGGAAACTGAGGTGGGGAGTCACGCAGGGGAAACTGAAGCAAGGACACCACACTGCAGAAACTGAGGTGGGGAGTCATGCAGGGAAAACTGAGGCAAGGATGTCACACTGGGAAAACTGAGGCAAGGACGTCACACTGCAGAAACAGGTGGGGAGTCACACTGGGGAAACTGAGGCAAGGATATCATGCTGGGGAAACCGAGATGGGAAACCACGCTGGGGAAACTCAGGGGCACAGACAGCAGCCACTGGGAGCAGGGAAGATAAACCGGGACCTGGATGCCCTGTCATCCCGCAGCACCAGTCCTGCTCACACAAGGCCCCACAGGCCACTGTAGAATGTTCCTGAGACACCTTTAGTGAGGTGTGTAGGCCACATTTCATCAAGAAACAGGCCAGTAAACCGAACAACCAAATCACCAAACACAACCAGCCGCCCTCAACAAACCAAAACAGGAGAGCATACACGATCAGCACAGGGGCAGGGCCGCGGGACTCCTCTGTGTCCATTTCTATTTTATTTTTTTGACAAAGAGACTTGCTCTGTCCCCAGGCTGGAGCGCAGTGGTGCAATCTTGGCTCACTGCAGCCTCCACCTCCAGGGTCAAGCAATTCTCGTGCCTCAGCTTCCCGAGTAGCTAGGACCATGTATTATACCACCACACCTGGCTAATATTTTTGAATTTTTAGTAGAGACAGGGTTTCACTATGTTGGCAAGGATGGTCGTGATCTCCTGACCTTGTGATCCACCCGCCTTGGCCTCCCAAAGTGCTGGGATTACAGGCATTAGCTACCTCGCCCGGACCCCTTTTTCCATTCCTACTGAGAACACCAGGCTCTGCCCTCAAGGCCTGTGAGGGGCACATCTACTGCCACCTCCTTGAGGCTCAAAGCCACACAGGGGCTCTGAACTTAAGTCCGATGGCCCTGACCCACAGACCCCCACATACTTGAAGATTCTAGAGTTAGACTCAGATCAGGGGACCCTCCCTGGAAAGCAGCCCTGCTGTGTCTCCAGCCACACAGCCTCCCCAAGGCTCAGTCATCAACAATGCCTGCCTCCTAGACACAGACGAGAACTTTCCCCTACAGCCCACCCCTGACCCCACTTCCTTTACCCCCCACCCTACACCACCCTGTGCCTTTCAGACAAAGATGGCCTGGGCTGGCCCTCCCTGCTATAGGATCTGCCAAAGGCTGTGCGGCCCAACGCTCCCTCCAGACCCGGCAGCCTCCTCACTTCCTCCTGGGATCTAGATGACTCCCGTGACCTCACAGCCTGACTGCACAGACCAGTGTCCTCGCAAAGCCCTGTGCCAGGCTCAGGGGTCTGCTGGCCTACTAAGTGCGTATGTCCTACAGCTGCGCAGGCAAATCACACCCATGCCCCAGCCCCGCTGCCAGGACCCAGGCCAAGGATCCCAGGATCCAGGGTGAGGGCCCGCCAGTGGGGCGCAAATTTTGACCTCGTGGATTTTTTTACCCTGAGAACATTTAGGTTCCCTCTACTGGAAGACAAACACTCAACAGTGCCCCATGAGACAGCTTTTCAATGAGGAAATGTCTGGAGTGCTCTAGAAAACCCTACGTAATTCCTTAAGTCAATTTTCTACCCAGAATACTTTGTTTTCAGCTCACTGTAATTTTGTTTTTTTTGGAACAGGGTCTTCCCCTGTCTCTTAGGCTGGGGTGCAGCACTGGCACAATCACAGCTCATTGCAGCCTCCACCTCCCAGCCTTAATTGGTCCTCCTGCCTCAGCCCCCCAAGTGACTGGGACTACATCCAACACATCTGGCTAATTTTTAACTTTTTGTAGAAATGGGGTCTTGCCATGTTGCCCAGGCTAGTTTTGAATTCTTGGGCTCAAGCGATCCTCCTGCCTCAGCCTCCCAAAGCGCTGGGATTTCAGCTGTGATCTACAACCAGCGTTATACTGCCATTTTTTTAACCAAAATATTTTCTATTTTACTTTTAAAATAAAGATCTGAGTTGACCATGGTGGCTTATGCCCATAATCCCAGCACACTTTGGGAGGCGGGTGAACCACTTAAACCCAAGAATTTGAGGCCAGCCTGGGTAACATAGCAAGACCCTATATCTAAAAAAAGAAAATTCAAAAACAAGGCCAGGCGCTGTGGCTCTGCCTGTAATCCCAGCACTTTGGAAGGCCAAGGCGGGCAGATCACTTGAGGTCAGGAGTTTGAGTTCAGCCTGGCCAACATAGTAAAACCCCATCTCTACTAAAAAGACACAAAATAGCCATGCATAGTGGCACAGGCCTGTAATCTCAGCTACTCAGGAGGCTGAGTCACAGGAATCATTTGAACCCAGGAGGCAGTGGTTACAGTAAGCCAAGATCCTGCCACTGTACTCCAGCCTAGGTGACAGAGTATGACTCTGTCTCCAAAAAAAAAAAAAAAAAAAAAAAAAAAAATTAATTAATTAATTAAAAACAAAAAACTAGCAAGCTGTGGCGGTATGCTACTTGGTCCTAGCTATCTGGAAGGCTGAGCTAGGAGGACTGCTTGAGCCCAGGAGTTCAAAGTTACAGTGGGCCACCTATGATGGGGCCACTGCACTCCAGTCTGAGCAACACATCCTGCCTCAAAAAAAAAATAAATAAATAAAACCAGCCAGACATGGTGGCTCATGCCTGTAACCCCAGCACTTTGAGAGACTGAGATGGGCAGATTACTTGAGGCCAGGAATTTAAGACCAGCCAGGCCAACATAGCACAACCCCATCTCCACTAAAATATAAATATTAGCTGGGCGTGGTGTGTACCTATAACCCCAGCTACTAGAGAGGCTGAGACAGGAGAATTGCTTGAACCCAGGAGGCAGAGGTTGCAGTGAGCTGAGAACTCGCCACTGTACTCCAGCCCGGGTGACAGCGTGAGACTGTCTCAAAAAAAGAATTAGTAAAAACAAAGTAAGAATAAAGATTTCATTCACTGAACAATTTTCGTTCAGTCCAAATATTGCTGTAGCATCTGCCCTGGAGTGCCTCTGTGGCCCTTGGTTCTGCAAGCCTTGTCTGGCTGGAGGCAGACATGAAGATCTCAATGCCCCGTGCTGGTATCCCTGCCAACTCTCGTGGTAGGTGACTCTGGCAGCCAACGTGCCCACATTCCGCACAGACTAGATGAATGACCAATGACTAAGAGACCTGTAGCCCCCAGCCCAGGACTGCCGTGATGCAGCCAGTCCCTAACTTCCAGAACCTTCCACAGAGCGGCCAGCCGGGGCACTCACGCAGCCGGCAGATGGGGCAGTTGTTGGCCTGGTAGCGCAGCGTGTCAGCGCATGAGGTACAGAGGCACAGGTGGCGGCAGGGCAGGATCAGCGTGTCCCGCAGGTCAGACAGGCACACCACACACTCATTGCTGTTGTCGCTGTTCTCGTCGTCCGAGGGCTGTGGGGACAAGGGCCTGTGAGTCGGCAGCCTCCCAAGGGCCAGAGCAGGGCTCCAGTTTCCTGTCCCCAGCTGCCCCACCCTACTCTGCGGCTGTCATGACAAAGAGAAATCCAGAAGGCAGGAGGAGTTTACCCCAGAACAGAACCACGAGGCTCAAACCCAGTGTGAAGCCAGCTCCCAGCGGAGGGGAGGATCTGTGCCCCTCATCCACCACATCATGAGAACATGCTCTCCTTCTGTTCTTCCAACCCAAAGAGAAAATGTGGGAGAGATCCACCCAAGAAACTTAACTTCCTAATGTCAGGGTACCCGCATTTTTGGTTTAAAAAATGCAGTTCACATGTTAGGAATGTTTTCATTAAGTAATGGCAGCTACCAGAAATCAAATTAGCAAGTGGACAAAGAGCCAAAACTCTAAAACAGGGATCCACAAACCAGGCTCTTGGGCTGTTTCCCTAAAGTCTTATTGCAACACTGTCCCACCCACGCATTTCCATACCGTCGCTGCTGCTCCTGTTTAATGGCAGCGTGGAGTCCCTGCAACAGAGACCACACACCCAGGCAGCTGAAAACATTCACTCTCTGGCCCTTTTTGGAAAGTTGGCCACCTTCTGGTGTGAAATGTGAATGCACTGACTGTTCTCGGCTGAGGCGAGGCCCAGCCAGGAGCTCTGCTTCTGCCACATGGAGCTACTCCAGCTGTCCTGGGCCCAGATGCCACACTGAAGCGGGCGTGTGAGGCTTTCCGAGATCTTAAGAGCCAGGAGTTTCTCTCATGCCGGTGTGCCTTTAAACAAGATCATCGGCCAGGTGCAGTGGCTCAGGTCTGAAATCCCAGCACTTTGCGAGACTGAGGTGGGCAGATCATGTGAGGTCAGGAGTTTGAGTCCAGCCTGACCAATATGGTGAAACCCCATCTCTACCAAAAATACAAAAATTAGCCGGGTGTGGTGGCACACGCCTGTGGTCGCAGCTACTCGGGAGGCTGAGGCAGGAGAATGGCTCGCCGCTATATTCCAGCCTAGGCTACAGAGTAAGACTCTGTCTCAAAACAAAAACAAAAATTAATTTCATCCCCTGTTCCGTTCCCTGGCTGGGCTGCACCAAGGCTAATTTGTCAGGCACCATGGCTGGTTCTATGGACATCCAGAATGGGCATCCCCCGCCCAGGAGCTGCAGGGACTCGCTGCCTTCGGGGAAGCAGGCAAGAATCAGCCGGCAGGGGCCAAACAGCTGAACCTGGAGGGAAGGCAGAACACTGGCCCCCATTTCCAGGCTACCCTGGGGGACCTGGATGGCAATTTACATAACAAGCCAGTGAATTTGCTGGAAAAAAGATAAAATGTTCCATACATTCTGTTAGCTTTATAAACACAAAATTAAGGAAAATTGATGGCATCTAGGGGTCCAGGACCCCAGAGGAAGGCATGGAAGGGAACTGGTGCGTCGCTGTCCCCCGGCTGCTCCCATCGAGCATTTTGTAATGGCAGAGGGAAACCTCACCCAGGTACACACCTTGGTCTCCTGGTTGTTCTTGTTCTCGATGCCATAGATCTCCTGCAGGAGGTAGCTGACCCGGTCCACCTGGAGAGCAGAGAGGGGCTCACTGGGCCCTCACCAACTGTCATGTGAGGGCTCCTCCACACCCACCTGGCCTAGCCCCCCTCCAAGGTACCAGGCGTCCATCCCAAGGACCTGTCCAGCTTGACACCTGCGGGCCAGGAGAGGGTCAGGGAAACTTGCTGTCTGCCCCCACCTAACCAGCAGCACCAGGAACAGGGCTAGAGCCAGTGGTTCTCCCCACCACCAAGGGCCTGGAGCCAACTCACCGGCCCCACTGCCACCCCCTGCCTGCCTCACTACCCCCAACACCACTTGGTTCCACTGCCATCAGCCCCATGAGGGCAGCGGGAGCCAATGCCTGAAGGCACCAGATGGCAGCCTAAGCATCCACTGCTTTCCAGAGCCTCCTTCCATAGGACACAAAAGCCTCTCTAGTTTCAAAGACACCAAGACAATGTCTCCGAGCTGATTCTGTCCTGCTGCCCACTCGCAACTGGAAAGCCTCACACTGACCATGTTGCAAAGGGTTCCGAGCTGCTGGGTTTCCCATGAACCAGAGGCCAGGAGCACCACTCCAGGGAGCCCAGGACCTGCTGAGCAGCTCTCTCAACACAAGGCCCTGTCCGTCACTGGGGTCTCCTGTTCCCCTGGCACCTGTAGGAGCCTGGACCTGCTAGAGTTTGCTACACCTCTCTTTCGTTTATTATAATCTTCATTTTAAACAGAGACAGGATCTCCTCTCCCTATGCTGCCCAGGCTGGTCCCAAATCCCCAGGCTCAAGCAATTCTCCTGCCTCCACCTCCCATAGTGTTGGGATAATAGGCATGAACCGCCACACCCAGACAACCTCTCTTCTAAAGAGCTAACAAATGGCGGGGCGCAGTGGCTCACACCTGTGATTCCAGCACTTTGGGAGGCCAAGGCCAGTGGATCACTTGAGGCCAGGAGTTTGAAACCAGCTTGACAAACATGGCAAAATCTCCTCTCTACTAAAAATACAAATATTAGCCAGGCATGGTGGCATGTGCCTATAGTCCCAGCTACTTGGAAGGCTGAGGCAGGAGAAATGCTTGAACCGGGAGGCAGAGTTTGCAGTGAGTTGAGATCACGCCACTGCACTCCAGCATGGGCGACAGTGCGAAACTCTGTCTTGTCTCAATAAAACAAAATTAAAATATAAAACTAAATAACATATAACTAAAAAGCTAACAAAAATCATTCCCAAGTGGTGGCTTGAAATGGGTCTTATGTGCCCCAGCAGTACACACAGGGTAACTGCTAGCCACGGCATAGGACGTCTCATTAGCAAGCTCTAACGTTGCTGTTTAGGGGACACCACCCTCTAAATTCTGTGCCTACATATGAGGCCACCTGGAGTAACACTTCCCAATGCAGCATCCCAGGATTACTGACCCCAGAGAAGAGATGGACTGGTCTCTAGTTTCCATTTGTTCTAGGCTATTTGATCCTTCTTTTCAAGTATTGATTAAGTGAAGCCAAGTTTCTGTCCAACACTGACATACTGGACAATTCGTAAGGAAGAGAAGGAGCTGCAGCCTTTGTTTCCTGTCTCTTTCCTTCCTTTTTCTACTCATCCATTTATTCAGCACATACTTACTGAACAGTATGCTCCAGACAGCATGGTTCAAACTGGACAGAAATCAGGGCCTGCAAGAGTCCCTGCTACACAGTGGGCACGCAATACACATGCTCCCCCAAGACAGGGACCCGAAGTCCCGGAGCTTGGAGCTCTACAGGGAAGTTAACAGGCTCTTGCACAGCTCTTTTTTTTTTGACACAGAATCTTATTCTGTCACCCAGGCAGGAGTACAATGACATGATCTCAGCTCACTGCAACCTCCGCTCCTGGGTTCAAACAATTCTCCTACCTCAGCCTCCTGAGTAGCTGAGACTACAGGCATGCATTATTACACCTGGCTAATTTTTTTATTTTTAGTAGAGACAGGGGTCTCAGCATGTTGGCCAGGCTGGTATCAAACTCCCAGGCTCAAGTGATCTGCCCACCTCAGGCTCCCAAATTGCTGGGATTAAAGGCGGGAGCGCCTGTGCCTGGCCTCTGCACAGTTATTTCAAAGGCAGCCACGGTGGACTAGGAAGACCAGTGCATGAAGACTACTCAAGAGTGTGTGTGTGTGTGTCTATGTAGGTGTGTGTGTGTGTACATGTCTATGTATATGTGTGTATCTGTGTGTATGTGTGTGTGCCTGTGTACATGTGTGCAAGTGAATGTGTGTCTACGTATTGTGTGTCTATGTATGTGTGTGAGTATATGTTGTCTATGTATGTGTGTGTGAATGTGTGTTTATGTATATGTCTGTATATCGGCATGTCTGTCTGTGTAAGTGTGTTTGTGTCTGTGTGTGTCTGAATCTGTGTGTGTGTCTGTCTATGTATATCTGGCTTTTTTGAGACAGTTTTGCTCTCAAAAGGCTATGTATTTGTATCTTATAAAAGTCAATGTATCTGTGTATGAGTATGTGTGTGTTCGTGAGTGCCTATGAGTATATCTGTGAGTGATTGCACGAAGGGTGTTTTTTTTTTTTTTTTGGACAGAGTTTCTCTCTCAAAAGGCTGGAGTGCAGTGGGACAATCTCAGCTCATTATAAACTCTGCCTCCTAGGTTCAAGCGATTCTCCGGACCTCAGCCTCCCAAGTAGCTGCGACTACGGGCACCCACCACCATGCCTGGCTACTTGTTATATTTTTAGTAGAGACTTTCACCATGTTGGCCAGTCTGGTGTCGAACTCCTGAACTTGTGATCTGCCTGAGTGTGTGTCTTTTAAATCAAATGGGCCGTATTTCATCTGATGACTTACGATTTGCTTCTGCTTTAAAGGCTTCACAGAGAAGCTTCCATCCATGTGCTGCAGGGGAAAAAGACACAGAGGTTAAGGCAGTCAAGCTGGCGCCTCTGAGCGCCCCTGTGCAGCCGCCTGGGTGGGCCACCCTGCCCTCGCCAATCCAGGTCCACAGCCAGAAAAAGAAAAAAGATGGGGCCACTTGAAAACTGAAGTGCCAAGATTTCTCCAAACATAGCACTCAGGCCTGGCTTTGCAACTATCTGAAGCCTCCTAAATACACAGCCCCGGAACCCTGTTCTGACCCACAGAACCCATCTCTTCTAAGTTGGTCTCAAGCACATTCAAGTGAAGGCCAACAGGCCAAGTTCAGATGATGGACAAGGGCCTGCTGCACACCAAGAAGCAGCACCTGGCTGCAAACATCAAGACACACCAGTTCCTGCTCTCCGAGGGCCCAGCTTAGTTAGGAAGACAGAGCAGGAGCACACACACACGTGCACACAGCAAAGTGCAGAGCTCCAGAAATGCAGGAACCAAGTAGAACAAGTGCGCCCGGTGGTATCCAGGGAAATACGCCACTCAGAGTTCAACAAGGTTAATCACGGCGTGAGATAGGTGACCTCACAACAACACTTATTATCCCTTCTCGGTCAACCATGACCAGCACTCAGAATTTTCTGGTGAGGCTGGTGGGTTCTAACAGAAATTTCCAGAATGTTGGCCCCCGAAAAATAAAGCAGTTTCCTAATGGGAAACTGGAAGCACAGAATGGACCGTTTTGCCAGAGACCAACCGTTTGCCTCTGCCAGAGGTGCAGATGTGTCAATAGTCACTGTGGCTTCTGATGAGGCCAGGCTGGGGAGCCCAGTGCTAAAAACGGGGAAGGCTGCCTCCTGCCCAGGAAACTTGTATCACCACACTCTATGGTCCTGGACCCAGGAGAGGACAGACTCAGCCTCGTCACAGGACAGACGGATGCAAGGGGCCTCTACCCAGCTTACAGACACCTTGGCCCTGGGGTGCTCTACAAAGACCTAGATGACAGGGAAGAGCTGGACCCTGCACTTAGGGCTCTCGGGCTGCAGCTGCACATAGGGCTGGGGGTGCATGGAGAGCCTGGGCTAAGCAGGACCCAGAGGCAGCGTGAAGCCCCCAGCAGGCAGGCTGGCCTTGTCTCATGGGATCCTTTTCCCATCTTGACTCCTGGGCTGCAGGATGGTGCCAAGCAGACCTGCAACTGCGGAGTGCTGATGAACGTCAGGGCACACTGGAGGCAGGGCCCCTGTGGCACCACCAAACAAGGACGCATACCACCACCTCCAGCAAGTTCTCAGTGAGCAGAAACCCAGGCAGGCAGCAGCCCCTCGACCATCCTGCCAGTGTTCCCGGAGTGTCTGCTCCATGCCAGGTGTTAAACTCAGCTCTGAGGACACCGTGACACCCAAGAGGACAGTGCTGCCCTCATGAACATAAAGTGGGTACAAGAGATGTTTCTCCTGAGTGGCATCAGGAAAGGCCTCCTGCAGGGAGCAAGGCCTGCCTAGCCTGTAGGGTCAGAGTTCCACAGCCAGGTAGGAGAAGGGGCAGTGGGAATGGGGTTCTGTGACACGTGCCAGGTGATACCGAGGACAGTGAGCTTGCTCATCTCTTCACATCCGATGGGGAAGTCAGTCTACCACAGGGAGCCCAGCCCCTATGTCAGCAGGCTCGAAAGAGTTCTAAAGGGCTGGCCTCAGTCTAGAAAATTCTCCCTCGACACACTTCAAGTACCATTTGAAAAACCTCTTGGCCGGGTATGGTGGCTCACGCCTGTAATCCCAACATATTGCGAGGCCAAGGTGGGAGGATCACTTGAGGCCAGGAGTTTGAGACCAGCCTCAGAAACACAGAGAGAACTCTCTACAAAATTTTTTTTTTTTTTTAATTAGCCAAACGTGGTGGTGCGTGCCTGTAGTTCCAGCTACTCAGGAAGCTGATGTGGGAGGATCTCTTAAGCCCAGAAGGTCAAAGCTGCAGTGAGCTGAGATCACACCACAGCCCTCCAGCCTGGGCAACGAGAGATCCTGTTTTTGTTTTTGTTTTTGTTTTTAAAAAAAAGAGGCCAGGCCCAGTGGCTCATGCCTGTAATCCTAACACTTTGGGAGGCCGTGGCAGGTGGATCACCTGAGGTCAAGAGTTTGAGACCAGCCTGGCCAACATGGTGAAATCCTATCTCTAATAAATATACAAAAATTAGCCAGGCGTGGTGGCACATGCCTGTACTCCCAGGTACTGACGGGAAGCTGAGACGGGAGAATCACTTGAACACAGGAGGCAGAGGCCGCAGTGAGCCAAGATCATGCGACTGAACTCCAGCCTGGTGACAGAGTGAGACCCTGTCTCAAAAAAAAAAAAAAAAAAAAAAAATGCTTACAGCCATTAGTGGACATAGCGGGGCAGGGGGAAGCAAATGCAAAGCCTCCAGACAGTGGCTCTGCCCTGGGACCAGACTTCCGGAAAGCAGGAAGCCATAGGCACGCCCCCACCTGCTCTGGGCCCGAGCTCAGCCACTCCACCAAGCCCCAACCCCTGCTCAGGCTTCTCACCTGAAAAGACCTCCCCCTCCCCAGCTCCCAGGTCCCCAGGAAGCTGACCACCAGATGGCACTTACCTTTTCAAAGGCGGCCAAGAGCACGTGGGCATGGCCGGTCACTTCCACCACTGCTGGGGAGAGAAGGGCAGAGCAGTCAGAGTCTGGGCCTGCCCAACCCAGGCATCTCACCTCCCCATCTCTGGCAGGACTGCGGCACCCGGGGCTTGACCTGTATAGAGTCCAGAGAGTCCAGAACCTGTTCTGGGACCCACCTTCCTCCTCCCCCGGACTCCAAGCTGCCCCAGCCCAATGCCCTACGCCTGGCCTGCTTCATCACTGCTGCAGGTGCTCCTGCCGCCAACCGAGTGACAAGGGCCTCAGGATGCACTTCCTCGCCATGCAGCCCGCACACCCAGGAGGACAAAAGATGATGCGCTCACTGTCTCCTTCGTCCACCACGGCCTGGATGACCACTGGAAACATGCCCCGGTCCAGGTCAAAGTTCAGCTGAGGAGAGAGTTGGCAATAAGGGTCAGGACCCACACAGCCAAGCCTGGAAGCCTGGAGTCACTCGGCAGCTGAGCTGGAGGGAGCGGCAGGAGCAGGAGGCGGTGGTAGAGCTCAGAGGACACGCCTCGAGATGGCAGGGAAGGCGGATGCTGGACCTGGCACCTTTTTTATGTGTATGTTAAAACAGATATAACACAAAATCTGCAATTTTAACCACGATTCAACAGTGTTGAGTAAAGAACAACTGTAATGACATGCCAGTGCCACCGTCCATTTCCAGAACTTTTCATCATCCCAAACAGAAACCCCAGGTGCAGCCATCAGCCCCCACACACTCCCCGTCCAGCCCCCGGCAGCCACCCACCACGTGCTTCCTATCTCCAGGGATTTGCCATTTTCAGACATGTCATTTATGTGGAGTCGCACAGTAGGTGACTTTCTGCGTCTAGGTGTGTTTTCGAAGTGCACCCATGCTGCAGCACGTATCAGTGCCGCTTTCCTTTTTCTGGCCGAGTAACAGGCGCTGTGTGAACAGCCACACGCTGGGCGTGCGCTGCTCTGTGATGGATGCCAGGCTGTGCCTGCACTCTAGCTACAGTGAGCAGCGCTCAGTGGGAATCGGGTTCTCGAGCATTTTCAGTTTTCAGTTCTCCTGGGTGGGTGCCTCGGAGGGGAAATGCTGGTGACAGGGCGACTCTCTGTTAACTTTCTGACGAAGGTGCCCGACTTGGCCCCAGCAAAAACTGAAGGCAGGTGAAGGAGACCATAAGGCTGACCTGAGTTCAAAGAGAAGCATCCTACTGCTTTCATCCCCCCGCTGGCTGCACACAGGCTGAAGGCCACCCTCTTCCCCAGGCCCCCAGGGCCCCAGTAGCCAGCCCAGCAGAGCACCATCCCCTCCGAGCCCTGCTCCCCCGCACTGCCCCCTGCCAGCCAAGTCCTCTGGGCCTCAGGAAGCACTTGGCCCTTGGCCTTCTATGACTCATACCCTGGCAACCAGGAAAGCCACCGACCACCCTCAGGCTCCCTGACTCGCTCCATGGAGCGTGGGGACCCTGCCTCTGCAGTCACTGTGACATCCTCGGACTCTCGCACAGGCAAGCAATGGACACATGCATTTGTTTATTCCGGGAGGAAAAAAATCATTTATTTCTCAATAAAGATTTACTGAAAGAATGGATGCTGGGTGCACCATGGTGAATGCTCTAAAAGCCAGCAAATCGCACACTTAATACGAGTAAGCTGTAGGAGATGTGAATTATAACACAATAAAGGTGTTAAAAAAAAGTGGATGACACATGAAAGAGGCAGCACCTGGCAGGCCCAGCCCAGGCAAGGGCAGATGGGTTGGGGCAGAGCCTCCTGACGCCTGAGCCTGACCACAGGCCTCACTGACCAAGACCCCCGTACAGAGGACCGGCCCCTCCATGTCTGCAGCAAACACCCCCATGGACATCCAGGTGGGACTGCTTCTGGCCCTGCACACAGGAACCCTGAGCCCGAGGCCAAGCACCCGCCCCTGAATGGAGATGCTCAGAACCAACAGACACACATGATGACTCCCCTCCCCTGCTGTCCCTTGTTGAAGGGGGCAGCAGAAGCAGAGCAGGGGGACACTTCCCCACCCCAGTGGCCCAGGGTAACTTTCATCATCTCAGGTCCTCCTACCTCTCTGAGCCTCGGCTTCCTTCCCTGTAAAATGGGGTCATTACTGAGCTACTGCATGGGTTTCCAGGACAAAGTACAAATGAAGTCCTCTCAACAGACCCAGCACAGAGACACTGCCTATGGTGATTGCTACGGCTGTTGTGAATAACACTATTATGATTATTTTGGTTTTTGAGACCAAGTCTTGCTCTGCCCCCCAGGCTGGAGTGCAGTGGCACAATCTTGGCTCACTGCAACCTCTGCCTCCCAGGTTCAAGCAATTCTCCTGCCTCAGCCTCCCAAGTAGCTGGGACTACAGGCGCCCAACACATCCAGCTAAATTTCTGTATTTATAGTAGAGACAGGGTTTTACCATGTTGGCCAGGCTGGTCTTGAACACCTGACCTCAAGTGATCTGCCTGCCTCAGCCTGCCAAAGTGCTGGAATTACAGTCATGAGTCACTGCTCCTAGCCAAATATTACTGTTATTTAAGGAACAGAGGGAAATGTTTCTTCCTAAGATTTGGAAACACATTGAATTTCCTATCAAAAATATGGACGAGGAGATAGGAGTTACAGCGCACCAGAGAGAACAGTCAGGAGAAGGGGACTGGGAGAAACATCAGTGTCAGGTAAGTGCCTGACTGCGAACCAGGGAAGCTACGTGGACACAGGAGAAAATGTGGCAGCTCCCAGCCATGTCCCCGCCCAGCAGGGACTCCACACCCACAGGCGCCTGGCACATGGCTACCTCAGCTTCCTGTCATCTGGAGCTAAGAATCCATTCTGACCAGAATGAATGGTACACCTAACCCATCCACACAAGAAGCCCTGGGCAGGCAGCCATCAGCTGAACAAACCACAAACCTGGAGACTCAAGTCCACGTGGGCCTAGTCTTCACATCTCACGAGGGAGGGTCACAGGCTCTGGCTACATGGCCTGTGGGACGGACACCAATGTACACGTAGACAGAGGTGGACTGAGACACTGGTGCTGGGGTCTGCGCTGTGAAGGATGTGAGTGCCGTGGTCTCTATTAGTGAGGAAGGGGGAGCCAGGAGCTGGCAGGGCACTGGCCCAAAGCCAGTCAGGGCTACTGATGTCCAGTCTAGCTCCTCAACCATTCACTACAAATGGGCCCCACCTGAGCCTCAGTTTCTTCATTTGGAAAAATGGAATGGAAGCCATGCCTAACGCAAGGCTTCAAGTGCTGTGGCTGGCAGAGCACACAGTCAACACCAGCGACCTGAAGCCCTGTGTCTCCAGGCAACAGGAGCCGACCCAGTCTCCTCCAGGAGGGGGCTGGAGGGGGCTGGAGGGGGCTGGAGGGTGCAGAAAGGTGGCCAAGGAGGCCAGTTCTGGGCTACAGACATCAGAAGGTGGCAGGCTGGTGGACGTGACACGGGGGCTTCTGTAATCCCAACACTCTGGAAGGCCAAGGTGGGAGGACTGCTCGAGCCTTGCTTAACCCAGCAGTTTGAGGCTGCAGCGAGCAGTGATCGCGCCACTGTGCTCCAGCCTGGGAGACAGACAGAGGCCCTGTCTCAAAAAAAAAAAAAAAAAAAAGAGAAAAAAAAAGGCTTCAGGGAGGTAGGGCACTTGTCTATAGCCAGGTCTTCAGCTCCCAGCCGTCTGAGGGATACCACAGAAACCTGGGCTTGCCAGGAGGGACACTCCCTTCCCTGGTCTGAGGTGACTGTCAGGGGCTGATCCTGTGGGACTATCACCCCCTTATGAGCCCGCTTCCTGCCCACTCCACTGAGTCTGCGCAGGAGCCATCGTCCCAGGGTTGCCTGGCAACGCTCCCACGCTGCTGCCACAAGGGATGTCATTCAGCATGGGAAGGGGGAGTTCACACGCCAGCAGCCGCTCCTTTAGATGATAGAGCCAGACGGAGGAGTCAGAGCTCTATGGAGCTTGCCCACCCCCGCACTCCTGCCCACCCCCGAGCTTCCGCCCAGGCCTGGAATGCATCTGTGCAGCCAGCACCTCAGCACTGTCGTGGGCCACCCCATGCTCTGAGGAGCCTCTGAGTGAGCTGTGTTTCCTTCTGATCACACTGCAGAAACTCGAAACTGACAGCTGCGCTTTGCTGCTGTGGAATAAAAATTAATGGTCTGGGGAGGAATGCGTGGCAGTGGCTGTAGCCTTCTCTCCCGCTCCCTGGCTGGCAGACTGGGGTTTATGGTGGGCAGCAGCGGGTAAGCCCTTTGCATCACGAACCCCTCATGGCCACGTTGAGAGGGACAGCTTCCAGCCCCGGCCCACAGAGGGCACACCCAGACTCCCAGAGCCGCAGAACTGGCCCAACACTCTATAGAGAGAAAGGGGCAGAACCAAAGTGGGCCCCCAACTCCTCCACACATGTCATCCCTGCTCTTAGGCAGGGCCAGCGCAGCCAACCTGGGCACCCCTATGACCTGTCCTTGCAGCTGTGCTCTTGACGCTAAGCCATGCCTGGCCAAGCATCTGAGCCCCTCAGGTTCTCCTCGGGAAAGCATCTCCCTCCTACTCCAAGTCTCTATGGCCTGGCTGCAGGACGGGAGGCTCCTGCCCCAAGTGGGGTCACAAAGAGAAGGCGCATGGCCTCCAAGCACCTCTAGACCCAGCAGGATGGCCATGTGCTGGCCTGCAGGGCACTTGCTGAGAGCAGCTGCGGGAGGTGGGAGGCTAAGCAACAGAGACCCCACCCTGATGGCATGGCCCTGGAAGAAACCTCAGGCCACCCAGCCTTCTCTTATACAAAAAATCCCTGGTTTTCTTTTCTTAAACCAGACCGAGTGTTTTTCTGTCACTCACATCCACATAAGTCCTGACAAGGATACCACCTTGAAGGCCTCACAGCAGAAGTCGTCCCTGACACGCAGACTCTCAGCATGGCCGTCCATGGTGGCTGACCAGCCAGGGCTACACAGCACACGGGCCGTCAGCTTCCTCAGCAAACCCTTACCAAAAGCCCCCTGGTGGGTCCAGTGCCAAGTCAAAGACAGAGGTGGGACAACTGGGGGCATCGTGGTCCCAACTCTCTCTGGGCCCTGAGCACCGCAACTCCTCAGCAAGCTGGCCACAGTGACCCCTCCCCTCCCCCAGCCACCTCATCTGTAAACCCACGGCTCATGGGGCACCAAGGCTGGGGTTCCCCAGAGAGACTGGGGGAGGGGCCCCAGGGAACATGAAACAAACAGGGAGCCCAGGAAACCCCGAGCTCACACTCCCCAGAGCTCAGCACACAGGCCACACAGCACCCACAGTCGAACATGAGAGCAGGGTGTGGGGCCCACGCCAGTGATGCCAGGAGAGGACAGAGACTCTGCCCGCCCGAAGAGTCTGGGGAGATGTTTAATTTTACTGTTTGTTTTCTGCTAAGAAACGGGGTCTCACTATGTTGTCCAGGCTGGAGGGCAGTGGCTATTCACAGGCGCAATCACATTACGGATCAGCATGGGAGTTCTGACTTGCTCGGTTCCCAACCTGGGCCAGTTGACCCCTTCTTAGACAACCTGGTGGTCCCCCAATCCCAAGTACTTTTACTTTTGAGACAGGGTCTCAGTCTGTCACCCAGCCTGAAGTACAGTGGCACGATCATGGCTCACTGCAGCCTCCATCTCCCAGGCTCAGGCAATCTTCCCTCCACAGTAGCTCAGACTACAGGGGATTCACCACCACGTCCAGCTAATTTTTTTATTTTTCAGAGACAGGGTTTTGCCCAGGTTGGTCTCAGAGTCCTGGCCTCAAACGATTCTCTTGCCTCAGCCTCCCAAAGTGCTGGGATTACAGGCAAGAGCCACCACACCTGGCTTGTTTTATTTTTAATGCAAACACAAGGGAGGCTCTTTACGGAAAGTGAGTACAGGTCAGGAAGAGAGCCACAGGACAGGCCCCAGCGTAAGTCCACTCACTTAAGAGGGCATGTGGTCCACATCTCCTCCTGGCCTTGGACCTGGGACCCACAAGGACTACTGTTACACAGGAGCCCCCGAACCAGGGTCTTTGCAAGCTGCAGACCAGATGGATGCTGGGAAACAGGCAAAGGGGGAAGCACACAGCTTTGACGGAAAGCTGGAACAGGGCCTATGAGGGAAAACTACTAGCAAGGCAGGCACTCAAGCTGCAACCTACAAAACACCACGTTAAAAGATGTCTGTAGCTCCAGCCGGGAATGGTGACTCTCACCTGTAATCCCAGCACTTTGGGAGGCTGAGGCAGGCAGATCACGAGGTCAGAAGATGAGACCATCCTGGTTAACACAGTGAAACCCTGTCTCTACTAAAAATACAAAAAAAAAAATAGCTGGACATGGTGGTATACGCCTATAGTCCCAGCTACTTGGGAGGCAGAGGCAGGAGAATCCCTTGAACCCGGGAGGCAGAGGTTGCAGTGAGCCAAGATCATGCCACTGCACTCCAGCCTGGGCGACAAAGCAAGACTCTGTCTCAAAATACACCTGCATCAAGATTCTAACCAAAGAAAAGGTAAAAAGCTTGAAGGGACGCCACCTGGTGTGAACAGACCCTGTGCTGCTACAGCCCAAAGGAGGGAGTCCCGTTCCTCATGCTTCCCCAAAGCAGCCCAGTGTCCGAGCCTCTGAGTGCAGCTGCCTGGTCAGCCTCTGGTCCCCGGCCCAGCCAGCACACAGCCCAGGCCTCACTCCAGTCCATCCACAGGTTACCTGAGCACACAGACTGGGGCAGCCATTCCCAGGGCTTATGAACCCGGAAAAACCCAGACGCGCTGGCCCCACCCCCAAGAAGAGAGAATTCGGGAGAAGGAGCAAAGGGCAAGAAGGAGCCCAGCCAAGATTACCTCGTCATCCTTCCACTCCGAGAAGTCGATCTTGAAGGAGGGCAGGGAGAACTGCTGGCTCACCCCTCTCTTGTAGTGGACGGTCTCGGACTGCAGCGAGGGGCCCTTGGGGCTGTATCTGCAGGGAGTCGGGAGCAGGCAGTGAGAACGTAGCAGAGCAAAGACCCTCCTGTGCCCATCCCTCCCACTCTGACAGCCGGAAGGGCTGGAGACACCTGTATTTTGGAGACTCTCTCTTGTGGGGGACAGGAAACAGCCTACATGGCCACATGGCCTTCACCCTTCCAGGGCCTTGCATGGCCTCTCTGCTCACCACGCAGCTCTGCCCAGGTCAGGCCTGGCTACAATTCTTCCAGAGCCCACACCTGCCCAATCCCTGTGCTGTCTCCCCAGAGATGGCTGTGCTTTTCCTTTCCTTCACGGGGTGCTAAGTTTGTTTGCTTTTTCTTTGAGATAGGGTCTCGCTCTGTTGCCCAGGCTGGAGTGCAGCGGCGTCATCTCGGCTCACTGCAACCTCCACCTCCCGAGTTCAAGTGATCCTCCTGCCTCAACCTCCTGAGTAGCTGGGATTATAGGTGTGTGCCATCATGCCAGGCTAATTTTTGTATTTTTAGTACAGAAGAGGTTTCGCCATGTTGGCCAGGCTGGCCATCAACTCCTGACCTCAAGTGATCCACCCACCTCAGCCTCCCAAAGTGCTGGGATTACAGGCATGAGCCAATGCACCCTGCTTGAGTTTGTTAGCTTTTTGAATCAACACAGGCCTTAAGTACACACAGTGCAAAATGCTCCTTCCCCAGCCCTCACGCCTGCTCCCAGCAGCCTGCGCTCCACCCCAGCAGAGACCCACAGATTGCCCCGGGAGGGTGGAGGCGGGCACCTCGTACACACGAAGGCAGAAGAGGCCTGCCCTGGCCTCCAGAGCCCAGCGTGTGAGGAGGCACTACAGGGGAGGCCCAGGATCAGCCTCAGTAAAAGGCACAGCTAGGGCACTGCCCTCAGGCAGACCCCAGACTTCTCCTGTGAGCTGAGGAGTCCTGGAAGCACCCCTCTGCCTGAGCCTCAGTTTTGCCCTGCCGCTCAAATGATGGACCACTGGCAGGCTAGATGGGGTCTGGGTGCCTGGGCAAGGCCTCCAGGTACTGAAGCTGCTCCTGCTCTGTGATCCCTGCTGGGAGGGGAAGCAGGCCTCGTGCCAGGTCCTGAGAGAGGGGGACTGTGGCATTTCTCTCACCACTGGCCCCCAGGGGTCTAGGACAGGGTGATACCAGCCAGGCTGGCAGGGCATCCTCTCTGCTCTCTCTAGCCTTTTTGGTGGCAGCAGAACCCTCTCCAAGCCCATCCAAAACAATCATGCAAGACCTGACAGCTGGGGCGTGGCGGGGCAGGGGCAGGCCACTCACTCACACTGTCCTATCTGACCTTAGCCTGCACCCTCTCTGTGGCAGCCCCCAAGCTCCTCCCCAGAAACCCAGCTCCTCCGTCATGTCGGCCAACCCCGAGGAGGGCACTAGGCCCCAGGGGGGTCACACACTCAACCCCAACCGATGGGTTGCAAGGAGGGGACAGAGGGGCCTGCCCTGGTCACTCCAAATGCTTCAATACCCATGAATTCCACGCCTGCCATAGCACACAGGCATGCATTACGGGTGTCTCAAAAGAAACATAATCAAGTGCTGGGGCAAGGTGGAGCCTCAAGGAACAAAGTCTAAAGGAAGGGGCCTGTTCCTTCCCCAGTGCTGGCCCACAGGAGCAGCCCTGGCTGCCAAGGAGCCCAGGGCCAGAGCCCTGGGGAAGCCTCATCTGGTTCAATGTTCCCTAAGAGGCCCACCTGAGTCGTCTCCACCAGCCACTCAAACTGAGCACTAAGACTCCATTCATGAGCATCAGTCGTGTAAGGGGCTGTGCACAGGACACATCACCCGCTACTCACACCACCCGCCCACATTTCCGGCTGAGGACTCCGAGGCACAAGCAGTCACGTGCCCCGAGCCACTCAGCCCTGATAGTACTCAAAGCCAAGGCTCTCAGCCACACCCATCCCCAGATGCAAAGCTGACTGCTGAGCAGTGTGCTCCAATGCAGAAAGGCAGGGGGTTGGGGGGAAATGCTCCTACCTGTTCCTAAAGTCACTCAGGGCAGATGTGCCCTGGCAGCCTAGAGGTGGTCCTGCCAGCTCCTGCTCAAGTTGCAGGTTTCAAACTTTAAGGGCCAGAAGGACCCTTATCTCAAATAAAACCTCTGAAATCGCAAATATGTAATTGTGACACAATAAAAGTAAATATTTAGTCCCGGTCCCAGTTCCTGACACAGGGATCTCTAAAACCCTTGTTATTTCCTGAGCGAAAGGGGTTCTAGGAGCCTCTTTTGTTCTCATATTTGATCTATGATCCTTGCTCCTGACACAGAATTCCAAACCCTTTGGAATTTCCTGGGTGACAGGAATGTCTTCTGTGCCAATGAGGTGACTCTCGATGGCTCCTGGAGGGGGCTGGCTGCCAGAAAGACCAAGCCACAGCTGGGCGCAGTGGCTCACACCTGTAATACCAGCACTTTGGGAGACCGAGGTGGGCAGATCAAGAGATCAAGACCATCCTGGCCAACATGGTAAAATCCCATCTCTACTAACAAATACAAAAACATTAGCTGGGTGTGGTGGCACATGCCTGTAATCCCAACTACTAGAGAGGCTGAGGCAGAAGAATCACTTGAACCTGGGAGGCAGAGGTTGCAGTGAGCCGAGATTGTGCCACTGCACTCCAGCCTCGCAACAGAGTGAGACTCTGTCTCAAAAAACAAAACAAAACAAAACAAAAAACCTGGGCTGGGCACGGTGGCTCATGCCTGTAATCCCAGCACTTTGGGAGGCCAGGGTGGGTGGATCACCTGAGGTCAGGAGTTCTAGACCAGCCTGACCAACACGGAGAAAGCCCATCTCTACTAAAAATTACACAATTACCCGGGCATGGTGACACATGTCTGTAATCCCAGCTACTCAGGAGACTAAGGCAGGAGAATCACTTGAACCCAGGAAGTGGAGGTTGCAGTGAGCGGAGATCGTGCCATTGCACTCCAGCCTGGGCAACAAGAGGGAAACTCCATCTCAAAAAAAAAGAAAAAAGAAAAAAAACCTGGAACTGAATTTCAGCCCTAGCTCCATCCTCCAGGAAGGGGAGAGGGGCTGGAGATGGAGTTATTCATCAGTCCTGTCTACATGATCAAACCTCCAGAAAAGGCCCTGTAATACAGGGTTTTCGGGAGAGTTTCTGGTTGCTGAACACGGGGAAGGTGGTGCACCCCACCTCTTCCCCCACACCTCGTCCAGTGAAACTCTTCAACTGAATCCTTTACAATCAACCAACATACATCAGCCAAGTGCTTCCCTGGATCCTGTGAGCCACTCCAGCAACTGATCAAGCCTGAGGAGTGGGCCGTGGGAGCCCTGATGTATGGCTGGTTGGTGAGAAGTACAGATGACAGTGGGGGCTTATGACCGGCATCTGAAGTGGGGCAGTCTTGTGGGACTGGGCCCTCCACATGCGGGGGCTGCACGAACTCCAGGCAGCATCAGAACTGAAACAAGTCACTGGATCCCAGCTGGTTCCCACAGAGAAATGGGGAGTCCCTGGGGAGGGAGAAGCCCCTCACGTCGTGGTAAAGTCCTGGGAGTATGTTAAGAAAGCACGACTTGCTTTTCACCCTCTGGCTGCTAAGGCAGAGAGAAGCCTCCCATGGGAGTCCAGGGCCCCCAGCCTGGCTGGTGCCAGCCGCCCGTGGACTCACACTGCCCTGCCGTTCAGGAACTCCTCCGACGCCTGGCAGTAGATGGTGATGGCCACACGGGCATCGGCGTCAAAGGTGAACTCCAGGCTGTAGAGCACCCGGGGCTTGTCGCCATCCTCAGTGGGGCTGTCGGCGTCATCTTTGTACCTACCCAAGGCAGTGGAGAGACAGGCAGCGGGTCAGCGGCCACATTCGAGAAGGCTATCCCTGCACTGGTAGGCTGAGGGGTTGTGTAGGCAGCTTTGTGGATACCGCCCACTTCTTCAGTTGACATGGGGGCCGTTTCCTACTTGGATATGAAAGCCCAAAGGTCCAGGGCTTGCCTCTCCTTCTTCCTGCCCACAGAAGAGGGGGTGCATACTCTTGGTTCAGACACAGCCCAGATGCCTTTAGTCAGTTTAAGCAGTTTCTGAACCTACTGAAATCTTGTGCTGGGTCATTCCTGACTGTGGGGACCACCCTGTGCGTGGCAGGAAGTCTGAAGCACCCCTGGCCTCAACCTGAGATGCCAGGGCACCCCACCCAGCTGCCTCCAGACACTGCGTAATGTCCCTGAGTGGCACAGCTAAGAAGCACTGGCTGAACGGCTCTCATTCCACAGACCCTTTCCTCTGTCAGCCGAAGGTACCCTCTGATTCCACTCGAGAGAGGGCACAGAGACTGGGGCCCCTCCCACCTGCCCTTTTCCTCCAGCATCAAACCAGAACCTCCACCCCAGGCTGTGCCCCACAGAGCCTCAGGGTCCCCAGGGGCAGGGCAAAGGTTACCTCACCAGCCGGAGGGAGTCTTTGCGGATGTTCACCAGGCTCCGCAGCGTCTTCACAGGCTCGTGGGGGGCAGGAGTGACGTAGGGAAACTAGGAGGGAAACCACAGGGCCCCAGGTGAGTCCCTCGGAGGACAGAAAACAGGTCAGGGCACAGCAGCCACAGCCCCAATGGGTATCCCTGGGCTCTCGTCCCCATGTGAGGGGCTGTGCTAGGTGCACTGTCCTCATTTACAGATGGAAGCTACAGGCCACATGGCCAGCACATGCAACAGCCAGGACTAAACCACCCTGAGCAAATCCGGCCACGCAGCCTCAACGCCCAATTCCGGCACACTCGGGCCGCCCATCCCCACCCTGCTCTCCCACGCTTCCCACATCTGTTACTGGCTCCAAGTAACCTCAGCCCCTTCCTCGGGCCATACCCATTCCATCCTCAGAGCTTCCTAGGAACACAGCCTCACAAGCCCCCCAGAGCCCCTGACATTTACCAGCTCCTCTGGCCTCTTGTCCCCACGCCTGCACCCTCTCGCCGCCTCCTCCTCCTCCGTTCCCAGGCCCCCTGCCTTCTGCTCCTCCTGGAGGGACTGCCTTCCCACCTATCATGCTTAGTTCAGCCACGGCCTCTACAGTGGAGCCTCTCTTTCTGCCCTTTCTCTCTTCTACCCATTTGTCCTGTGTTAACTGTCTACATCCCCACTGGGTAGTGGAGGCAGGCTCTGCCTTCACCCCATCCCCCAGAATAGCACTAGGCACACAGCAGGTGCCAACGTGCGCTAAACAAATGGACAGCTGTACTCAAATGTGCCCTCCTCTGGCAACAAGAGCAAGATGTTCGCCAGCTGTCTGCATCTCTACTTTGGGCCATAATGTCTCTTGCCTACTGTTCTAGGGAAAGTAAATATTGGTTTTTTTGTTTGTTTTTTATGACAGTCTCCCTCTGTCGCCCTCACTGGAATGCAGTGGTGCAATCTCGGCTCACTGTAACCTCCACCTCCCAGGTTCAAGTGATTCTCCTGTCTCAGCCTCCCGAGTAGCTGAGGCACACACCACCATGCCCAGCTAATTTTGTTTTTTTATTTTTCAGTAGAGACAGGGTTTCACCATTTTACCAGGCTGGTCTTAAACTCCTGACTTTAGGAGTTCTGCCCACTTCAGCCTCCCAAAGTGCTGGAATTACAGGTGTGAGCCATAACGCCCGGCCTGTAAATACTCCTTTTGCTTTTTAGAGAAAGTCACCTGCTGGGCGCGGTGGCTCAAGCCTGTAATCCCAGCACTTTGGGAGGCCGAGGCGGGTGGATCCCGAGGTCAAGAGATCGAGACCGTCCTGGTCAACATGGTGAAACCCCGTCTCTACTAAAACTACAAAAAATTAGCTGGGCATGGTGGTGCGTGCCTGTAATCCCAGCTACTCAGGAGGCTGAGGCAGGAGAATTGCCTGAACCCAGGAGGCGGAGGTTGCGGTGAGCCAAGATCGCGCCATTGCACTCCAGCCTGGGTAACAAGAGTGAAACTCCGTCTCAAAAAAAAAAAAAAAAAAAAAAAACAAGAGAAAGTCACCTAAGAGGCCTGGAATCAAATCCCCAACGTTCTGCAGCCCCTGCAGCCCAAACGCACCAGTTCAACATGGCTGCTCTGTTTCTCAGTGACCTGCCCCTGGCCGTCTGGCCTCTAAGGGACAGTGCCAGAACACAAACCATTCCAGGTCACATGCCCATGCCCAAGCTCAACTGGAATCCTGCCAGGAGCTCTGCCCTGTTTAGGGGTGATTTGGTGCCTGTCTGCCCTCACGCTGGGATGCAGACCACTAGGGACAGGGGCCTCCCTTCCACCTGAAGCCCCACGAGCCAGCCCTGTCCACACCCACCTGGACCGGGCGGCTGCCCAGGAAGTTCAGATCCATATTCTCTCCAAAGAGGTAACCTTCAGGGTGAGGGGTGTCGAATTTCTCTCCTCCCATGAAAAAGTGTGAAGCAAAGTAGTTTCCTGTTTACAAATGAAAACGTGATGACATATTTTTTCTTTTGAGACGGAGTCTCGCTCCGTCACCCAGGCTGGTGTGCAGGGTGCGATCTCCACTCACTGCAACCTCCACCTCCTGCGTTCAAGTGATTCTCCTGCCTCAGCTTCCTGAGTAGCTGAAATTACAGGTGCGTACCACCATGCCAGGCTAATTTTTGTATTCGTAGTGGAGATGGGGTTCTACCACGTTAACCAGCCTGGTCTCCAACTCCTGATCTCGTAATCTGCCCATCTCGGACTCCCAAAGTGCTGGGATTACAGGTACAAGCCACCGCACCTGGCCCAGAAACAGTTATAAACTCTGAGGCTGAACACAGCCTAGTTGGAACATCTGATGGCCAACAAACCCAGCCCTGAGAAAGGTGCCACCTGAGAGGCGGCCAGGGGGCATCCCTTGCACTCTCTGCCCCAGCCACCCAGCCTCGGGCCTTCCGAGGTGGCCTCCTGGCCTCTGCACGCCGCCAGCCTCAACACTCTTCCCTGGATAGCTCTGCACTGCTCACAGCCCATCAGCAGCGCCCAGCTCCAACACCGCTTCCTTCTGTAGGGGCCTGAGCTGTGTTCCCTATGAAGACTAGGTCAGGTCCTACCCCACACCCACCCCCATCTGTGCCTGTGACCTTATTTGGAAATAGGCTCTTTGCAGAGATAATCAAGTTAAGATCATGCTGGATTGAGGGGCTCTAAATCCAGTGACTGGTTCTTTTTTTTTCCTCATTTTTTTTTTAAAGACGGGGTTTCACCATGTGGGTTAGGCTGGTCTTGAACTCCCAACCTCAGGTGATCCACCCACCTTGGCCTCCAAAGTGCTTGAATTACAGGCATGAGCTACCATGCCCGGCTCCAGTGACTGGTTCTAAACAGAAGAAAGGAGAGGGAGAGTTGGACACAGACTCACATGAAGGGAGGCCCAAGGGAAGGCGGAGGCAGAGACTGGGGTGATGTAGCCACAGCCCAAAGATGACAAGCAGCGCCTGGGGCTCCAGGAGTGGGGAGAGGTAAGCAAGAGTCCTCCTCCAGTGTCTACAGGGACCGTGGCCCTGCTGACACCTCAGTTTCTAACATGTGTCTCCATGACGGTGAGAGAACACCTTTCTGCTGTTTCAAGCCACAGTCAGAGGTCATGTGTCACAGCCACCCCAAGAAATCCTTACACATTCCCTGACCTCAGACTACATCCCCTACCCCCAAATCTGAGCCCTGCGTACTTTCCATGTCAGCACCAAGCCCATTAGAAGTCTCCATGGATCTGGGCTAGTTCATTCAGTCTGACACCGCATGAGGGCGGGAGGCTGGAAGCGGCACCCATCACAACCCTGGCAAACTTCGGCATGAGATCTGTGCTTCTCCTATAAGGAGGGGATGGACAGCTGGTAGCCTCAGACACCTGTGCTCACAGCCCTGCCAAGAAACGCTGAGAGCATGGCATCTCCCTGGCTTCCTGACCTGACGCCAAGATCCAGCCCCATTTCTCTCCAGCACATAGCCCCAGAGGCAGGTGCAGGTGACCACCAGGAAAAGCCCCCAAGAAGAGGACCCAGGTGACCACAAGCCCCCCAAGAGGAGGGCCCAGGTGACCATGGCATAGAGCCCCCGAGAGGAGGACCCAGGTGACCAAGAGCCCCCGAGACGAGGGCCCACGTGACCATGCCATAGCGCCCACAAGAGGAGGACCAGGTCACCACAGAGCCCCTAGGGGAGGGCCCAGGTGACCATAGAGTCTCTGAGGGGATGGCACAGGTGACCACAGCAGAGTCCCCAAGTGGACAGCGCAGGTAACCACAGGGAAGAGCAGGACCGAGAGGAGGGCCCAAGAGGCCATGGGGAAGAGCCCTTGAGAGGAGGGCCCAGGTGGACATGGGGAAGAGCCCCTGAGAGGAGGGCCCAGGTGGACACGGGGAAGAGCCCCTGAGAGGAGGGCGCAGGTGACCATGGGGCCTGTGGATTTCAGGGATGCTCAGACTATGTGGTCCTCAGTCTCACCTCTTGCAGGGACTTCTGGGAATTCTCAGAATTCCCACTAGGGGCCCCAGAATCCCTATTCCCTCTCAGAATCCCTACCTGAAACCAGGTGGGTCTTTCCCAAGTCCCCCAGAGAGAATTCTGAGACCTTCAGGCCCTGCATGGTCTGTGTCCTTCCTGAGAACCATGGCCCCAGTTACAGTTGGCTCAGCCACGGCCACCAAGGCCAGCTGGGCCCCGACGTTAAGTCCAGAAGTCTCCTCCCAAGAGGCAGCCCAGAGCTAGGTGCCCAGCACAGCTGCACCCGGCTGCAGAAACAATGGGCAGGAGCTGCAACCCCACCTAACCCACCATGCAGAACAGGATCCACTGACAGCCGGCAGCCAGAAAGGAGGAACCAAGCAGCAGCTACTCCAGCAAGTGTAACACCTGATTTCACGCACTGCCATACAGCTGCTGGAACCAAGTTGATCTAGACACACTGACATGCAGCGACAGTCACGGAGTATTTGTTAAAGAAAACAAGTTCACACACTGCAAGATTATCTTCTCAGGGGTCACTGCACGCACTGAAATGTGCACAACGCAACTGTGAGTTCACAGAGAATGCTATGGAAGGACATGTCCACAAGGCTGCCAGGGAAACTGGGGCAGAGCAGAGGGGTGGAACAAAGCCCATGTGGTGTTTTTAAATCAAAAGAAAGAGTAACTGTAGTACAGCTGAGCCCAGGACACCTTCCCCACTTACCCGGGCCTTGCATACACTCCCACCACACTGAAAGCTTCAGTGCATTTTAATATACAACGCCGTTAAAGGTGACATTTTCCACACAGCCTAAGAAGCAGGGCCCAGGGCCACAGGGCACACAGTGCCTCAGGACACAGTGGTCTCTGGACGCTGGACTCAGTCTTGGTTGTCCTTCAGCTCAACCAACCTTAAGCCCAAGTCATGGATCAGGGCTGAGAGAGGGCCCGGCCCAGAGCCGCCTGCCCGCTCCTCCAAGAAGTGTACTATGTTCATGAAAACCACATGAAGGAGTCGGCTGCTGGGAATCCCCCACACTAGCCGCAGGCAGATATGGACCACAGCAACATGGCGAGAGGCTGTGAGAATCCCGGTGACCCAGCCAACTGGCCCATGACCCACTGTCAGGGGCACCCTTAGCAATGACCAGCCCCTATCCTTCCAGGCTCCCCCCAGTGCTGATGTAGAGTGAGGTGGGGTCCAGAGAGGCCGGGCAGCCTTGGTCTGGAGGGAGACTAAGGATCCAGGTTTGTCCCTGTGAGAGCTTCCAGGTTGAGGCACTGGGTACCCCATGGCCCCAGGCAGAAGACAAGTCCCTGGCCCAGAAGCCTCCTGCTACAACCTCCTCCCAGGCACCTTCAAGACACAACCACTTTGTGTCCAAGAAGCCCCCTGAGCTTCCTCTCTGTAGGTAGAAGATGAGCGAGGCAGCCAGCCTCCATGAGGACCCCCAGTACATCTCACCTTCTGGCCAACACATCGCTGGGTAGACTGCACCCACACTGAACAAGCCTGGCCAGGTGACCAGCGACACTGTGTGAAAATGATGGTGTGCGGCTTCTAAGGCTCTAGGGGAAGGTGCCACCATGCTGTGAGGACACCCATGCAACCCCATGGGGAGGTCAACGTGGGGAGGACCCAAGGCCTCCCACTAGAGCCAACACCAGCATGCCAGAGCTGTATGAGCCAGGAGACAGCCCCTCCAAGCCCAGGCAAGCCCTCAGATGACCACAGTTCGCCCACAGCTTTTTTTGAGATAGGGTCTTGCTCCGTCACCAAGGTTGGAGTGCAGTGGCATGATCACTGCTCACTGCAGCCCTGGACCTCCTGAGCTGGAACAATCCTCCTGCCTCAGCCTCCTGAGTAGCTGGCACCATGGGTGTGTACCACAATGCCTGGCTAATTTTTATTTTTTGTAGACATGGGGTCTCACTATGTCACCCAGCCTGGTGTCAAACTCCTGGGCTCAAGCAACCTCCCACCTATGCCTCCCAAAGTGCTGGGATTGCGGGCGTGAGCCACTGCACCCACAGCCTGACTGAGGACTCATGAGTGACAGTCAGCCAGAGCCACTCCCAACCCTGACCCACACAGTAAGGTAAGGGCTGACTGTGCTAAGCCGCTAAATTCTGAAGGAGTCGCCCAGAAACAGATGTTGAATCTTTCTAAGACGTGGTCCAGGTGACTGTCATTCTCCTCTCCTGGCTCCCAATTCGAGTTCACTTCTACAGCCACGGCTGTGGTTAGAGCCTCTGGCACTGTCTGCCCTGTGACCACACCCACTCGCCAGTCTCCCCACACCCGAGCCCCACGTCTGTTTCCCGACCCACTGCTCTCGAAACCCTGCTGGCGTCCCAGTCTCCTCCCTGCAGCCTGTGAGGCCCCAGACGAGCCCACTCTGCCAACCCTGGCCTGCTCACACCTCGGGGCCCTGGAGTCCTCAGCTCTTCCCTGGAGCTCCGGCTTCACCTCAGGCTGCCCTCCTCTCCGAAAGGCCTCTTCTGACCACCTCCCCCATGCCACTTTTTTTCTTTTTTTTTTTTGAGACAGACTTTCGCTTTTCTTGCCCAGGCTGAAGTTGCAGTGCCACGATCTCAGTTCACCACAACCTCCGCCTCCCCGGTTCAAGCAATTCTCCTGCCTCAGCCTCCCAAGTAGCTGGGATTACAGGCATGGGCCACCATGCCCAGGTGTTTTTAGAAGAGACGGGTTTCTCCATGTTGGTCACACTGGTCTCAAGCTCCCAACCTCAGGTAATCTGCCCACCTCGGCCTCTGACCACCCCTTTTACAACCTGCCGAGCCCCCCACACCCCTGCTTGCTGACCTATCTCCCCACTCCCCTTTCTGGTCTTATTCATCTCCACCGCACTTTTTGGCCTGATGTTCTAGGTGGGAGGCTCTAAGATCTCACCGTATGTAGTTTTAGGCTTCAATAACTTCAGAGGAAGTTATTGAGCTGGGCCACTGGTTCAAGCCTGGGCACTTTGGGAGATCAAGGCAGGAAGACTGCTTGATCCCTGGAGTTCAAGACCAGCCTGGGCAACATAGGGAGACCCTGTCTCTACAAAACTTTTTAAAAAACTAGCTGGGACTGGGGGCAAACGCCTATGGTCCTAGCTACTCAGGACACTCACTGAGGTAGGAAGATCGCTTGAGCCCAAGAGTTCAAGGCTGCAGTGAGCCATGATCATGCCACTGCACTCCAGCTTGAGCAACAGAGCAAGACCCTGACACACACACACACACACACACACACACACACACACACACATTCTCTCTCTCTCTCTCTATATATATATATACACACACACACACACACACACAAACACACATATGCACATACATATATATATAAATAACTTCAGAAGAACAAATGCCACAAACTGAAACACTCGCACAGGTAATAAGTAATTTTTTCCTTTATCGTTTTAAAGTTAAGTTTTCTACAGTTAACATGTATCACTGTAAAACAAGAAAAATTATTTTTATAAGACTGGAGACAAGGAACAAGGGTGTTTGTTAAAGCAATAGTTGTAATATCACAAAACTGGAACCATGTTCTAGAATCAGATCAACATGATGGTTGCAAGTCTGAATATATGAAAAATTAAATGCTAGATTTTTCATATTCTAAAAATCACCGATTGGTACACTGTAAAAGGGTGACCCTTATTGTATGGAATTTTATCTGAGTAAAACTTATTATTATTATTATTATTTTTTTTTTTTTGAGACAGAGTTTCGCTCGTTACTCAGGCTGGAGTGCAATGGTGCGATCTCGGCTCACCACAACCTCCGTCTCCTGGGTTCAGGCAGTTCTCCTGCCTCAGCCTCCTGAGTAGCTGGGATTACAGGCACGCACCACCATGCCCAGCTAATTTTTTGTATTTTTAGTAGAGACGGGGTTTCACCATGTTGACCAGGATGGTCTCAATCTCTTGACCTCGTGATCCACCCGCCTCGGCCTCCCAAAGTGCTGGGCTTACAGGCTTGAGCCACCGCGCCCGGCCCAGTAAAACTTATTAAGAACTGGAAGAACTTAAGTTGTCAGGTGATGAATCATTAATTTTTTACACTAAGTTTTTACATCAATTTTTGGTAAGTAACTTGGAACTAGATGCTATTGTTATAGAAAAATCTTGTTAATTCCTATCTAATTTATATTATCAAGGTTTTTTCAACTTAAAACACAGAACTAGAATTGAGGGGTAGGGTGCAGTGGCTCACACCAGTAATCCCAGCACTTTGGGAAGTCAAGGTGGGCTGATCACCTGAAGTCAGGAGTTCGAGACCAACATGGTGAAACCCCGCCTCTACTAAAAATACAAAAATTAGCCGAGTGTGGTGGCGCGTACCTGTAATCCTAGCTACTCAGGAGGCTGAGGCAGGAGAATCACTTGAACCTGGGAGACAGAGGTTACAGTGAGCCGAGATCACACCACTGCACTCTAATCCAGTCTGGGTGACAGAGCAAGACTCTGTCTCAAAAGAAAGAAAAAAAAAAAGAGAGAGAGGGAGAGAGAGAATGAGAATTGAGGCTGAGATCTGTATCATTTTAGCAATAGCTTATGTCCAACTGTGAATGCATGAAATAACCAGGAAGAAAAGGTACCCATCTTCTCAAGGGATGTATTTCCACTGTTTTTTAGTATTTCTACTTGTTACTGATTTAAAACTGTAATATTTGTTTGATCAACTGGGTATCAGTAATGCCCAATCAAACCACAAAAAAATTCTCACAGCTTATGATGATGTAAAATTTTTTTTAATTCCTTTTTTTTTTGAGACGGAGTCTCTCTCTATGTCGCCCAGGCTGGAATACGATGGCGTGAACTAGGCTCACCACAACCTCCACCTCCTGGGTTCAAGCAATTCTCCTGCCTCAGCCTCCTGAGTAGCTGGGATTACAGGCACGTGCCACCATGCTCAGCTAATTTTTGTATTTTTAGTAGAGACAGGGTTTCACCATATTGCCCAGACTGGTCTCAAACTCCTGACCTCATGATATGGCCACCTCAGCCTTCCAAAGTGCTGGGATTAAAGGCATGAGCCACCACACCCAGCAATTTTTTTAAATTTTAATTTCAACTAGTATGCATATTTTGGTTGCTGACACACAATACAATCAACACAAGATTTTCAAGCATTAAAAATTCAAGCAGGGCTGGGCACAGTGGCTCATGTATGTAATCCTAGCAGTTTGGAAGGCCAAGGTGGGATGTTCACTTGAGCCAAGGAGTTCAAGATCAGCCTGGGTAACATGGCGAAACCCCACCTCTAACAAAAATACAAAGATTAGGCCAGGCACAATGCCTCACGCCTGTAATCCCAAAACTCTGGGATGCCAAGGTGAGCAGATCACTTGAGGTCAGTAGTTCAAGACCGGCCTGGCCAACATGGTGAAATCCTGTCTCTACTAAAAATAACAAAATTAGCTGGGCATGGTGGCATGTGCCTGTACCAGATACTCAGGAGGCTGAGGCACAAGAATCGCTTGAAGCCAGGAGATGGGAGGCTGCAGTGAGCTGAGATTATTGTGCCACTGTATTCCAGCCTGGGTGACAGAGTGGGACTTATAGTCCAAACTACTCAGGAGGCTGAGGTGGGAGGATCTCTTGAGCCCGGGAGGTCAAGGCTGCAGTGAACTGTGATCAAGCCACTGCCTACAGCCTAGGCAACAGAGACAGACCCTGTATCAAAAAAAAAAAAAAAAAAAAAGATTCACTGGGCGCAGTGGCTCATGCCCGTAATCCCAGCACTTTGGGAGGCCAGGGAAGGCAGATCACTTGAGGTCAGTAGTTCAAGACCAGCCTGACCAACATGGTGAAACTCTGTCCCTAATAAAAATACAAATATTAGCTGGGCATGGTGGCATGCGCCAGTAATCCCAGCTACTTGAGAGACTGAGACAGGAGAATCACTTGAACCCGGGAGGCAGAGGTTGCAGTGCACACCACTGCACTCCAGCCTGGGCAACAGAGCAAGAGTGTCTAAAAAAATAAAATAATTCGAACCAAGTCACATGTTCAAGGATAGGGAAATGCGTAACAGACAGGGCAGGGTCACAGGAAGGACCCACAACCCCAGCAGTTAGGAGCAGGGTCTATGTGATCAACACAAAGCAGATGATCAATAACACACCTGCAGGAGAGACCAGCTGGGAAAAACAAGAAACTCCTCACAGAGAACCCAGGGCTGGGTGCAGTGGCTCACTCCTGTAATCCCTGCACTTTGGGAGGCCGAGGAGGACAGATGGCTTGAAGCCAGGAGTTTCAGACCAGCCTGGGCAACATGGCGAGACCTCGTCTCTACAAAAAAATGCAAAAAGTAGCCAGGCACAGTGATGTGCACCTGTAGTTCCGGCCACTCGAGGGGCTGAGGCAGGAGGACCATGTGAGCCCAGGAATTTGAGGTTGCAGCGAACTATGATTGCGCCACTGCACTCCAGCCCAAGCAATGGCATGACTGTCTCAAAAAAAAAAAGAGAAAAACATCAAAAATGAATCCTGTCGCACACACATGGGTATTCACACATGGAAAAGAAACGCAGGACAGAGAACCTAGGTCCCTGACGGGGCAGGAGGAAGGGACCAGGTATGGGGAAGTGTGAGGGGCCAGGCCATCCTTTTCTTTTGCCTCAAGAATCACGTGCACGTGTAACGTGGCGTGTGCGTGTGTCCATGTGCTGTGTATGTTTGTGTGTGCACTACCTCAGAATCAAGAGGAGGGCTGCCAAGGGGGTGGAGGAAGAAGGAGACCTAGAGTGAGAGGCAAGAAGGCAGCTATGGAGGTGAAAGAACGCAGGTAGAACTGCACCCACGTGGCTCTCCCTCCATACCAACTGAGGCCAGTACCCCCTTTCCCACTGGCACCAAGGAGAGAGGGCCAGACACAGCCCCCACCTTCCATGCAGGAAACGAAGCTCAGCGAAGGCCCCCAAGCTCATCAGTGGTGGAGCTGCGGCTCACACCCTGACTCCGGAGCCCACTTGGGTCTCAGTCTACATGCTGGGCACCACCGCTCCTGCAGCTTGGGTCCACAAGGGCAGCAGTCAGTGGTGTCATCGCCAGTGACAATGGGCACTGTTCACACACAAAGAGCCACACACAAAGGGCTTCCTGGCTGAAAATCCTCCTGTGGGCTCAAAGGGCCCCAGAGACCCCACAGGAGCCCAAGGCTATCCTGGAAATCCCAGCTACAGGGAACCAACACACTCAAGGATCCAGGGCCTCAGGGCCTCCAGGGCACTTCTCAAACACTGCTAAAACAAAGGCATCCTTCACCCCTGGTTTTCTGTCACCCCCAGGGGTCTGGAGCCCAACAAGTCACTGCCTCCCTGACCAAGGGATTTGGACTCTGGGTGGCTTGCAGGTGTCTGGGTGACTTGGAAAGGGAGGAAACAGCCACAAAAATGCAAACCACACAACCCCTTCCTTGGGAGGCCTCCAGACGTTTCCCTCACAGTCTCGATCCCCTACAAACCAGCCTCCAGGTGGGAGGAATACATGTGTTTGTCACCCTTTACAGCTAAGAAAAACCAAAACCATAAGGCCACGGGTCAGAGGCTGTCTTGGGGATGGCCAGGGAGGGGGACAGCCCCGTCCCTTCTACACAAGCCACGAGTTAATCAAGAAGCCTTCTGTGGCCCCCTTTTGTCTGTTGCACCTTGTCAATATCTGGTGGTACAGTGTGCAATGAACGCCACCAGACATTCACGAGAGGAAAACAGGAACATTCTTTATCACTGAAATGTGCGAAACTTGAAAGGGCAGGAGGCCCGGGACACGGCAAGGCCTGCCGAGAACACAGGTAAAAATCGAAGCACAGGCATCTACGAGCACAGATGGATACAACCGAGCGGAGGAGCCACAGCAAACCACCGTCAGAGCCATGGAGGGCATGGAGGGGGCCGAAGAGTCAAGCGGGGCCTTGCTGTTCTGCCTGTAAACACCTGCACCACCTGCCTGTGTCTGAACTTGGCACTCAGAGTTTTCAGGGAAAAAGTCTGACCCACGTTAATCAGAATAGAGTTCAGGGCCCACCGAGTCAAAGGTTCCCAGTTTGGACCCTTGAAAAGCATTTGTCTCCAAACCCACCAACCCTGGGACACCCCTGATAAAAACAGGCCAGACTCAGACCTCAGCAGAAAGGCCTTTCCTCTGCACCCGCAACACGGAGACCACATCTGCCATAGGCAGATGCTTCTCGTCCTCCCCAACCAAGGGGGCGGAAGCTGTGCTATGGGGACAGGAAGCCCAAGTCATAAGGGGGCCTGGGTGACAAATGTCCTGCCTGTCCCATTCCAGGTAACCCAGGCTTCCTCCTCACCTTCCAGATTCCCCCAGCCCAATGATCCCCAAGGTGAAAGTCGCCGCAACCTGACCTAAAGGCCAAGGCGAAGCTCCCCGCTCTGCAGACCAGATTCCACCTGCCCTGCCCACTACCACCCTCACTTTCCCGGCCTGGGCTATTCCCTCCTTGGGACGCCGTGGTAAGGCCAGCCTGGACCACCTTGCAGGCTGCCTGCCAGCTTGTTGTCAAAGCTCCCACCACCACTCTCCTCATAGTGTTACCGCTTTTTCTCGTGTACCAGTTGGCTCACTCTGCCTTCCCCTGCCCAAGAGCAGGCATCATCTCCAACAACACGGTCCCATATCCTCATGACCTCCACCCTCCACACCGTAAGAGCTGGATGGACACTCACCTAATGAATGAAAGCAGATGGTGGTGTTACTGATGTCTAACAGTCAGGGAAACTGAGGCCCAGTGAGGCTGAGTGACCTGCTCAGGCCACACAACCAGGGAGGGATGTTCTCACTGGGACCCCCATGCAGGCTCCAGAACCTGCATTCTCAGCCATTCAAAGGAAGCCAGGATGTGAATGAACACCCAGAATGCCTCCCTCCTAAGAAACACAGCAGCCCAGCGACCCGAGACACCACGGGCGGACTTCACTGGGCTGCCTCAGCCATCATCCCCACCTGAGAAAGCGGGAGTGGCAAGGCCACGAGGCGTCTGCAGGGGCTCCGAACAGCTCACTGATTCCACCTGCTGAAAATTCTTCTCATGGTCTAACAGAACAGGTGGTCCTGGTTACCAGTCTCACAAAATCAGCTGATGCATTGCCAATAAACCTCAATTGAACCAAACCTGCACCAGATCAGGTCCCAGGATACCCCCACCAGATGGGAGGCCAGAGGGGGTGGCCTGGGGGTCCCACCCTGTCGTATCACCCACGCGTTGATCCCCCTGGGCCCACCATGCCACCATGCTTCCCTGCCCACTATCAATCCCCCACCCAGCTAGGGAAGTCACCATGGGCTGGGATCTTGATTTTTTTTTTTTTCTTTTTTTGCAGACGGTGTCGCACACTGTTGACCGGGCTGGAGTGCAGTGGCACGATCTTGGCGCACCGCAACCTCCACTTCCCGGATTCAAGCGATTCTCTTGCCTCAGCCTCCAGAGTAGCTGGGATTACTGGTGCCTGCCACCACACCCAGCTGCCTGCCACCACACCCAGCTAATTTTTTTTTTTTTTTTTTTTTTTTTTTTAAGTAAGCACGGGGTTTCACCGCATTGGCCAGGCTGGTCTCAAACTCCTGACCTCGTGATCCACCCGCCTCCCAAAGTGCTGGGATTACAGGCATGAGCCACCATGCCCGGCCTTGATTTCTTTATCTGCACACTTGAGATGAGAGGGCCACCCAAAATTCAGGATGTCCTGAGGATTTAAAAAAAAGCCCATTTACACAAAGGAGCCTCCAGCAGATGAGAACACCCTAGCTAGACGTTCCTTTCCGACCTCCCATATGTAAATATGATACCATATTAAATACAGGGCTCTGGCTCCCAGTGCGGAACACAAAGCTGAGAACAGCTATGACTACGTAGAAACGCTGGTGCGCTGACGTGGCATAAGCTGTAGCCACCGTTTCTGATTGGGGTTTGGGGTGTGTCCGCCCCAGCCAACACATCCCTTTTCTGGAAATAGCCTCCATTACCCTCAGGGTGGCCCCCACCCCTGGACAGGGGCAGTTTGGCCCCAAGGTAGACACCAGCAAGCTGGGTGATCCGGATTCTCCCTTCTGGGGAATGGGACCAGGGACAACGGCAGCACTTGGTCCTCGACCAGCCTGGTGGGCAGCGACGGCCTTGTGCATGCCAGAACACCCAGGGCACTCTGCAGGACGGCAGGATGACGCTGAAGCTGGGGCCAAACATGGGCTCTGGATTCTCACAGCTTCCATTTCTCCTTTTCCCCTGAAGTTCCTGGGACTTCCCTCCGAGACTTCACTACACTCCATTTCTTCCCTAGGCTGGCTTCCATAAATGGCACTGAGATGGCCAATTTCCAAAGAATTAAAACCATAATAAAAAGCACTTAGGAAAGAGCTCCTATAAACCAATAAAAAAATAAAAGAGTTATCTTTTTGTGTGTGTGACAGAGTCTCGCTCTGTCGCCCAGGCTGGAGTACAGTGTAGCATCATCTCTGCTCACTGCAACCTCTGGCCTCCTGGGTTCAAGCGATTCTCCTGCCTTCAGCCTCCCCAGGAGCTAGGATTATAGGTGCCCAACACCACACCCAACTAATTTTTGTATTTTGAGTAGAGACGGCATTTCGCCATGTAGGCCAGGCTGGTCTCGAACTCCTAACATAAGGTGATCAGCCTGCCTCAGCCTCCCAAAGTGCTGGAATTACAGGTGTGAGCCACCGAACCTGGCTACTCAGTTGTTTCAATGTGTAAAGTACTTCACCAGGCACTTCAACGGGAGGATAAGAAACAGATGGCCCATTCTCATACAGAAAGGCTCTCAACCACACTGGTCATCAGGAAAAAGTACAATGAGAAATCCAAGGCGAAGTTGAAAAAAAAAATTAAAAATAGCATGCACCCCTCACCCTACCTACTGCCAGTATGAACGCAGAGTGAACAGCACCTGTGTTCTTGCCTGCAGAAATGCAAGTTAGCTCACTCACTCAGAAAAGTTTAAAATCTACTAAGGCTGAGCGCACCCAAGGGCCCCAGCAAGTCCACACCCAGACATAAAAATGCACCCAAAGAGATTAGACTCAAGGGCACCACCGTCAGACACAAGGATGTCCCCAGCAGAATTGCTCCCCTGGCGCCTTGCCACGGGCAGCACCCAGACGCTGGAGGGTCCCACAGCAGATATGAGACCACTCATTGCTCACAGACCCTGCCAGGGCATCGCATCCCATCTCATTCCGAGGTGGATCAAGAAGAGCTTCTCCTCCAGTTCTCTCAAGTTCAAACCCAAGCAGAACTCGCCCAGGGTGGAAGTCAGGAGGGGGTTACCAGGGAAGAAGGAGGAGGCAAATTGTTCAGGAGGGGACAACGGGGGCCTCCGGGAGCCAGTACTGCTCTATTTTTCTCAACATGTTCACTTTGTAATCATTTATCAAACTGCATGTTGATGAGCTGTACATTTCCTAGAAGTATGGTAGCCCTGGCCAGGCTCAGTGGCTCACGCCTGTGATCCCAGCTACTCCAGAAGCTAAGGTAGGAGAGCTGCATGAACCCGGGAGGCCGAGGCTGAAGTGAACCAAGCTCTCACCACTGCACTCAAGCTTGGGTGACAGAACGAGACTCTGTCTCAAAAAAAATAAATACATAGGCTAGGCGCGGTGGCTCATGCCTGTAGTCCCAGCACTTTGGGAGGCCGAGGTGGGTGGATCACAAGTTTAGGAGTTCAAGACTAGCCTGGCCAAGATAGTGAAACCCCATGTTGGCCGGGCGTGGTGGCTCACACCTGTAATCCAAGCACTTTGGAGGCCAAGGCAGGTGGATCACCCGAGGTCGGGAGTTCAAGACCAGCCTGACCAACATGGTGAAACCCCATCTATTTAAAAAAAAAAAAAAAAAAAAAAAGAAAGAAAAGAAACTCCAACTCTACTAAAAATACAAAAAATTTGCCGGGTGTGGTGTCAGGCATCTATAATTCCAGCTACTTAAGAGGCTGAGGCAGAGAACTGCTTGAACCCAGGAGGCGGAGGTTGCAGTGAGCCAAGATCGTACCACTGCACTCCAGCCTGGGTGACAGAGTAAGACTCCATCTCTAAATAAATAAATAAATGCCTCAATTTATTATTTTTCATTTACTTGATTAATTTATTGCTTTAGAGACACGGTCTGGCTGTCACCCAGGCTGGAGTGCAGTGGTGCAATCTTGGTTCACTGCAACCTCAGCCTCTTGTGTTCAAAAGATTCTCCCATCTCAACCCTAATCTGAGTACCTGGGATTACAGACAGATGCACACCACCACACCTGCCTAATTTTTTTTTTATTTTTAGCAAAGACAGGGGTTTCACCATGTTGGCCTGGCTGGTCTCAAACTCCTGACCTGAAGTGATCTGCCTGCCTCAGCCTCAGCCAAAGTGCTGGGATTACTGGCATGAGCCACCATGCCTGGCCCCCGGCCCCCAATTTTAAATGTCTATGTACAGTATGTATACATACACACTTTTTTCCCCCAAAGCATTAAAGCAATCTTTCCTTTCTTTTGATTCCTCAGAAGGTTCCCTGGGAGTCTGGGCTCTCAGAGACATCACAGAGAGTGTCTGTTCTGCGGGGTAGGAGCCCTGCTGGAAGAAAACTTCGGGTATGTGAGCAGTGGTGCCAGTGATGACCCCTGGGGAGCTAATGCAACCTTCTGCCCACCTCAGGGATGCCAGGCCTGCCTGAGGCCCCACACCCAAGACCAGGTGAGGGGACGCAAGGCCCCAGCAAGCTGGATGAAAGGACTTCTCACAGCCTCAGGTCTTGATTTCAGTCAGGCCTCAAACCTCTTGCTTCTTTCCCCCATTCTATGGAAAGGCAAATGACAGAATGCTCATTCAGGATCAAGTGAACACCCCCCAATACTGCTCCAGGTTTTCTGCAAACAAGCAAAGGGACACAGGCCCCTCCTTGGGTACAGGCGGGGGCTGAACTCTGGGCAGTTCTACAGCTGCTCAGCAAGCACAAGTCAGGCACTGCAGGGACGGTGCACATGACACCATGCCATCCTCCACTGGACAAGATGACCCCAAAGCGAGAACAAAGCTGGACAGCCTCACAGGATACAGGGGAAGGGCGTGGGGAAAGCCAGGCAACATGGGACCCAGGCGGCACTGGGTCTGGGAAGTGGGCAGGCAGGAGAGGTCACCGCTCCAGGGTTATCCAGGAAATACAAAACATTTTCCAGAAAACTTCCAGGCATCATGAAAAACAAAAGCCGGGCTGGACGAGGGCCAGGGTCTGTCCCTCCCTGCTGGCTCACATGGACTGGCAGCCAGACATGAAAGGGGCCCAGGGAATCAGAGGTGACCCCCGGGGTTCAGCCAGGGAACATGGGGTCCCATTGAGCTGATGAATGGCCAAGGCCCCTGAGGAAGTCACTGGCAGAGCTAGGGCTACTGTCAGCCCAGGACTCTGAAGCCCCTGCTCCTCCCACCACACTCCTACAGGGTTGCCCCCAACAGCAGGTGCAATTTTCACAGCCTATTAGGATTGCTTTTACCTTTGAATGTACCCTACTATGAAACTCAAGCCCTTTAAAAAAAATTGTATTAACTTTTTAAATAAACAGAACGTGGCCTCAGCTGCTCAGGCTGCAACGCAATGGCGTGATCTCAGCTCACTGCAACCTCTGCTTCCCGGGTTCAAGGAATTCTCTTGCCTCAGCCTCCTGAGTAGCTGGGATTGCAGGCACCTGCTACCACGTCCAGCTAATTTATTGTATGTTTAGAAGAGATGGGTTTTACCATGTTGACCAGGCTGCTCTCAAACTCCTGACCTTAAGTGGTCCACCCACCTCGGCCTCCCAAAGTGCTAGGATTACAGGCATGAGCCACTGTGCCAGGCCAAATTTTATTAATTTATTCTTTAGAGACAGAGTCTTACTCTGTTGTCCAGGCTGGAGTGCAGTGGGGCAATCATGGCTCATTGCAGCCTGGATATCCTGAGCTCAAGCATCCTCCCACCTCAGCCCACCAAGTAGCTGGAACTAAAGGTGCACGCCACTACACGCTGACAAACTTTGCATTTTTTGTAGAGACAAGGTTTTGCTGTGTTGCCCAGGCTGGTCTGAAACTCCTGAACTCAAGTAATCTGCCAGTCCTGGCCTCCCAAATTGCTGGGATTACAATGTCAGCCACCATGCCTCACCTAGAATGACTGTTTCATGGGCACTGGGTTTCTTTCTGGTGTGATGAAGATATTTTGGAACTAGACAGTGGAGAAGGCTGCACAACACAAGTATACTAAAAACCTCCAGACTGGACATTTTCAGTGTGACTTATATGCTGTGAATTAGATCTCAACAAAGCTGTTATTAAAAAAGAACAGCCAGGTGCGGTGGCTCACACTTGTAGCCCCAGCACTCTGGGAGGCTGAGGCAGGCGGATCACAAGGTCAAGAGATCAAGACCATTCTGGCCAACATGGTGAAACCCTGTTTCTACTAAAAATACAAAAAAATTAGCTAGGCATGGTGGCACACACCTGTAGTCTCAGCTACTCAGAAGGCTGGGGCAGAAGACTCGCTTTAGCCCAGGAGGCAGAGGTTGCAGTGAGCCGAGATAGCGCCACTGCACTCCAGCCTGGACAAAAAAGCAAGACTTTGTCTCAAAAAAAAAAAAAAAAAAAAAAAAAACTTGCTGGGCATGGTGGTACAAACGGGAAAACCCAGCTACTTGGGAGGCTGAGGTGGGAGAATCACCTGAGCTGGGAAGTCAAGGCTAGAGGGAATTGCGATCGCACCATCACACTCCAGCCTGAACAACAGAGCAAGACCCTCTCAAAATTTAAAAAAAAAAAAAAAAAAAAAAAATTAACTCAAAATGGATCAAAGACCTAAATGTAAGAGCTAAAACTATAAAACTTCTACAAAAACAAAACAAAAACAAAAAAACAGGAGAAAATCTTTGTGACCTTGACGTAGGCAAAGATTTTTTTCTTTTCTTTTTTTTTTTTGGAAGCCTCACTCTGTTGCCCAGGCTGCAGTGCAGTGGCTCGATCTCCGCTCACTGCAACCCAACCTCCACCTCCCAAGTTGAAGCGATTCTCCTGCCTCAGCCTCCCAAGTAGCTGGAATTACAGGCACACACCACAGTGTCCTGCTAATTTTTTGTATTTTTAGTAGAGACAGGGTTTCACCATGTGGGCCAGGCTGGTCTCGAACTCCTGACCTCAGGTGATCTGTCCACCTCGCCTCTCAAAATGCTGGGCTTACACGAGTGAGCCTCCACACCCAGCCAAGATTTCCTTTTTTTTTTTTTTTTTGAGACTGAGTCTCACTCTGTCCCCAGGCTAGAGTACAGTGGCGTGATCTCGACTCACTGCAACCTGCAACTCATTGGTTCAAGCAATTCTACTACCTCAGCCGTCTAAGTAGCTGGGATTACAAGCACTCACCACCACACTTAGGTAATTTTTTGTATTTTTAGTAGATACAGAGTTTCACTATGTTGGTCAGGCTGGTTTCAAATGCCTAACCTTGTGATCCACCCACCTTGGCCTCTCAAAGTGCTGGGATTACAGGTGTGAGCCACCTCGCCCAGCCAAGATTTCTTAAACGTAACTCCAAAAGCATCATTCACTTAAAAAGCAATAAATTAGGCTGGGCGAGGTGGCTCACACCTGTAATCCCCATACTTTGAGAGGCCGAGGCAGGTGTATCACCTGAGGTCAGGAGTTCAAGACCAGCCTGGCCAACACCATGAAACCCTGTCTCTACTAAAAATACAAAAATTAGCAGGGTGTGGTGGCCAGCATCTGCAATCCCAGCTACTTGGGACGCTGAGGTAGGACTGCTTGAACCCAGGAGGCAGAGGTTGCAGTGAGCCAAGATCAAGCCATTGCATTCCAGCCTGGTGGACAAGAGTGAGACTGAGTCTTTTTTAAAAAAAAAAAAAAAAAAAAAAAAGCCAGGCCCAGCTCACACCTGTAATCCCAGCACTTTTGCGAGGCCAAGGAGGGCAGATCACGAGGTCAGGAGTTCGAGACCAGCCTGGCCAACATGGTGAAACCCCATCTCTACTAAAGATACAAAAAATTAGCCAGACGTGGTGGCATGTACCTGTAATCCCAGATATTCGGGTGGCTGAGGCAGGAGAATCACTTGAGCTCAGGAGGCAGAGGTTGCAGTGAGCCAAGATCACGCCACTGCACTCCAGCCTGGGTGACAGGGCAAGATTCCATCTCAAAAAAAAAAAGCAATAAATTTGAATTCATCAAAATTCATAACTGCTCTTCAAAAGAAACACCATTAAAAAAATATGCTGGGCATGGTGGCTAACAACTGTAATCCCAGCGCTTTGGGAGGCTGAGATGGACAGATCACCTAAGGTCAGGAGTTCAAGACCAAGCTGGCCAATATGGTGAAACCCTATCTCTACTAAAAATACAAAAATTAGCCAGATGTGGTCGTACACGCCTGTAGTCGCAGCTGTTCGGGAGGCTGGGGCAGAATCGCTAGAACCTGGAAGGCGGAGATTGAAGTGAGCCAAGATTGCGCCACTGCACTCCAGCCTGAGTGACAGAGAGAGACTCCCTCTTAAAAAAAAAAAGAAAATTAAAAGACAAGCCAGACTTGAAGAAAATATGTGCAAACATGGCTGATACAGGAATCCTATCCAGAACACATAAAGAACTCTTTGTTACAACTCCATAAAACAATCCAGTTTTTAAAAATTCGACAAAAGACTCAAATAGACATTTTTCACACACACATACACATATACGAACAGAAAGAATGCCAGGCTCGGTGACTCACACCTGTAATCCCAGCATTTTGGGAGGCCGAGGCAGGTGGATCACCTGAGGTCAAGAGTTCAAGACTAGCCTGGCCAACATGATGAAAACCCTGCCTCTACTAAAAATACAAAAATTAACCGGGCGTGGTGGCGGGTACCTGTAATCCTAGCTACTCCAGAGGCTGAGGAGGGATGATCACCTGAAATGAGGAGGCGGAAGTTGCAGTGAGTTGAGATCCCACCACTACTCTCCAGCCTGCGTGACAGAGGGAGACTATATCCCAAAAAAAAAAAAAAAAAAAAAGAAAGAGAGAAAGCAGGGCCATGTGTGGTAGCTCACGCCTGTAATCTCAACACTTTGGGAGGCTGAGGCAGGTGGATCACAAGGTCAGGAGATCGAGACCATCCTGGCCAACATGGTAAAACCCCGTCTCTATTAAAAATACAAAAATTAGCCAAGCATGGTGGCATGTGCCTGTAGTCCCAGCTAGTCAGGAGGTTGAGGCAGGAGAATTACCTGAACCCGGGAGGCTGAGTTTGCAGTAAGCTGAGATCGTGCCATTTCACTACAGCCTGGCGACAGAGCAAGACTCCGTTACAAGAAAAAAAAAGGAAGAAAGCAAGCACATCTCTGATGGGCTGAAGGCAGAGGTTGGGGTACGGACTTTGCAAACAGATGGAAGGAAACTTTTATGAAGGAAATGTCTGTAACTGTGGTGACGACTGCACAGTTCTATAGCTAAGAACCATCAAATCACGCTTACAATGGATGAGTTGTGTGGGACATGAACTACACCTCAATAAAGCCATGAAGAGTAAAATACAGTGAAAACAAAGCAAATATTAAATTTGAGCTGAACACTGCTGCAGAACATGCTGAAAGTTCCATTAAGAAAACTGGACAGTGTTCGGTGTTAAAAATACATATACATACATTAGCACCCAATGATTCTTTCTCCTTGACATAACCAACAACATTGACAGAGATCTGAAAAGAAAGCTTTTTTTTTTTTTT
>NW_022437039.1:1648321-1679426 GCF_009761245.1 Sapajus apella | reverse complement strand
CTTGTTACCCCGGCTGGAGTGCAATGGCGCGATCTCGGCTCACCACAACCTCCGCCTCCTGGGTTCAGGCAATTCTCCTGCCTCAACCTCCTCAGTAGCTGGGATTACAGGCACGCGCCACCTTGCCCAGCTAATTTTTTTTTGTATTTTTAGTAGAGACGGGGTTTCACCATGTTGACCAGGATGGTCTCGATCTCCTGACCTCGTGATCCACCCGCCTCGGCCTCCCAAAGTGCTGGGATTACAGGCTTGAGCCACTGCGCCCGGCCAAGAAAACTTTCTTATCAGGTGACTGAATGGTCCATGGGGGCAACCCCCAAAACCATTTCAAACATCTCCACCACCCCCAGTCTGCCTCCCACCCTAGACCTTATGGAGTTCTCTTTAAGGAGAGAGGAGAGGAGGGTAGTCTAGGGAACCAATGGGGGCACAAAGGCAAGGGCCAGCATCAAACCCTTATACCAAGCAAAGGACCAGGAGAGATGAATAAAGAGAAGCACAAGAGTCTGTAAGGTCCCAGGAATGGATGGAGAAGAAAATGGAAAAAAGCACAGCTGGAGAGAACCTGTGGACTCGACTGGCCCAGAACACTGCTGGCACTGGCAGCATGACCCAGACAGCCGATGGGTTTCTCCTGTGTGCCAATGCCAATCAATTAATAGTGGCTGACTCGGGTGTTCTATGATGGATGCTCAGTGGGAAGGAGGGCCATGAGTGATTAGCAATGACATTTCAGCCACAGTGGGATCCAGAAGTGGGCTGTCAATGCCATGTATGCGTCATTTTGCCCAGCCCAAGTGATGGGACATCCAGAGAGCTCAGGTCTCAGGTGACAGGAAGTGCCACTCAACTTTTTGATATCTCTGTCATGGCAGTCCTTACTACGATTAGGGTCACTAGCCAGTCACCTAGCCTCCTTTATGAGCAATTACAGTAGCTAGCATTTGGCAGGGACTTCTGAGCCAGGTGTGGTTCTGAGGGCTATATAAGCAGCAGCCCATTTTACAGATGAGGAAATCAGGATCCAGGGGGTTAAGCAACCTCAAAAGAACATCAGAGGTGGAAGAGGACAACCGCAAACTGTTCCATCGGACACGGGGCCATCAGACCTCGGAACTTCCGGGGAGACCCCAGGGCCCAACCCCCTAGAGGCTAGGCTACCCTGCTACTGGGCCTGGGATACAGCTGTGCTCTCTCCAGCAGGCAGGCAACAGTGTGTTCTGCCCAGCTCTGAATCCATCGCCTTCAGGGTGCCCCCAAACTGTGCTGGTTCCCCTCACTTCAACCAGTGGCCCCAGATCTTCACCTTGTCACACCTTACAAAATCTGGGCAGAGCAGTTTTTTGTTTTTTCATATATACGTGTGTGTGTGTGTGCACGGTTTCTTTAAACAGCAACAAAGAAGAGCAGTTTTTTAAACCTGAGTGGACATAAAACTCAAGTGGGAAATGGGTTGAAAATGCAGCTTCCCAGGCCCCAGTGGGTCCGAGGCAGGGTCTGCCATGTCTAACAGTCCTCCCCTCTGTGGACCTGGCCCACACTCAGAGAACTCTGGCCTGTGGGTGTCCAGAGATATCCAGGAGACTGGGATATCAGATCACATAAGAAACCAGGATCTGAGGAGCCAATCTGGATGTCCCCATGATGCCCAAGTTCTCGCTCCTCTTCCTCTTCTCCTTTCCACCACAAATGACCGCAGAAGGAGATGGAGGATGAGAATCTGGAGCCAGACGTTCCCAGTCAACCCATGTTCATTAATAGAGGCAGGAAGAGAGCGGGGAACAAGGCTGCCTGGGAGCCCCACATCTGGTCCCGATTCCCAACTGTGCTTCCATCCAGCTGAAACCTTGACAGTCACTTCCTCCTTGGTAACGGGTGGGTCCTCTCCAAATACTCTCCTGTCCTCTCAGCAAGGACCCTGGCCTCTCTCCATCAATTCTAATCAGTCCCACTCCCCCAACCCCCACACACCAAGAGCCTCTGTCTTGATGGGTGGGAAAGAGCCCAAACCACTGGCTTGGTCTCCACACCAAGCCACCAATGAAAGCGAAAATCGGCCCCGTGGTGAGGTCAATCTGACGACAATGAGCCCTCTCCAGGCAGGAGCGAAGCGCCGGGACCCGCGCTCAGCACCCCGCCCCGCCCTCAGGGCTTCCCCCAGGAGCTCCCCCCGGAGGACGGAGCTGAGGCGCCGGGGCGAAGGAACTGCCCCAAGGTCACCCCAGCCGTGCAGTGGCAGTGCTGGACACCGCTCGGGCAGGTTCCTCCGGGGTCCCCAGCCACGCCTAAGGCTCGGGACCGCGGGGCCAGGGGGCCGCGCGAAGGCTCTGGGTAGGAACAAGACCCAGAGGGGACCGAGTAGTGCGCCCCGCCCCCAGCTCCCCGCCCCCGCGCCCGCCGGGCCCGCGTTCCAGCCCGCGCCCCGCCGAACGCGCCGGGGACCTGGCGCTCACCGGACTTCGGCGGGTAGCGATAGGCCGAGTTCGCCTGGATGTCGATGTCCTCCACCCCCGCGATGCGACGGCTGAGAATGGAGCCCATGGTGAGCGGCGCTGCCGAGCCGGAGATGGGGCCGGGACCAGAACCAGGACGGCGGCAGCGGCGGCGTCAGCGGGGTCCTCACACGGACATGGCCCGGACCAGGCCGCACGGACGCTTGTCCACGGCCGCGGAGGCGCCTCGAGCCCCACCCCCGGCTCGGCCAGGGGCCTGACGCCACAGCGGCCCTCCGCCTCCCGGGCCCGGGGCACAACGGGAAATGGAGTCCTCTTGCCGCCGAGGGCGCCGGGAAGCAGCGCGAAAAGCCCGTCTGGAAACTCTATTTCCCAAGACGCTCCGTTCCCAGGCCCTCTGACGTGTTGATAAGCACTCTGGGACAAACCAAATGGACCTAAATTCAGAGGGAAGGAACCACCAACTGCACCGCAAATGGTCCTTCCCTCTGCGTTCCAAGCAGTGCACTAACATATTAACTCTTTTAGTCATTTCATTATCTGTTCGTTTAGCGCCTTCCACTTGCCCCTCTGAAATAACTCCCTGAGTCGCTGTAATTCTCCCTATTCCCCTGTTTTTGTCTCCCGCCCCGACCGGCAGAGGGCGCAGCAGCACCTGCTATGCGGAGCCCACCTGTAGGGCGTGCACCGAGAACGCGAAGCACCTGTTTTGGCCTTGGCCAGAATTCGAGACATCTCTCCGGCCCCACGTCCAAAACAGTTTAAAAACATTATTTTACAGCCCTCACGGAAGGGAGTAGACTCTCCCCATTTTACACACAGAGAAACTGAAGCACAGAGGAGAGAGGGCCACATAAAATGTGCTGGGGGCAAGATTGCAAGAATCGTACTCACGATGAAAACCTTGCAACGTGCAAGATGTTCCCTGGCTTTTGACTCACACACAGCTCTGCAAATAGATCGGTTTTTTACCTACTTTTCAGTTGAGGAACTGGGATTCTGAGAAGGTGATTTCCCAAGTCAAGCCTGCTGTACCAAGAAAGCAGCTAGGGAGGGCAGGGCAGACAGTCTCAGATGGTCAATTCACCACAGTCCACATGGAAATGCTTCTTTCTTTCTTGGTTTTTGAAATGGAGTTTCGTTTTTGTTGCCCAGGGTGGAGTGCAAGGGTGGGATCTCAGCTCACCACAACCTCCACCGCCCAGGTTCAAGCAATTCTCCTGCCTCAGCTTCCTGAGTAGCTGGGATTACAGGTGCGCACCAGCATGCTCACCTAATTTTCTGTATTTTTAGTAGAGTTGGGGTTTCTCTATGTTGGTCAGGCTGGTGTGGAACTCCCAACCTGAGGTGATCCGCCTGCTTCAGCCTCCCAAAGTACTGGGATTACAGGCATGAGCAACCATGCCTGGCCTGGAAATGCTTCTTATACCCTTCCAGAGGCCAGAGACCAGGATCCTGTCTTCCTCTTTTTTTTTTTTTTTTTTTTCCTTGTTCTGTTGCCCAGTCTGGAGAGAAGTGTCACTATCTCAGCTCACTACAGCCTCTGCCTCCCATGTTTCAAAGCGATTCTTGTGCCTCAGCCTCCCCAGTAGCTGGGATTACAGGCATGCACCATTACACCTGGCCAATTTTTGTGTTTTTAGTACAGACGGGGTTTCGCCACATTGGCCAGGCTGGTCTCGAACTGCTGGCCTCGAGTGATTCACCTCCCAAAGTGTTGGGATTACGGGCTTGAGCCACCACACCTGGCCTCATCCTTCCTCTTGCTGAGGATCTTGAGAAGCTAAATGAGTATGGCAGCTGAGAGCCTTGTGTGATTATGAGGAGGGTCCAGGCTTGGAGGAGCCTGATTAAATCTCCCCGCCCACAAGCAAGATCCACATTTACTGAGCACTTATTATGTGACAGGCATCATTCTGAAGGCTCTGTGCATATTCTCTTATCTAATTCTTTGATGTTGCCTGGGCGTGGTGGCTCATGCCTGTAATCTTAACACTTTGGGAGGCTGAGGCAGGCAGATACCCTGCACCCAGGAGTTCCAGACTTGGTACAACATGTCATGACCCTGTCTCTACCAAAAATTTAAAAATTAGCCAGGTGTGATGGCACACCCCTGTAGTCACAGCTACTGTGGAGGTGGAGGCAGGAGCATAGCTTGAGCCTGGGAGGTAGAGGCTACAGTGAGCCATTATCATGCACTGCAGTTCAGCCTGGGTGACAGAGCAAGATTCTATGTCTAAAAAGAATAAAAATTTTTAAAAAATAAAAAACACCATCGTAGCCAATATGGTGAAACCCTGTCTCTACTAAAAATACAAAAACATTAGCCAGGCATGGTGGCACATGCCTGTAATCCCAACTATTCTGGAGGCTGAGGCAGGAGAATTGCTTGAACCTGGGAGGCAGAGTTTGAAGTGAGCCGAGATCACACCACTGCACTCCAGCCTGGGTGACAGGGTGAGACTGTCTCAAAAAATAATAATAATGATAAAATAAAAACAATTAAAAATAGGCCAGGCACAGTGGCTCATGCTTGTAATCCCAGCTCTTTGGGAGGCTGAGGCATGCGTATCACTTGAGGTCAGGGGTTTGCAACCAGCCTGGCCAACATGGTGAAACCTCGTCTCTACTAAAAATACAGAAAATTAGCTGAGCATGCTGGTGCGCACCTGTAATCCCAGCTACTCAGGAGACGGAGGCAGGAGAATCACTTGAACCTGGGAGGTGGTGGTTACAGTAAGCCAAGATTTTGCCACTGCACTCCAGCGTGGGTGACAGAGCGAGACTCTGTCTACAAAATGATAATAATAATAAAAACAATTATCTGGCCAAGCACAGTGGTTTACACTTGTAATCCCAGCACTTTGGGAAGCCAAGGCAGACAGATCACCTGAGGTCAGGAGTTCGAGACCAGCTTGGCCAACGTGGCAAAACCCTGTCTCTACTAAAAATATAAAAATTATCCAGGTGTGGTGGTGCATGCCTGTAATCCCAGCTACTCAGGAGGCTGAGGCAGGAGAATCACTTGAACCTGGGAGGCGGAGGTTGCAGTGAGCAGAGATCACACCACTGCACTCCAGCGTGGGCGACAGAGCAAGACTCCATTTCAAAAAAAAGCAAACGCCGGGCGCAGTGGCTCAAGCCTGTAATCCCAGCACTTTGGGAGGCCGAGGCGGGTGGATCACGAGGTCAAGAGATCGAGACCATCCTGGTCAACACAGTGAAACCCCGTCTCTACTAAAAAAGCTACAAAAAATTAGCTGGGCATGGTGGCGCGTGCCTGTAATCCCAGCTGCTCAGGAGGCTGAGGCAGGAGAACTGCCTGAACCCAGGAGGCGGAGGTTGCGGTGAGCCGAGATTGCGCCATTGCACTCCAGCCTGGGTAAAAAGAGCGAAACCCCATCTCAAAAAAAAAAAAAAAAAAAAAAAAGCAAACAAAAAAATCCACTTATCTGATGTAGAGTCTACGTATACTTCCATTCCCAATTTACAAAACAGGAAAGTGAGGCTCAGAGAAATGAAGTACCCCAATGAGGCTGCACAGTAGGTGAGTGGCAGAGCGGGAATTGAGCCAGGCCACTGCTCTAACCTGGGCACGTCCCTGCCTCCACAGAGGCATACTCCAGAGTGCCATATTGCCAGGCACTTGCACCCAGACAGATGGGCCTGAAGAACCCTCACCCATAGTGATCTCTCTTCCCTTATTTTATATTTCTTTCCATTGAATCACGTAACTCATGTACATGGACATGCATACCTGTACCAACACTGCATTCAACAGACTGCCCTCCCTGTTTGCAGGGAGAAAGGGAAAGTCCTGAGGATCAGCTATTCCCACTAAAAATAACACTCACAGCACATCCTCCCTATAGAGCCTGGGCAAGAGCAGTAGTTTCCACTAGCTGGATGTTTCTTTCTTTCTTTTGTTTTGTTTTTTGTTTTTTTTGAAACGGAGTTTCGCTCTTGTTTCCCAGGCTGGAGTGCAATGGCCCAATCTCAGCTCACCGCAACCTCCGCCTCCTGGGTCCAGGCAATTGTCCTGCCTCAGCCTCCTGAGTAGCTGGGATTACAGGCACGCACCACCATGCCCAGCTAATTTTTGTATTTTTAGTAGAGACGGGGTGTCACCATGTTGACCAGGATGGTCTCGATCTCTTGACCTCGTGATCCACCCGCCTCGGCCTCCCAAAGTGCTGGGATTACAGGCTTGAGCCACCGCGCCTGGCTCTTTCTTTCTTTTGAGGTGGACTCGCTCTGTCGCTAGGCTGGAGTGCAGTAGCGCAATCTCAGCTCATTGTAAACTCTGCCTCCTGGGCTCAAGCGATTTTCCTGCCTCAGCCTCTCGAATAACTGGGATTACAGGCACATGCCACCATGCCAGCTAATTTTTGTATTTTTAGTAGAAATGGGTTTCACCATGTTGGCCAGGATGGTCTTGATCTCTTGACCTTGTAATCTGCCCGCCTCAGCCTCCCAAAGTGCTGGGATTATAAGCATGACCCATCTTGCCCAGCCTAAGCTGGATGTTTCATTAACTCTTCTTGACAGAGCTTTGTACTCAAGGTGTCCCCAAAGCCCTTTCACCAATATTTTTCAGTGCTTACCCACAGCCAGCTGGAAGACAGGCCCTTCCTGATTTGGTTCAAGTTCCTTCATCAACATCTGGATTGATTCATTTATTCATGTATGTATTGAGACAGAGTCGCTCTATCACCCAGGCTGGAATGCAGTGGCATGATCATGTGTGATCTTGACTCACTGTAACCTCTGCCTCCCGGGTTCAAGTGGTTCTCCTTCCTCAGCCTCCTCAGTAGCTGGGATTACAGGTGCCCACAACCATATCTGGATAATTTTTGTATTTTTAGTAGAGACGGGGTTTCACCATGTTGGTGAGGCTGGTCTCAAGCTCCTGACCTCAAGCAATCTGCTCACTTTGTCCTCCCAAAGTGCTGGGATCACAGGCTTGAGCTATCATGCCTGGCCGATTCATTGATGTATTCAACAAATATTTATCATGCAGCCACTATGCGACAGGTGATGAACCAGGCAACAGACATCAAATGGTAGAGCAAGCTAGACATGGAGGCTGCAGGCAGGTGAGGAACTAGACACTATAAAAGTTAACAAGTGTATCATTCCTCATTGGTTGCAATGAGCCAAAGTGGTGTGTGCTCTGGGAGAACGGATTGAGGTGTAATTGATACTACTGGCAGGTGAGTCAGGGAAGGGGTTGTTGTGGTTTTTTTTTGAGATGGAGTCTCGCTCTGTCGCCAGGCTGGAGTGCCATCTCAGCTCACTGCAACCTCCACCTCCTGGGTTCAAGTGATTATCCTGCCTCAGTCTTCCGAGTAGCTGGGACTACAGGCGCACGCCACCAAGCCCAGCTAATTTTTGTATGTTTTGTAGAGATGGGGTTTCACTATGTTGACCTGGATGATCTCATCTCTTGACCTTGTGATCCGCCCTCCTCAGCCTCCCAAAGTGCTGGGATTACAGGCGACAGCCATCTCGCCTGGTTATTTTGTTTTGTTTTTTTAGTGAGATGGAGTCTTCCTCTGTCGCCCAGGCTGCAGTTTGCAATGGCATGATCTCAGCTCATTGCAATCTCTGCTTCCCAAGTTCAAGCAAGTCTCCTGCCTCAGCCTCCCGGATAGCTGGGATTGCAGGTGTGCACTACCACGCCCAGCTAATTTTTGTATTATTAGTAGAATGGGGTTTCAACTTGTTGGCCAGGTCGGTCTCAAATTCCTGACCTCAAGTGATCCACCCGCCTTAGTCTCCCAAAGTACTGGGATTACAGGCCTGAGCCACTGCACCCAGTTCAGGAAAGGGGTTTTTTGAGGAAGTGACAGTTAAGCCAGGACTTGAAATACAACTAATAGCCAGCTAGGCAAAGTGTGAGGGGGTAGGCTGCTCCAGGTTCTAGATAGGAGTAATGGCATATACAAAAGCTTCACAGTGGAAAGATGGAATACGACACAGGGCTGGAATCAAGTGAAAGGGAGAGGACAGAATCCAACGTCAGGAGCAAGGCAAGGGCCATCTTGCCTCTCATTCAGCCAGCATTGGGCTCTCTATGAAGACAGGGCCAGGCGCAGTGTCTCAGGCCTATAATCTCAGCATTTTGAGAGGCCAAGGCAGGTGGATCGCTTGAGCCTGGGAGTTGGAGACCAGCCTGAGCACCATGGCAAAACTCTGTCTCTACAAAAAATATAAACATTAACCAGGCTTGTGGTGCACAAATGTAGTCCCAGCTACTTGGATGGCAGAGGTGGGAGGATTATTTGAGCCCGGGAGGTCGAGGATGCAGTGAGCCATGATTGTGCCACTGCACTCCAGCCTGGGTGACAGAGTGAGACCCTGTCTCAAAAAATAAAAAGGAAACATAAAGGCGGACCCTGGAGACAACTGGTAGCTTCCTTGTCTGAGTGCCCGAGTCTCAGGTCTAGACTTCTCAAGCCCTTGAGCAGGCAGGATCCTGGCCTATTCTTGTGCTCCCAGGGCCAGGCACCCAATGAGTGTCTGATAAACATGTCTATGGAATAAATGAAAGACTGGGGTGAGGAGGAGGAGGAGGCCAAGGCCCTGGGCCCTCCATCGACTGGCCATGTGAAGTCTGACAAAGCCTTGAACCTCTTGGGCCCTCAGGTGAGATAAGGGCACTGATGGAAGTGCCTTCTCCTCTCCCCACCGCTAGGTGCTGGCCCCAGCTGTCACGTTCCATCCCAGCCTGCTAAGGAATCCAAAGTTCACTCTCCAGTCAGGCTCCTCTTGGCTGAAAATACGCTTGTTTTTTAATTCCCTGTTGCCCCGGAAAAACAAGCTGGTTTAGAGGATGGGGGTGACGGGGTTACATGGAGACCAGTAGGGTGACCTTTGACTCTGCCAGCCCCACTTGCCCACTCTTGCCAGTCTGCTGGGCTGAGAGAGCTCCTCCTGGGCTGGGCAAGCCTGGGCACGCAGCTGAGTAGTACGTGGACGAGGGTGGAAGGAGGGGCGCAGGTACTTCCTAACTCCCTGTACAAGACAAGCCCCAGTGGGCCCTGCCAGGACAGTGTCCCTCCTCCCTTGCCAGAGAGTCACCGTGAGTGCCTGCTCTTCTCTACAGGTTCTGAATGTCAGAGTCTAAGGCCGGATTCCAGCCTCAGTTTTACCTGTAAAAGAGGGCTGGGGCTTCCCAGAGTGGTCCAGATGAAGGCAAAGAAGCGAGAGTGCTAAAACCGTGCACCAAGCACCCGACCTGCACTCCGCCCCTGACAGGCATTCATCTTCCACAGCAGTGCTGCCAGAACTCAGCCCCACCGGTGAGAAAGTAAAGCCCAGAGCTCCAATAACTCGCTCAAGATTAAGCATTAAGTCATTAAGCAGTGTTATTAAGCAGCAGAGTCAAGCCTAACACCCAGGTCTGTCTGGCTCCTGAACCTGCCCGCCTTCTCTCATGCTGTGTTGCAGGCCCAGTGGTAATCATTATAGCAGTAATTCTATTCAGAGCTAGTTTTTATTGCCTGCCTACCCTATAGAGCACTTTGCCCACAACAATTCATGCAGATGAACTTTGCAAAGGTTAAGGGGCAACTCTTAGCATCAGCAAACATCTCTTAAAGCCATCAGGGTTTGCAAAATACTATTGCCCCTGAGTGATCCCCAAGCAGCTGGAAAGAAGCTTCAGCTATATTTCCCCGGGTCAGGTGGCTTCTGCCAATACTAAGTGCCTGCCTGGGAAGAGACCACTCAGGTCTGCCCCATTCCCATAGCCCAGGCTCCCAGCCCCAGCCCTCAGAGGCCAAGCCCACTGCACCCTGACTCCTTTCTCTTCCCAACCCTCTCAGCTATCTCGGTGCCCCAGCTTCCTCCACTACCCTACCCGGCACCCCAGGATATTTCAGGTCCAGTCCACTAGTTCCCCCACTGTCCTCCTCCCACTACCCAATGGGAGAGTCCTTGGCAGGCTTGAAGGGACGAGGTAGGAGCTGCAGCCTGAGGCAAGTCCCTCCATTCCAAACAATTCTGCGGGCAAGACAGACCCTGGAACCAGACAGATCAAGAACATCGCCTAGTTCAGACTGGAGCTCTCCAGCACCATCTGATCCTGGCAGTGCTACAGCCACAGTGATCCCTAAGCGTACAAGGGATCAGATCTACTTAAACACTTCAGTGGCCCTTAACTCACCCCCAAGGCCAGTGCCCACCTCCCTAGGGAATTTCTTATTTTTTGCAGACAGGATCTTACCCTCTTGCCCATGCACAATCATGGCTCACTGCAGCCTGAACCTCTAGGGCTCAAGGGATCCACCTACTTTAATCTGCTGTAGTGATTTTTTTTTTTGAAACAGAGTCTCTTCTGTCGCCAGGCTGGAGTGCAGTGGCGCGATCACAGCTCACTGAAACCTCTGCCTCAGCCTCCCAAGTAGCTGGGATTACAGGCGAGCGACACCACACCCGGCTAATTTGGTATTTTTAGTAAAGGCAGGGTTTCACTATGTTTTCCAGGCTGGTCTTGAACTCCTGACCTCAAGTGATCTACCCATCTCGGCTTCCCAAAATGCTAGGATTATAGGTGTGAGCCACTGCACCCTGACAATTATTTTTATTTTTATTATTTTATTTTTTTTTTTAAGAGACGGGGTTTCACCATGTTGGTCAGGCTGGTCTTGAACTCCCGACCTCAGGTGATCCGCCTGCCTTGGCCTCCAAAGTGCTTGGATTACAGGCGTGAGTCACCACGCCCGGCCCCTATTTTTAATTTTGTAGAGACAAGGGTCTCACCATGTTGCCCAGGCTGTTCACAAACTCCTGGACTCAAGTGATCTGCCTGTCTCGGCCTCCAAGTGTTGAGATTACAGGTGTGAGCCATGGAACCCGGCTAGTTTTTTTTTTTGAGATGCAGTCTCACTCTGCAACCCAGGCTTAAGTGCAGTGGCGCGATCTTGGCTCACTGCAACCTCCGCCTCCCGGGTCCCGGTTCAAAGAGTTCTCATACCTCAGCCTCCCAAGTAGCTGGGATTACAGGCACGAGCCACCATGCCCAGCTAATTTCTGTATTTTTTAGTAGAGATGGGGTTTCACCACGTTGGCCAGTCTGGTCTTGAACTCCCGACCTCGTGATCCTCCCCCCCTCGGCCTCCCAAAGTGCTAGGATTACAGGTGTGCCTTTTTCAAACGGAGTCTCACTCTGTCGCCCAGGTTGGAGCGCAGTGGCGCGAACTCTGCCTCCCGGGTTCAAGTGATTCTCCTGTCTCAACCTCCCGAGTAGCTGGGATTACACACACGCGCCACCACGACCAGCTAATTTTTGTATTTTTAGTAGAGTCGGGGTTTCACCATGGTCAGACTGGTCTCCAATTCCTGACCTGGTGATCCGCCAGCCTTGGCCTCCCAAAGTGCTGGGATTACAGACTTGAGCCCCCGTGCCAAGCCTGAAACCGGCTAATTTTCTTAACATTTGTATCTCTGTAGAGGCATGTTCTCAAACTCCTGGGCCTGGGAAATCCTCCTTCCTCGGCCTAGTAGTTGTTGGAATTACAAGTCACCGCGCCAACCCCGGAGGGCATTTTCCATCTCGCTAGGCTACACTCATCCTTCAGAGCAGTCCTCACAGCCTTCCACCCGGCTATTGCTCTCCTGTCGCCCCGGGCCAGAAGCAGAGGACGACACAACAAACAGTGACTCAACGAACGAGAGTGCGGCCACGGTGCGCAAGGAGCCGGACGAAGGTCACCGAGAGCGGCCGTGACCGCGCTTCACCGACCCCGGCCACTCCGAACCCGCCAAGGCCTCCCTAGCCGCCCGCGACGTCGACCGGAAGCGCCATGTGCGGGTCTGTAAACACGGCCCGGCCGCCCCGCCCCCGGCCCGCCCCCGGCCCGCCCCCGGCCTCCCTGGCCCAGGACCCGCCCCAGCCGCCTCCTCATTGGGCGACCAGCTTTGTTTACCTTATATGGCCAGGTCCTAACACCTCGAGGCTGCCTATTGGTCAAGATACGACCTCACTCACCTGACGTCACCTAGACCAAACGATGCAAATAAACCGGGGCATTCTGGGAATGGGAGTTTGAAGCCGCTCCGGAAGTGGCTCCGCGGGGCCCTGGCGCCCGCCAGCTGATAGCCGAGATTTCCGGCAAAGAGCAAGAACGGTGGGACCGTGGGAGAACTGCTGGGAGGAGGACCCCGAAGCGCCAGAGGCTGCCGGCCCCGTCAGCCTGTCCCAGGCGCCGTCCACAGAGTCATCGGGCTACTGTGGGGCAGGTCCAGAGCGAAGCTGGGAGGGACCTGAGCCACGAGTGGGCGTTGCGAGACTGAGTGGGGAGACCCAGGAGGCTGCCTGGAGGCGATGACTTGCAGCGGAGCTTTGAAGGGCGGATTCACTCATTCATTCATTCATTCATTCATTCACGGAATGAGTATTTGTTGGCACCTACAGTGTGCCAGGCCTTTCGGGACTTTGCAGCCTAGACCAAAGATTTGGGCCAAAATTCCTAGAGCCTCCTCTCTTAAGGATGTGCCTACTACTTAACACAGTGCGATGCCAGTTACAGAGGGGTTCAGGGTCCCTGGGTCTTGGCAAAGACGCCTGTGGCCCAGTGTTTGCGCCCATGCACACATCTGTGTCCCCCACCTTGGGACCCCAATTTGTGCCAGCGCAGGGGAACGGATGCCACCGAGAGCAACGAGGGCAACATGGACATGCCTGGCTCTGGCCATGGCCTGGACATCTGCAGACAGTAGGCGCTCAGCGTTCAGTCACAATACCCGGGGCTTGGCAAAGACATCTGTGGCCTGGCGGTTTGCGCCGATACACACATCTGTGGCCCCGGCCTCTGGGCTTCTAATTCCGGCCAGAGCTCGTGGATGCTACGGAGAGCAACGAGGGCGACGTGGACATAACTGGCTCTCGTCCCGGCCCAGGTGCTTGCACACAGTAGGCGCTCAGCATTCAGACACCGTTCCTGGGCCTTGGCAAAGACGCCTATGCACAGATCTGAGGCCCGCGCCTGCGGACCTCCATCGGTGCCAGAACAGTAGCGCAGGTGCCACCCAGAGCAACAAGGGCGACGTGGAGGCCCCCGGCCCTGGTCACGGTCCGGGCATATGCACACAGTAGGCACTCAGCGTTCAGACACGGTCCCCAGGACTTGGCCAAGACCCTGTGGTCGGGCGTTGGCGCCCATGCACAGACGTGGCCCCCGCCTGGGGAGCCCCATCTGTGCTAGAGCAGGGGCGCGGGTGCCACTGAGAGCAACTAGGGCGACGTGGACATACCCGGCTCGGGTCACGGCGTGGGCATCCGCACAGCGGGCGCTCGGCGCTTAGACACGCCCCTTCCCCAGCTTCGCGTCCCCCGGGGCACCGGCCACACTCCGCCGGGGCGCCTGGCGCGGCGCGGGGACTACATCTCCCAGCATGCAGCGGCGCCGGCGGAGCGAGGCGAGGCGCGGTGAGTCAGAGCCGCACAGTAAATATTTGTATTAGCCGGAGCCGGCTCGCTAATGGTGGACGCGTGAGGCGGAGGCGCGGGCGGCGGAGGGAGGCCGGAGCGGGCAGCGCGGCGGCGCCATGTCCGTGAACATGGACGAGCTCAAGCACCAGGTCATGATCAACCAGTTCGTGCTGACGGCGGGCTGCGCGGCCGACCAGGCGAAGCAGCTGCTGCAGGCGGCCCACTGGCAGTTCGAGGTGCGCAGCGCCGGGGCTGGGGCCGCGGGTGGAATGTGTCCCGCGTGGCCGCGGGGCGGGGGGTGGGCGGTGTGGACGCGTGCCGGCTGTGCGCTCCGCTCCGGGCCGCGGACTTGACCCGCTCTCCAGACGGCGCCGCCCGGCGTCCCGGCCCCGAGGGCTCCCAGCGGGCGGAGGTCGGAACCGGGCTACGGGTCGGCGATACGTCGCCCCCGCGGGGCCCCGAGTCCCCCGGGATCGAGACGAAGACCCCCCCCACCCCTTTTGTCCGGGTAACGGCCGAGGGCGGGGCTGCGCCTCGGTGCGGACAGACAGTCGGGCTGGCGGCCGGAAGGAGGACGCCCCAGGCCTCGGCCGAGCTGGGCCGGAGGGCGGAGCCGCTCCGGGCTAGTGGTCCGAGGGTCCGCGTGCCTGGTGGGCAGCCGTCGGCGTGCGCAGACGTCCATGTGCATTTGTGTTTACGCACGCACCGCGCCACGGCGTTGGCCGGGTACCGTGGAGGTGGCGGACCTGCTGGCACGTTGGCTGGCGCGCGTGTGAACGCGCAGCCCCCCGGTGCGTTTGGTGTGTGATCAGCACGTACATATGTGGCGGGTGTGCAGATGCAGCCCCTGCCCGGCACGGTGTGATGTGTGTACACGGCGTGGAGTGTATGGGTGTCGTGTCGGAGCCCCATACTACAGCATAGGGATGAGCATGTACCCCCTCCAGAGGTGTGCCTGGGGACACCATGCTCGCGTCCAGGTGCTCTCCAGAGGCTGGCAGGGGTATCTGTGCCTTTGCCGGTGCACTGGGGAGGATGTACACAATTCACCAGCTTTCAGGCCAGCTGGGTAGGAGGTGAGGCTGCGCCAGTCTGGCACCCACTCCCCGGGCCTCCCTTAACACAGGGTAGTAGTGCTCTTGGCTTCTGCTGCCCAGAGGCTGTCTGGCCTTCCCTAATTCACCGACCCCAGGATTAACCCCATGGTAGTATCGGGATGAGGCCAGAGCCCTATGAGCTGTGCCCCTCAAGGGCAGGGTCACGGCCTAAGCCATCGTACCATCCGTGCCCAACTGGGGACTGGAAACCTGGTTTCTCCATGAGGAGTTGTGCCAGGGCCTGCAGGAGGTACCAGGAGCTAGAGGACTCTGGGGCTCCGCCTCCTGGGGACTGGTTGGGGATCAGAATGTCCTAAGCTTGGGACAGTCTGGGAAGGCAGTGGCCATCCCACCCAGATGACTCCATCCCTCCCTCCTTGCCCACTTCCCTCCTGCCAGAGGTCTTGGGGGCTACTGACCGTTTGTGGTGTTCACTCTGGGAGGTGGGAGGCTGCTCTGTCCTTCTGGACTCAGTTTCCACATCTGCATGTTGTGGGGGGAGCTGTGAGTCAGCCTCTGATGGCCAGCTCACTGCTCCCTGTTCCCCGAGGCAGCCCCACCCAGAGGAAGCTCCCTGCTGCCCCCCTCTCCTCCACAGCTCACATCAGCCCTGTTTGTGTCAAGGGTTGGATGTAGCAAAACTTGCAAAACCACATTCATGGCAGTCCCACATCTGCATGCAGGGTTCCCTTCCTGCCTGGGGCTGGGCAGGCAGGTGTCTGGGTGGGAGGCGAGCCCTGCATGCAGGACCCAGCCCAGCCCTCAGAGCCTGGCACCCAGCAGCCACCCAAGCCACTTGAGCCGCTTCTGTCAGCGGCAGGGTTAACTGAAAACTCTGATATGCGCAGCCCCCCACCCCGTGCATTTGGTGTGTGATTAGGGCACCAAACTGTTCCCAGGAGGGGTAGGAGCCCCTGATGGTTCCCAGTGACCCCGTGGTGGGAGCCCTGGGCCCTCCACCCCCTGAGTCTCAGTTGGGCCATCTGTAAAGTGGAAGCTGCCAGGGAGGCTGGAGGAAGGTGACAGGACTTCAGGCCTTGGAATGGGGGTGAGTGAGGGGCTCATGTGGCCACCCCATCCCCCTCCACGCTCTACCCGCATCCACCATGCGGTGTTTCTGGGTCACTTTCGCTGCAATTCAGGTGCTAACCGGGGCAGGAGGCTGCAGGGGGAGGGGCCTGCGTCTAGTGGGGCAGATGTTTCTCAGTGGAGAATATACCCAGTGGCCTGCAGAGGGGGTTCCGGTTGGGATTTGCACAGCGAGCCTGGGCTTTGGGACACAGCCACCACTGACCGAGGGTCTTGGGATCTGGGAAGGTGCTTAAAGACCAGCTCCCATGCCTGAGCTCCCACACCACCCCTGTTTGGGGATACCCAGGTAGGATGTTTCCTGCAGGAAATTTCCCAGATTATTTTAAAAAGATTTTTTAAAACATAGCAGCCCTCCTACCCCCATCCCCCTAACCAAGGGCAGATCCTGGGAACAGTCTGGAGTTCTGGGTGTACCAGGTCTGGGAGGGCCAGAAAGTCAAGCTAGCATGGGGGGAGTGGGCCTGAGGGGTGGCAGTGGGGGCACCTCAGCTGCTTGAAGCTCCAAGTTTGGGCCTGGAACTTGGCAGGGCCCCAAGGACCCCTCACACACTTGCAGGGCTCCCTCACTGGCCCTTGTGCAAGAGCAGCCTCCGTTCTCTGGGACAGGCCTCCCCACCCATGCCGGGCCCCAGCCAGGACGTAGCAAATTCCAGTGCCTCCCTCTGGGGCTCCTCAGCTCCCAGTCACCAAGGACCTCTGAATGAAGCCTGCTGAACTGACACACACAGAAAAGGGCTCCAGGCTCGCTCTGTCTCCCTCCCCTACCTGCCCTGGCTGTTCCTGAGCACTCCCTTCTCTGTCTCCTGCTGACCAGCTGACCGTCAGCAAGTCACTTCCTACCTTCATTTCCCTGCCTGTGAGGTGAACGATGACAATCCATGCTCCCACTTAGAGAGAGAACTGCTGGGTGCCCGCACCATGCTCAGTGTGGCATGTGGCCCCACTGTGGAGCATCATGTGCCTAGCATGGTGCAAGCCAAGAGCGGGTAGCTGGGGAGCTATGCCGGGAGCTGTTGTGAACCCATGGTGGCTTTGATCCTAGGGCTGTCTTTCTGCTCCACCACCTGGGCGCTGTTCCGAGGGAGGCTCGGGTAGGTGAGCGAGTGAGCCTAAAGCCCAGGCTTGTCTACTTGGCACCAGGCCCTGCCTGCTGGAATCTGGTGACCTCAGATCACTGTTGGAAGAAAGGGGACCCTGGAAACCACTTAGTCCAGCCTCTTTGTGGTACAGATGGAGAAAACAAGGCCCAAACAGTGGCCCCTTGATCAGCCAGAAGCAGAGCTGGGTGGGGCAGCAGGGGTTCCCACCTGCCAGGCTCAGACTCCTGCAAGATGCTCCAGCTTCAAAGATGAGGAAACCGAGGCTTAGAGAAGAGACTTGCTACCTGTCATGGTGGTGACAGCAGGCTAGAATTTCCTGAAACAGGATGGTGGTGGGGGTTCTGGTTGGGTTACTTGGGGCCGTGCTGCCTTTACCCCAGGATGAGGTGAGGGTACTGTCCGTCATGTTACGGAGGGGGCTCTGCAGGTCTTAGGCACTGAGGCAGGTGGCAAGCAGCAGGGGAATGGTGGGCACCCAAACTGCCTATGGTGTTCCATGGCTCTTCCTTGGACAGTGGTGTGGGTTGGGGGTGACAGGCAAGCCACTGGGCCTCAGCACCGAGACTTGCCCCTCCCACTCACTACTCCAGCCAGGGTCATCACTAACCTCAGAGAAGTGGGAGAACAGGGGCAGCGCGGCAGGGCTGGCAGGGGCCTGGAGGGTGAGCAGGCACTTTTCTTCCTGCAGACAGCCCTCAGCGCCTTTTTCCAGGAGACCAACATCCCCTACAGCCACCACCACCACCAGATGGTAAGTGTCCCCAGAGCCCCCAGTTCTGGGTTGGGTGGAAGGAGGCCAAGCTAGTTCCATGCATAAGCAGCCCCTGGCCCACATATGTGAGGGCACTGGTGTAGGCGGGGGCTTGACCTCTTTGGAGATGGGTGGCTTCGTGGGTCCTGCATTTAATCCTGCCTGTGGCAGTTCCCCGTGAGACCTGTGGGGCGCTGGCCTCTGGGTCATTGAAGGTCCTCATCCTGCAGCACCCCAGGGATGCTGTGGCCAGGGGAATGAGGCGGGCTGGGAAAGCCTTATGGCCCCAGGCACTGGGCTGCCCAGAGTGAGGCCAGGTGAGTTCATCTCTGGGTTTCTCTCGGAGCCCCTGGGTGGGAGCCCCTGGGTGACAGACCAGCTGGGGCAGCTGGGGAAGGGACGCAGAGCCTTTTGAGAATGGGGAAGCCACTTGTCTCCCCTTGGGAGGCAGTGGGGGCCCCTCCAGGAAGGGGTGCTCATCCCATCTCTCCTCTCTTCCCCCTACAGATGTGCACTCCTGCCAACACCCCCGCCACACCCCCCAACTTCCCCGACGCTCTCACCATGTTCTCCCGTCTCAAGGCCTCCGAGAGTTTCCACAGCGGTGGCAGCGGCAGCCCAATGGCTGCGACAGCCACGTCGCCCCCACCGCACTTCCCCCATGCCGCCACGGGCAGCTTCTCAGCCCCCAGCTGGCCCACGGCCGCCTCGCCCCCGGGGGGCCCACAGCACCACCAGCCACAGCCACCCCTGTGGACTCCAGCACCCCCTTCTCCGGCTTCAGACTGGCCACCCCTGGCCCCCCAACAGGCCACCTCGGAACCCAGGGCCCACCCTGCCATGGAGGCAGAGAGATAAGGGAGGCCCCTCCCCCCTCCCGGAGCCCAGGACCCCGTGGGGCGGGGGAGAGGACGTCTCCGCGGGCCCCCTTCACCCCTTTTATGTCTGCACCCCTTGGTCCCTGGAGCCCTGGAGGGGAAAGCACGGACTCTAGCCAGGCAGGGACATGTCTGGTGCCAGAACACGCAGCTGTCCACACGCAAGGTCATGGCCGGCACATGGAGTGGTTCAGAGCAGCCTGGGTGCCTGGCGGTCAGAACTTCAGAGACCACACGGCCTTCCTTCGAAGACGAACCTGCCCCACCTGGCCCAGGGGTACCGCAGAGGACCACCCTGGCGGAGACATCACTGATCCCTGGCTTGGAGCTCCTTGGGGGCCGGCAGGCCTCGACCCCCACCCTAGGGAATGCAGAGCCTCTCCGCATGTGTGCGCGTGGCCGTGTCTGTGTATTTCTACATGTGTCGCTCTTCAGAAGCAACTTAGTTCCCGGGGCAGCTGGACTTTGCATGTTAGAGTGAGCCCCCAGCCCTCTGCCCACCGCCCCCTCCCCAGGGCCCTGCCTCCTGCCCCACCCCTTCATCAGCCAGCGTTGCTGTTCCTTGCAGAGAAAAGGATTGTGGGAAACTCCAGGACTCTTCCCACTGCCTCCCAGCGCCTGCCTGCTGGGGCCGCCTGCATGCCTCCCCCTGAGCCTGGGGGTACCCGCATCCACTTCCTTTCCCGCTTTTAACAAAAGAGAAGAATGAATTCCAAACCACTGCCAGGCTCTGTGGTCTTACCTTGTGTACGAGGCTTGCTGCCAGCTAGCTCTGGGGGGTGCTGGCCAGAGGACAGGGCCACCCCCAGCCTCCCTGGCTGCACACTGCTGCCTGTTGCCCTTATCAGCCACAGTATGCTCTGGAATCTTCCTGTCCACCCAGGGCTTTTCCTGTGAAGTTAGTTCCCAGCCTGGGTCCCCATCCTGTCAGCCTACCCCTGCCCCTGCTTGGCTGGACAGATCCTCGCTCCTGGTTAGGAGCACATAGGGCTCATACCTGCCTTCTGTCGTCCTGGGTTTCATCTCAACTTTTCTTGGTCATGGCTCCAGTGACTAGGCACAGGCTGGACCCTCTGAGCCAGGCCTCCAGCAGACACTGGGTAGGGCAGGGCCTCTGAACAGAAAGAGCCAGGGATGCTCGCAAGGGCCAGAGGACAGGGCAGGGGACAAGGATGTGGCAGAGTGCTGCTGGCAAAGGGGGAGCAGATGTTGGGTCACTTAGGAGACAGGCAACCCGAGGCTGCCTGGGATGAGCTGGAGCAGCTTTAGGAGAATGTACCCTCGGCCTCACACACCCCCAAGAGTGGGCCTGGACTTGGGGCAGAAGGGAGACTGGAGCCTCTGCAACACCTCCACGGGGCTCAACTCACAGCTGCTCACGGGCAACGCTCACTCCCATCTAAGCACCAGCCCCTGGCGGAGCCCTGCCACCTGAGTGGGAGAGCATCTTTCTGAAGATCCTGTGCTCGCCTGGCATCCGATGCTCCCCATTGGCCCTTCCTGGCTCCCAGGGATGTGGCTGTGCCTCTCAGGAAGCATGCCTTGGTGCTCTTGCCACACCAGTGCCTGGCTTCATCTCCACCCAGTTGGAACCTGCAGAGGCTGTGTTGACAGAGCCCACCTGTGGTGGCTACTCACTGGCTGCTTGGCACTGGCGACTGACTGCTGCGACCCCCACTCGAGCCATGCTTGCTTCCCAGGAACGGATCCACCTGGGAACCCGCCTTTGTAATAGCCTCTTGGAGCCCACAGGATGGGGGGCCCTGGCCAGCCAGCGCCCTGAATCCGCCTGGGGTGCCTGGGTAGCAGGGGAGGGAGAGAACACAGCAGCAGGAGGGGGAGGACATCTCTGGCCTCCTGTCTTCACTTTGTGGCTCCTCCATTCTTTGAGATGGAAAAAAAATTCTCAGGAAATTGCCATACCTGCCTTCCAGTGGTAGGAAAATGTTTGTTTTGCAGAGAGAAATGTTTTGTGGTAATCTGCAGTGTGGGGTGGAGTGCCCTTTGACTCTCCCACCTCTCACATGCTAAGCTGCTGCACATATCTGCCGCACATGAGGCTGTGAAGTCCAGGACTGCACAGTGGGAGGTTCGGGAGTGCTGTTTTTGTTTTTTGAGACGGAGGCTTTCTCAATCGCCCAGGTTGGAGTGAAGTGGCACGATCTCAGCTCACTGCAACCTCTGTACCCCAGGTTCAAGCAGTTCTGCCTCAGCCTCCTGTAGGTGATACTACAGGCGCCCTCTACCATGCCTGGCTAATTTTTTTTTTTTGAAATGGAGTCTCACTCTGTTGCCCATGCTGGAATGCAGTGGCATGATCTCAGCTCAGTGCAACCTCCGACTCCCAGGTTTAAGTGATTCTCCTGCCTCAGCCTCCTGAGTAGCTGGGATTACAGGCGTGCACCACCATGGCCGGCTAATTTTTGTATTTTTAGTAGAGACGGGGTTTCACCATATTGGCCAGGATGGTCTTTATCTCTTGACCTCATGATACTCCCATCTTGGCCTCCGAAAGTGCTGGGTTTGTAGGCGTGAGCCACTGCACCTGGCCTAACTTTTGTATTTTAGCAGAGATGGGGTTTCACCATGTTGGCCAGGCTGGTCTCGAACTCTTAAACTCGGGTGATCCACCTGCCTCGGCCTCCCAAAGTGCTCAGATTACAGGCGTGAGCCATCGCACCGAGCAGGGAGTGCCGTTTATTAAACCGTGAGCCTTGGGGCAGCCTGTAGTGGACCACACCCTCATTATTCAAGGCATGGTCTCGACCCCAGCATCACCCAGGAGCTTATTAGAGTCAGGCTGCAACCCAGACTCCCTGAATCAGAATCTGATTCTAACAGAAGCCCCTGGTTCCAAATAGACATCAAAATTTAGGAAGTGTCCCTATAGAACATCGTCACTAAATACCAGGGACACTGTCCCACCACCCCCATTTCTGTTTCTGGGGGCCACTGTGGACTGGGCTTGGGGCTCTCAAGTGGTCACATTAAGGGTGGAAGAGACTCGAGGTTCCTGCAGAGCTGGCTTTTTAAGCGTGGTCACTTTTGACATGGAGGGCTATCATTGTCCCTGCAGTAGTGCTGAGCAGTATCCCTGAGTGCTCCCCACTGCATCCAGGGGCAGCCCCCTTACTGGGACAATCAGAAGTGTTTGCAGCCAGTGCTAATGTCCCCTATAGGTCACCATGGCCCCAGTGGAGTGCCTCTGTGCTAGTTCTGTGGTTCTCATACCTGGCTGCACAGCAGGTAAAATAAAACCAGCAAACTACAGGTTCCTGGGCCTCATGGCATCAGACTCTGGGGCAAAGGCCTGACGTATGATCATGGAAGCTCCCCGGGTAGATGATGGTGACTGATCTGTGACTGCACCAAAAAGCACTCAATGGCATGCTTTAGAAAGGCGAACGTTCTGGTGTGTCAATTATACCTCAAAGCTCTTACTGAAAATAAAACAGCTCCCAGGTTTCTCATGTGCCCGTCTAGCCATGCCCCCTACATGGTAAGTGGGCACCTGCAGATGATCCCCGGACTTCCAGAGCACAAGGGTCCCCCTGGCTGCTTGTTGAACACCCACGTTCCTGGCCTCTCCCTGAGGCAGTTGTTTTGGAGGAGGGTCCCAGAATCTGATTTCTTTGTTTTTTAGAGATAGGGTCTTGCTGTATTCCCCAGGCTACAGTGCAGTGATGCAATCATAGCTCGCTACAGCCTTGAAATCCCGGGGTCAGGTGATCCTCCCACCTCAGCCTCCCAAGTAGCTGGGACTACATACAGACACTTGCTACCCCACCTGGCTAATTTTTTAAAAAATGCTTTGTAGAGATGGGGTCTTGCTATGTTGTCTGGGCTGGTCTTGAACTCCTGGCCACAAAAATTAGCTGGGCATGGTGGCATGTGCCTGTAATCTGAGGCAGAAGGTCACAGTGAGCTGAGATGGTCCCACTGCACTCCAGCCTGGATGACAGAGTGAGACTCCATCTCAAAAATAATGGAGCCAGTGACAACCTAGTATGTGTTAAGGCGTACACTGGCTGAACTAACACAGCAGACTCATGTTTACAGGCCTTCATCTTGGGCACAGCCTGGGAGCTGCCTAAGTGACACAGGAAAACCCGCCATGCTCCTTGACAGTCCAGCCTCACCAGGGCTTGGTCACGACCCTCCTTGCCCAGCAGATTTGAGCTCCAAATGACTTTTGATTATAAACAAAATTTCACTTTTTTTTTTTTTTTTTTTTTTGCCATTTTAAACTAAAGATCTCTTGGCCGGGCGCGGTGGCTCAAGCCTGTAATCCCAGCACTTTGGGAGGCTGAGGCGGGTGGATCACGAGGTCAAGAGATCGAGACCATCCTGGTCAACATGGTGAAACCCCGTCTCTACTAAAACTACAAAAAAATTAGCTGGGCATGGTGGCGCGTGCCTGTAATCCCAGCTACTCAGGAGGCTGAGGCAGGAAAATTGCCTGAACCCAGGAGGCGGAGGTTGCGGTGAGCCGAGATCGCGCCATTGCACTCCAGCCTGGCGCGATCCTCCATCTCAAAAAAAAAAAAAAAAAAAAAAAAAATCTCATTACTGACCAAAATTTCACTCTAAGAAACACCATTTGTGGCCGGGGTTGGGTGGCTCACAGCTGTAATCCCAGCACTTTGGGAGGCCAAGGTCATGGATCACCTGAGGTTGGGAATTCGAGACCAGCCTGACCAACATGGAGAAACCCCGTCTCTACTAAAAATACAAAATTAGTCAGGTGTGGTGGGGCATGCCTGTGATCCCAGCTACTCAGGAGGCTAAGGTAGGAGAATTGCTTGAACCCGGGAGGAAGAAGTTGTGGTGAGCTGAGATCATGCCACTGCACTCCAGCCTGGGCAATAAGAATGAAATTCTGTCTCAGAAACAAAACAAAACAAAAGAACATCATTTGCACGCATCTATGAGGTGGCTCAAAAGCAAGTGCTTGACGTGTCTGATTCCCAAAACGTCCCTGGCAGCACCGGGGAATGATGGCCTGGCCTCACCAGGTGACAAATAGCGGCGCACCTTCCAGTCTGTGAGGGGGAGGACACATTATCTTACGGGTTTGCAAACTCACAGTCCCCAATGTGTGCTGTTTGGCTGGTGTGCCGTGTTTTACTTGCTTTTGTTTTTGTAGAGACGGGGTCTCACCACGTTGCCCAGGCTGGTCTCAAACTCCTGGGCTCAAGTGATTCACCCACCTTGGCCTCCCAAAGGGTTGGGATTACAGGTATGAGCCACTGGACCCGGCCCATGTTTTACTTTTTAAAAACATATTTGCCACTGGGCGCGTTGGCTCACGCCCGTAATCTTAGCACTTTGGGAGGCTGAGGTGGGTGGATCACCTGAGGTCAGGAGTTGAAGACCAGCCTGGCCATCATGGTGAAACCCCATCTTGAAAAAAAAAAAAAAGTGATTTTAAAATTTGCCAACATTTTAAAATCAGGAGGGTTAGGCCAGGCATGGTGGCTCACACCTGTGATCCCAACCCTGTGGGAGGCTGAGGCAGGTGGATCACCTGAGGTCAGGAGTTGAAGACCAGCCCAACCAACATGGTGAAACCCCATCTCTACTAAATACAAAAAAATTAGCCTGGCATGGGTGCTTGCTGGGCACCTGTAATCCCAGCTCCTAGGGAGGCCGAGGCAGCAGAATCACTTGAACCCGGAAGGAAGAGGTTGCAGTGAGCTAAGATAGTGCCATTGCACTCCAGCCTGGGCAACAAGAGTGAAAAAATGAAAAACAAAATAAACAAAATAAAATCAGGAGGGTTTATGGGAAAAGCCTCACTTCTGACTTATCTTGGAAACTGGAAGATTTGGTGCAAATTCCCTTAAGGCCATAACGGGCTGAAATTGACGCTAGATATACGGCCTGGCCTGCCCTGCCAGCCTGCTTCACACCACCAGCCACCATGGACAAGTGTAAGTCCAACTCCTGCGAGGGAATTGGCTGGAATCCCTGAAGGGGGTCTGTCTTTTCACCATGAGGAATTTCAGAAGTAAATGCCCTGCTCAGTGGGGTGGGAGGAATGGCAGCAGGCAGGGCTCCCCCTGGAAAGGGCTGTGAAAAGAGACAGTTTGTTTCGTGAGATGCTCTCATACAAGGGGTACTCACCGGGGGCTGCTGAGTGTCCCCAGGGTCTTTGCAGTGGTCGAGCCAGGGTTCTCTGAGAACACCCTGCGGGCAGCCGCAGGGAACCAGGCTGTCTCTGAGGCTGACTGCAGGGGTGGGTGGGGCTGCTGTGGCCCTGGAGGTCTCTGAGGGGCTTTCACAGCAGTCCCCAGCACAGGACAGATGAGTCCTTTGACTCCAGTCTTCCTCCCCGGGTGGGGGAGACCTCCTAGGTTGGCCAGAATGGAGATCTTTTGACACAAGGCTACTTCTAATTCCTGTGTTTGGAAAGTTCTCTGGGTGTTTGAGCCACTGCTCATATTTGGGCAACGGATGTATTTCAACAGAGCCTTAAAAGAACACAGCTGTTTTTGAGGTGAAGGGCTGCCAAGTTCTTCTGGGGAGGGCAGGAGTTGGGGGCCCCTTCCAGGATGACCAAGGACTTGTCAACGGCACAGCACCAGCACTGGGGAGCCTCCTGGCAAAATTCTGCTCTGCTTCTTGGGGGCATCTCTCATCTCCTGGGGAATCCCAAAGCCACGATCCTGATGGAGTCGTTTTGCCCACATCCCAGCGCAGCAAATCGAGGGAGGTCTCTGCCTAGAGCTCGCCCATCCATGGAGAGTCAGAGGTCAAGCCAGCCAGGGCGGTGGGTATGAGGAGCTGGGGGGGCAGCACGTGTTGACTCCAGCGTCCCTAAGAAGGGCTGCACACAAGGCCCTTCTGTCTGGTGCCTGAACTTCCACCCTGGGTGGTACACCTTCGGGTACTCGCCGTGCCTTTTCCATGGCCGACTATCGTGCTTGGAACACACATGTGCCGGCCTCCGTTGTTTATCCCTTAGTGTTAATGAGTTCGTAATCCTTGAAAGAGGAGAACGTGTTCAGTGACCTCTCACTTGCAGCAGTAGGTTGGGTTGGGCCTGGCAGTACGGGGTGGTCACCACACAGCAGCTCCTCCATTCCAGCAGCACCTCAAGGTGGGACCCTCCCTTCCCCTCCTGCCCACCCCATCCACAGAGCCTGCACCCCTCCCTCCCACCTCCACATGACCAATTCATCTGTCTTATTATTTCTGAGACAGGGTATTGAGTGCAGTGGTGCAATCATAGCTCACTGCAGCCTTGACCTCCTGGGCTCAAGTGATCCTCCCGCCTCAGCCTCCCAAGCAGCTGGGACCACACACGTGCACTACCACACATAGCTATTTATTTTTTCGTAGATACTGGGTCTCGTTGCCCTGGCTGGTCTGGAACTCCTGGATTCAGGCAATCCTCCAGCCTCTGCCTCCAAAAGGGCTGGCATTACAGGTGTGAGCTACTGTGCTGGACCAAGCCACAGCTGCTGCCCAGGGAGTAGGCACAGCTCCCACCTCACAGCTTCTAAGGCATGCAGGCCACACCCCTCTGCACTAGTATGGGTTGGAGGGATTCTGCCTGCAGCTCCTACCTGGGACCAGGCCAAGGCCAGCCTATCCCAAAGCCTCCCTCGGCACTGTCTTCTTCCGGGACTGCTCCCCACGGGCCTGCTGTGGACCTGGGGTCCCCAACTTCCCAAGCCCCTAGGTGGCCTGTGAGAATGCAGAGGAGATGTCCCCGGGCCTTGCTCCCCACCTGCTGGGCTGCAGAAACCCACTCCAGCCCTGGCTTGTACACCCAAGAAAGAGATTCAGAAGGTACTCTGGAGGGGCCCAGGGGGGACGGTGGTACAAGGCACAGGGGAGAGTGGGGCCCAGCTATGTGGGACTGGGGGATTCCCTGGGTGCCATGTGTCAAGATGGCCTGGCCTGATGTCCCTCAGGAGCCCTCCCCTCCCAGCTCAGCAGAGCAGGAGCCAGGCCTCCTCGCAGTGGGATGGGGTGGAAGTCACAGGACCCAGTAGGTTCAGCCTCCTGGTGGGGGCCGCGAGCTGGGGCCTCTCACTCTGTGACCCTGGGTGCCTTCTCTTCTGCCTGCAGTCTGAGCCTCAGGTGGTGGCTGGAGGAGGGACCAGCAAGTCCCACTTCGCCACACAGAAGGCACCCAGCCTGTCCCTTCATCCACGTTAAGAAAAGTGGAAGATTAGGGCTGGGCGTGGTGGCTCACGCCTGTAATCCCAGCACTGTGGGAGGCTGAGTTGGGCAGATCACGAGGTCAAGAGATGGAGACCACCCTGGCCAACACGGTGAAACCCCGTCTCTACTAAAAATATTAGCTGGGACCACTCCTGTGGTCCCAGCTACTCCAGAGGCTGAAGCAGAACTGCTTGAACCCAGGAGACGGAGAATGCAGTGAGCTGAGATCTCGCCACTGCACTTCAACCTGGGTGACAGTGTGAGACTTCATCTCAAAAAAAAAAAAAAAAAAAAAAAAAAGAAAAGTGGAAAATTGGCCAGGCGAGGTGGCTCACGTCTGTAATCCCAGCACTTTGGGAGGCTGAAGTGGGTGGATCACCTGAGGTTGGGTGTTCAAGACAAGCCTGACCAACATGGAGAAACCTTGTCTCTACTAAAAATACAAAATTAGCTGGGCGTGGTAGTGCATGCCTGTACTCCCAGCTACTTGGGAAGCTGAGGCAGGAGAATCGCTTGAACCCAGGAGGCGGAGGTTATGGTGAGTCGATATTGTACCATTGCACTCCAGCCTGGGCAACAAGAGCAAAACACTGTCTCAAAAAGAAAGAAAAGAAAAAATGAAAAGTAGGGGCTGGGTGCAGTGGCTCATGCCTGTAATCCCAGCATTTTGGGAGGCTGAGGCAGGCGGATCACCTGAGGTCAGGAGTTCAAGACCAGCCTGGCCAATATGGTGAAACCCTGTCTAAAAATAAAAATAAATAAATATTTTTTTAAATAGTGGAAGATTTTGTTCTGGGCAGAAGTTGCCTAAAATACTCATCTGTGGTATAGGGGTCAGGGTGGGGGCTGGAGCTGCACCAACCAGTGTCCCCCAAAGCAGTTTAGACAGGTGTCACTCGGGTCAGGAGGGGCTTAGCTTCATTTGGACACAGTCCTTGGAGAAAGGAAACAGCTGCCAGCGTAGGGGGTGGTGGGTCACAATGAGCTGGTCCAGGGACCTTGGGGACAATAAGAACAGAGCAGCCATGCAGTGTCCCCAGACTCTGATGGCCACCGAGTCTGGGGAGAGCCTGGAGCCCCAAGTCCCCCCACCCCAGGCAGCAAAAAGAGAGTGAGTGGGGAGCCCCCTCCAGCTTCCTCCTGGCGGCTCCCCACCAGCCCCTCAACCCCCCCGATGCCACCCCAGGGATCCAGTGGACGCTGGGGGCCATGCAGGGAGTTCAAGCTTCACCCTGCATAGGGACATTGTTTCAGTCTCTGCGATGGGCTAGAACCGTCAATAGTACAGAAGAAGAGGGCAAAGCTGGACAGCACTAGGGGTGAGAAAGGGAAGAGAGAGCGGGATTGAAAGGGAGGAAATTGAAGGGAGAGACAGGCAAACCGTCAGAAGGGGAAGAAATGATGCCAGAAGCATCACAGGGTATCGGGGCCTGGGGGGAGCGACTATTCTGCATGCCAAGGCCAGTCCCTGAATTGCCACAGCGAGACAGTGTGACCTGACAGTTGGCTCTTTTCCCACCAAATGCATGGGTGGTAAGCACAGAACCAGAAAGACTTGGAACAGGCCAGCGGCACCCAGCCCTGGATGGGATGGCCACCCCGGAATATCCCATGGGTGCTGCACCAGCTTCCTCATGAATCAGCCAAGAGGCTAATATAAACAATAGGATTTTGAAAAAAAAAAATCCAATTCATAATTAGTTATTGGTAGAAATAACATGAAATCAAAAGAATGTTCACAGCCCAGTCTGGTTCCTGTGGGGAAATTGGTCTTGGAAATAATGGCCACCAAATGAAATCCACAGTAATTGGAACCGATTCTAATGAAATCATTCAGCAACTAAAAAGGAAAAGTGTTTTTAAAACCACTTGGAGTTATATTGAAAATGGATCAAGGAATTCAGTTGGCTTCTGTGTTTGTATGGCAATGTAGAATAAGAACATGCACTGTGTTGTTTATATTTATATGCACAGGATAAAACAGCCACTGGGTCAACGTGGGGGTCCTCTACACAGGTCCCTTCCCTATACCCAGGGCCCCAGTACCCTTTCTGGGCCAGGCTCAAGGCCCTGGGTCTCAGCCAGGGACAAGGAGGGGACCTGGTGGTGGGGGGCACAGGGGGGTTGGGCTCACAGGTTGGCGGGCTCCTCAGGGGGCTTCCTGCTGACTCGGGACTCGATATGTGGAGCTCTTGAGAGTCTGGTGGGCCCTGGGGCCTGCTGGGGGTCCCTCAGGGGTGGAGTCAGTGGTGGCAGCAGCGGCAGAGGTGGCAGGGAAGGTGGCCGAGCTGGCATCGTCGGGTGAGGGCCTGAGGCAGATGAGCGGGCACTGGTGTGGGGGTGCAGGGCTGGGAGGGGCAGGAGAAACCCGAGATGTGTGCCAAAAACCTTCCTGGGAGACACTAGCCTGATAGGGCCATACCTGCTAAGGAGAAGCCTAAGACTACAAGCGCTATACAGACTATGGCCGGCTGGGTGCCATACCTCGCCTGGGCCCTGGGCACCCTCAATGTCCTGAGCAGGTAACCCAAGATAAATGACACCACAAATGTTTGCTTAAGTGGAGCAGAGCCCCTGGAGAGAACATGGAGCTTGGAGTCCACAAATCTGTGCTCAGCTCCCCGCTCACCAGCTCTGTGACCTTGGGCCACAGCTCAAGGTGGGTGAACCTCCACTCCCTCCTCTGTGAAATGGGAGAACAGTGCCTACCTCACAGGAGTTGGGATGAGGTTCAGATGAGTCAAGGGAGAAACTGCCTTGGAAACTGTAAAGTGCCCTCAGATGCCCGGCACATGCTGATTCAAACCAGAGGAGCTCAGCTCCTTCCAACCTCGGTTCCCTTGTACCCACCCCACCCCACCCCCGCAGCTGGGTGGACACTGGGGACAGATGCCTGGCCTGGGCACTGGGGATGGCATTAGGGCCAAGAAGCATATCTGAAGTGCAATGGGCAGGCACAGCAGGCAGGAGGTGGAGGAGGTGGACAGGAGAGCCCAGGCAGGGTGTGGGGGATGGGGTGAGACAAGGAGGGACCAGAGACCCTTCCAGAATCACAGCTGAGCCCAGGCTGGGGGCCAGGTACTCACGGGGGCAGATGGCACCAAACAGGGAGCTGGAGTGCACACGGTCATACAGGCTTTGTGACGAGGGACACGGAGCCTTCACAGCTTAGCAGAAAAGAAAAGAAGGGACGGAAATGAGTAGCCCCTGGGCCTGTGTCAGGCCAATCCCAGCACCAGCCAAGCTTCTCCCTCTGGTGGGACCAGCCCCGTTTCCCAGGCCCCCGGTACATTCCTTTATGGGACAATGTTCCTCCCTCCTTGCCCTTTTTTTTTTTCTTGAGGCAGGGTTTCACTGTGTCACCCAAGCTGGAAGGCACTGCAGCCTCAAACTCCTGGGCTCAAGCAATCCTCCTGCTTCAGCTGCCTGAGTAGCAGGCATGCACCACCACTCCCAGTTAATTTTTTTAAATTTTCTTAGGGAGGAGGTCTCACTGTGTTGCCCAGGTTAGTCTTGAACTCCTGGGCTCAAGCAATCCTCCCATCTTGACCTCCCAAAGTGCCGAGATTATAGGTGTGAACCATTGTGCCCAGACTTCCTTGCCTTCTTGAGTAGAGGGCAGCTCAAGGATAAGATAGAAAAGAAGCCTCTTTGAAAGTAACTCTGCCAGGCATGGTGGCTTATCTGTAATCCCAGCACTTTGGGAGGCTGAGGTGGGCAGATCATGAGGTCAGGAGTTCGAGACCAGCCTGACCAACATGGTGAAACCTCATCTCTACTAAAAATACAAAAATTAGCTGGGCATGGTGCCACACGCCTGTAATCCCAGCTACTCAGGAGGCTGAGGCAGGAGAATCCCTTGAACCTGGGAGTTGGAGGTTGCAGTGACCTGAGTGTGTACCATTGCACCCCAGCCTAGGCAACAGAGCAAGACCCCATCTCAAAAAAAAAAAAAAAAAGAAATTCTAGGCCAAGGAGTGCAACTTGATTTCAGCACAATAAGACATAGGTGAACTGCTGGCACGGCTATTTATGGTTTAGCTGTCCCGCTGGGGTCCAGAGCACCCAAATGCCCTGCCCCCATCTTCCTGTCCTTCACCTTTTTTTTTTTTTTTTTTTTTT
>NW_022437039.1:1635512-1648221 GCF_009761245.1 Sapajus apella | reverse complement strand
TTTTTTTTTTTTTTTTTTTTGGCATTATTAGAAGTAAAATCTATGTTAGGTAAAATTAACCAGTTTAAATTGCACAATTCAGCCGGGTACGGTGGCTCATGCCTATAATCCCAGCACTTTGGAAAGCTAAGGCAGGCGGATCACCTGAGGTCAGGAGTTTGAGACCAGCCTGACCAACATGGAGAAACCCCATTTCTACTTAATATACAAAATTAGCCAGGTGTGGTGATGCATGCCTGTAATCCCAGCTACTCAGGAGTCTGAGGCAGGAGAATCTCTTGAACCCAGGAGGCGGAGGTTGCAGAGAGTCGAGATTGCACCATCGCACTCCAGCTTGGGCCACAAGAGCTTAACTCCATGTCAAAAAAATTTTTTTTTAAGGTGCACAATGCAGAGGCGTTTAGGACACAGACAGCATTGTACACCACTGATACCTTCTTCTGAGACATTCCCATCACCCCAAAAGGGGCCCTGTCCCCATAAAGCAGTCACTCTCACTTCCCCCACTCCAAACCCCAGCCCCTGGAAATCACCAGTTTTCCTTCTGTCTATAGATTTTTCCATTCTGGACATTTCTTTCTTCCTGTTTGTTGTTGTTGTTGGTTTTTTTTTTTTTTTTTGAGTCTGAGTCTTACTCTGTCACCCAAGCTGGAGTACAGTGGCACGATCTTGGCTCACTGCAACCTCTACCTCCTGGGCTCAAGTGATTCTCCTGCCTCAGCCTCCCAAGTAGCTGGGACTACAGGCATGCACCACCATGCCTGGCTAATTTCTGTATTTTTAGTAGAGATGGGGTTTCACCATATTGGACAGGCTGGTCTAGAACTCCTAACCTTGTGATCTACCCGCCTCGGCCTCCCAACATGCTGGGATTACAAGTGTGGGCCACTGCACCTGGACTGTTTCTTTTTATTGAGATCAAGTCTCATTCGCTTGCCCAGGCTGCAGTACAGTGGCACAATCTGGGCTTACTGCAGCCTGGACCTCTTGGGCTTAAGTGATTCTCCCATCTCAGCCCCCCCAAGTAGCTGGGACTACAGGGCGCCTCACCACGTCCAGCTAATTTTATTTTTTTTTTTGAGACGGAGTCTTGCTCTGTCACCAGGCTAGAGTGCAGTGGCATGATCTTGGCACACTGCAACCTCTGCCTCCTTGGTTCAAGTGATTTCCTGCCTCAGCCAAGTAGCTGACACTACAGGCACCACCACATCTAGCTCATTTTTGCATTTTTAGTAGCGACAGGGTTTAACCATGTTGGCCAAGACGGTCTCAATCCCTTGACCTTGTGATCTGCCCACCTTGGCCTCCCAAAGTGCTCAGATTATAGGCGTGAGCCACCTTGCCCGGCCTAATTTTTATATTTTTTGTAAAGGTGGGGTTTCACCATGTTGCCCAGGTTGGTCTTGAACTTCTGAGCTCAAGTGATCCTCCAGCTTCCGCTTCCCAAAGTGCTAGGATTACGGGCGTGAGCCACTGTACCTGGCTTTGAGTCTGTTTTGAGTTAGAAAGTTCTTTGGGGGAGATAAGTGAGTGACAACAGCCACAGACAGGTTTCCAATTGATTTCTAATGCAGAAGGGTCCTGATTTACGATGACTTAACTTACCACTTTTCAGCTTTAAGATGGTAAAAATCTGTCACTATTTCAATGTAATATACAAGAGTCAATAAGTTACATGAGAACGGGCGCAGTGGCTCACACCTGTAATCCCAGCACTTTGGTAGATCAAGGTGGGCAGATCACCTGAGGTCAGGAGTTTAAGACCAGCCTGACCAACATGGCAAAACCCTATCTCTGCTAAAAATATAAAAATTGCGGGGCATGGTGGCACATGCCTGTAATCCCAGCTACTTAGGGACTGAGACAGGAGAAGTGCTTGCACCCAGTAGGTGGAGGTTGTGGTGAGCCAAGATTGTGCCATTGCACTCCAGCCTGGGTACTCTGAGTTTATCAGGACACAGCCCCATCGTCTGTTGAGGAGCATCTGTACTATCAGATTTTGTCACCTCCAAGCAAGATAAAGCCACTGAGGGCTGGGTGCGGTGGCTCACACCTGTAATCCCACTTTGGGAGGCTGAGGCACACGGATCACTTGAGGTGAGGTCAGGAGTTCAAGACCAGCAGGGCCAACATGGTAAAAACCCCATCCCTACTACAAAAACAAAATTAGCTGGGCATGGTGGTGTGTGCCAGTAGTCTCAGCTACTCAGGAGGCTGAGGTAGGAGAATTGCCTGGACCTGGGAGGTGGAGGCTTCAGTGAACCGAGATGACGCCACTGCACTCTAGGCTGGGCAACAAGAGCAAAACTTTGTCTCAAAAAAAAAAAAAAAAAAAAGACAAAGCAGTTGATACTATCATGATTCAAGTCCTGGTTTGCTGTGTGGGTCTTGGGAATGAATGAGCCATGGAGGAAAGCACCCCCCCACCCAGGGTACCAGCCCTTGGGGAGGTCAGTGGATAAGCGCGGACAGGACTGGGTCTATCAGACGTACACTACATCTGCCCTGGGCCCCAGCAAGCAGCCCTCAGCTGATCATTTGTGAAACTTCTTGGCGGGTTGTTGCAGGGTGGAGGAGGTGGGGGAGGGCCTGGCGCAAAGTCAGGGCTCATGGAATATTAAATATTAGCCACTGTTGTGATCCTGCCTGGTGATCCCTGACGCCCAGCCTGGGCCCTCCCAGCAAATACCAGGCAGGAGGCAGGGCTGGAACGGCCAGTCCTCGCCAGGAGAAGCCACATCCCCCTACCCAGGATAATGCAGGGTTTGAGATGGTGTCCGGCTCCCCTGGAAACAGGGTGTATTGAATGGTGCTCCCCAAAAAGATACAGCTCATAGAAGCTGCGAATGTGACCTTATCTGGAAAAAGGGTCTTTACAGGTATAATTAGGTTAAGGATCTTGAGATGAGATCATCCAGGGTTAGGTTGGGCACAAATCCAAAGACAAACGTCCTTACAGGGGACAGAGGAGAGGACACATGTGGACAGAGCGTGCCAGGGAGTGCCAGCGGCCCCAGAAGCTGGAAGAGGCAGGGAGGGACCCTCCCCCAAAGGCTTTGGAGGGAGCACAGCCCTGCTGACTCCCTAAATCCTAAATCTTTGATTTAGGATTTCCAGCCTCCATAACAGTGGGAGGATAAACTCCAGCTGTATTTTGCTGTTGTTGGCTTCGCTTTTGCTTGCTTTTGTTCTGTTCTGGTTTTTTTTTTAGGCAGGGTCAGGCTCTGTCACCCAGGCTGGAGTGCAGTGGTGAGATCATGGCTCAGTGCAGCCTCAAATTCCTGGGCTCAAGTGATTCTCCTGCCTCAGCCTCCCAAGTAGCTGGGACTACAGCCTGGAACTTGAGCTGTTTTAAGCCACCCAGCTTGTAATTTGTCTTGGCAGCTCCAGGAGACTAATGCAGCATGCCTCCTTCTTTGCCCAGCATGTAGATGAAACAGTCCACCCTCCTTTCTTCCACTTCTGGTGTTTAGTCCTCGAGTCAATAGAGTCACAGTATTGGGGAGAAAGAATTTCTGCGGGTGGGCTGGACGCAGTAGCTCATACCTGTGCTCCTAGCACTTTGGGAGGCCAAGGCGGGTAGATCACTTGAGGTCAGGAGTTAGAGACCAGCCTGATCAACATTCTGAAACCCCATCTCTAGTAAAAATACAAAAAATTGGCTGGGCACGGTGGCTCACACAGATGATCCCAGCACTTTGGGAGGCTGAGGCAGGAGGATCATGAGGTCAGGATATCGAGACCATCCTGGCCATGGTGAAACTCTGTCTCTACTAAAATACAAAAAATTGCCGGGCGTGGTGGCTCACGCCTGTAATCCCAGCACTTTGGGAGGCCGAGGCGGGTGGATCACGAGGTCAAGAGATCGAGACCATCCTGGTCAACATGGTGAAACCCTGTCTCTACTAAAAATACAAAAAATTAGCTGAGCATGGTGGTGCGTGCCTGTAATCCCAGCTACTCAGGAGGCTGAGGCAGGAGAATTGTTTGAACCCAGGAGGCGGAGGTTGCGGTGAGCCGAGATTGCGCCACTGCACTCCAGCCTGGGTAACAGAGAGAAACTCCGACTCAAAAAAAAAAAAAAATTAGATGGGCGTGGTGGCGTGTGCCTGCAGTCCCAGCTACTCAAGAGGCTGAGGCAAGGGAATCGCTTGAATCCAGGAGACGGAGATTGTAGTAAGCCAAGATTGTGCCACTGCACTCCAACCTGGCGAAAGACCAAGTCTCCATCTCAAAAAAAAAAAAAAAAAAAAAAAAAATTAACCAGACATAATGGTGGGCAACTGTGATCCCAGCTGCTTGGAAGGCTGAGGTAGGAGAATCTCATGAGCCTGGGAGGTGGAGGATGCAGTGAGCTGAGATCACGCCACCGCACTCCAGCCTGGGCAACAGAGTGAGACTTCATCTCAAAAGACAAACAAACAAAAAGAATTTCTGCTGGTGGAGTTCAGCCCTCAGCCATCTTGTGGCTCCAGGACCACTCCTGACAGGAAAGTGTGTGGCTCCCACCTAGGGGCAAAATTTAGAACTCCTCTTCCCCAAGGGGAAAGAAGGCTCCCCTTTTGTCCTTCAAATCTAGTAATGGACTGCAGAGTCTTGGGGTCCCAGCAGGAGCTGACCAGAGCCAGGCCACAGCACTGCAGCAACCACAACGACTGATTTGGGATGTGCACATGTCTGGGTCTACTGCTGGCCCAACCCTTGCCTGTGATATCAACACACAGCCTCTGTGGTCTGATCCAAGGCTCCTCCTTGTCACCTCACTGCTCTACCACAGTCTCCGCCCTCCAGGGAGACTTGGTATCCTGAGTTCCTGCCTGTGTCTGGCTTCCACCCACCACAGGGCCCTTGCACCTACCATCCTGCCACAAGACCACTCTTCTCTCATCCTTCATCCAGCTCCAATTAACTCCTAGTCCCTCTTCAAGGGCTTCAGGGCAGCTGTCCAGTCCCTCCTCCCTGGTGTCCTTTGGCACCAGCCTAGCACCCTCCCTAGCCCATCATCCTTCATCACAGGCCGTGGTCCTGTGGCCACGGCCTTCCCTCAGGTCAGCTGTTGATCTCTGGGACAGCAGATCCTCCCTCCTGCAGTCTCCCTCCCCCACTGCCAAGACCAGGTCTCCTGGGTGCCTGCTGTGGCCCAAGCTTTGTGACTGATAGCGTGAGGGCACCCCAGTCAGGGACAGTGCTGGCTCTGGGCCCCACCTGAACCCTCTCACCCTGCCCAGCAGAGCCAGGGCCCCAGGCAGGGTTGCCCCAAGGAGCCCGATGCCCCCTCACCTGCCAGCTCCTTTGCGATGGCTGAGGCCTGAGCCCCCCTCTGGCTATTCATGCGGCCTTTGTACAGGATCCCATCCACACCGAGGATGTCTACCTCGACCTGTTGGATACCCCAGATCCAAGGTCAGGGAGCTCCCATCCGGTCTTCCCCCCAACTTTAGTGAATGCAGAGACCCAGAAGACAGAGTGCAGCCTCCACTGGGGTTGCCCACAGCCCGGGGCCTGGTCCCACACCTGGGGCTGGGGGGCACCGACATCCACCTTCTGGGAAGGAGGCCCTGGCCAGACTCACGCTGTCATAGTCGATCACGTGGGGATCCCCGTAGGGATAAAGCGTTGACAGGTTGCAGGACTTGCACTTGAAGCTGGTGTCATTTTGGGGGCCATCACCCCAGTCCTGCTGAACATCCTCCTGCATGCCGAGATCCTGGAACTGCAGCTGCTGCTGTTCCCTGGGGCAAGGCGGTGGGTCAGCAGCGGCCTGGAGACCCTGCACCCCAGAGCTTCCCAGGATGGACCTCAAGGGCCTGGCCAGCATTGAGGGAAGACTAGCATTTCTTTCAGCTTGCATTTAGGTGGCACAGCCAGGCAGGCCTGGGGCTTGGTGGGTGGATATGGATGCACTCAGTGGGGCAAGGAATTGAAGTGAGTCCTGCATTTTCCCAGCCCCAGCCATTTCCCTTTGGACCCCTGGCCTGAAGAGCTCGACCTTCTAATCTCTTGATCTCAAGAAGCCAGGGAAGGAGGGTGCAGGCCTGTCCCCACCTCCCTCCTCTTCCCATGGCTGTGGTGACTATTCACCGGCTCTTCCCCCACCTGGCCAGATGTCCCCACAGCAGTGATGGAGGCCAGGAAAACCCACAGAGCTGTGGGATGTCAGGAGGTTGAGGGATCAGGCTGGGGCGCAGGGAGCCAGCTGGATGTGGTGGAAACCTGAGGGTTTAGACGTCAGCCCTGCCACTCGCTAGCAGTGACCTTGGGCAGATCACTGAAGTTCTCTGAGCCGCAGTTTCTTCAACTGTGACATGGGATAGTAATAGGATACAGCTCAGAGGGCAACTGTGAGGACTCAAAAAGGCCAGGTGAGCCCCAGCACTTGGCACAGTGCCTGCTGGGCACAGCAGTATTACCCCAAGGATCCCCCATCATCACCGATTTCCTCCACCAAGAAACAGGGACACGGGCACAGGAATCCTAGCTCACAGCAGGTTGTGGAATTTCAATATGAAACCCTCTTATAGTTCTTGGCCTACAATAGATGCCCAGGAAACATGTCAGTTCTTCCCTCCATGGTCATCTCGTGGGCCTGTCTGCTGCCCCAGTCACCTCTCAGACTGCCCCTCTTTCGAAGGGCTGGCCATGTCTGAAACAATCTTTGGTTCCTGGGCCTGGAGGATGTGTCTTTGCAGGAACAGTGTTCCCAGGCTTTGGAGTGACCTCCATGCGGGGCACCCACCCTGCTCACCTCATCTGTTGCCTCTGCAAGTACTCATAGCTGTTGGCACTGGCTGGCCGCAGCCGGGACAGCAGGTGTGCTTTGCGGATGGTGATCAGGTGTCTGTAGGAGGACAAGGGCTCTGCAGGGGCTGTGCGAGGCGCGCCAAGCCAGCAAAGGGCTTGGCTCCCACCCCTACAGGAAGCCTACCCAGAGGGAGGAAAGAGGTGCAGGCTCAGGTCGCCAACCTCAAATGCTAGAAGCATCCACAGCACAGAAGTAGAAGACCCCCCACCCCTACCCCAAGAGGCATCTCAGGAGCTCTGATCATCACGGTGAGACACAAAAACAATTGTTCTATTTACAAAAGTAAAAACCAGGCCGGGCACATTGGCATACACCAGTAATCCCAGAACTTCGGGAGGCTGAGTTGAACGGATCACTTGAGGTCAGGAGTTCAAGACCAGCCTTGGCAACATGGAGAAATCCCATCTCTACTAAAAATACAAAAATTAGCTGGGTGTGGTGGTGCATGCCTGTAATCCCAGGTACTTGGGAAGCTGAGGCAGGAGGATCACCTGATTTGCAACTGCAGTGAGCCGTGATTGTGCCACTGTACTCCAGCCTTGGTGACAGAGGGAGACCTAGTCTGAAATAGTAATAATAATAATAATAATAATAATAAAAGTGAAAAACAGAATAAGATAAATCCTAGAAACAGGATGCAGACTGGTGGTTGCCAGGGGCTGGGGGCAGGAAGGACAGGGAGATACAGCTTCATGAGTTGAAGTTTCCTTCTGAGGGACTGAAAATGCCACAGCAGTAGAGAGAGGTGATGCCTGTACCCTCTGTGAATGTACCAAATGCCCCTAACTGCTTGTTTTAAAATAGTTAATTTTATGTCACATGTAATTTGCCTTAATAAAGAAATATAAATAAAGTAAACATAATAGTCTTCCTGGGGAGCTAGAACTGTTTTATCTTTTTATTTTTTTGAGATGAAGTCTCTTCTGTCACCAGACTGGAGTGCAGTGGCATAACCTCGGCTCAAGGCAACCTTTACCTCCCAGGTTCAAGTGATCCTCCTGCCTCAGTATCCTGAGTAGCTGGGATCTGGTTTTTGTTTTGTTTTGTTTTGTTTTTTTGAGATGGAGTCAGACTCTGTCACCCAGGCTGGAGTGCCGGGGTGCAATCTCAGCTCACTGCAATGTCTGCCTACCAGGTTGAAGCAATTCTCTGCCTCTGCCTCTCCAATACCTGTGATTACAAGCACCTGCCACCATGCCTGGCTAATTTTTTGTATCTTTAGTAAAGACGGGTTTCACCATGTTGGTCAGGCTTGTCTTGAACTCCTGACCTTGTGATCCACCCACCTCAGCCTCCCAAAGTGCTGGGACTACAGGCGTGAGCCACTGCACCCGGCTGATAGAAACTGTTCTCTCTCTCTCTCTCTCTCTCTCCATATGTGTGTGTGTGTGTGTGTGTGTGTGTGTGTATATTTTTTTTTTTCCAAGATAGAGTCTCTCGCTGTCACCCAGGCTGGAGTGCAGTGGCATTATCTCAGCTCACTGCAACTTCCACCTTCTGGGTTCAAGCAACTGTCCTGCCTCAGCCTCCCAAGTGGCTGGGATTACAGGTGCATGCCACCATGCCGGGCTAATTTTTGCATTTTTAGTAGAGACAGCATTTCACCATATTGGCCAGGCTAGTCTTGAACTCCTGACCTTAGGTGATCCACTCCCCTCAGCCTCCCAAAGTGTTGAGATTATAGGCATGAGCCACCATGCCCAGTCTTGTTCTCTATATATATATATATAAAATATATATATGAGGTCTCACTGTCACTCAGGCTGGAGTGCAGTGGCAAAATCCTAGCTCACTCCAGCCTCTAACTTCTTGGCTGAACCCATCCTCCCCCATCAGCCTCCTGAGTAGCTGGGACTACAGGTAGGCACCACCATACAAGGCCACATATTTGAATATTTTTGATGGCTGTAGAATAGCCATCTGGAAGGCTGGGGAAGCCTGTATATGAATGTGGATACACATGACACATACAGAACAGTGTACATAGACGTGCATGGACTTGACGGTGCAGAACAGTGTATGTGGATGTGTAGACACTGGTGCGTACAGAATGGTGCACGTGGATGTGTATGGACTTGACTGGAGAACGCTGTACATGGATGTGTAGACACAGTGCACATGGAACGGTGCACATGGACGTGCATGAGCAGACATCTATCCACCCAACAAGGCCCAAGGGCCAGGGCACTCTGGGCGGCGGTACTCACGGGCCAGTCATCATCTCCACAGGCCGGTCACAGGATATGCACTTGACACGCTCAAACAGCTTCCTGAAAGGCATATGGTCATCAGCCGCTGCCCCTGCTGGGCCCAGGCCATGTGCTGGATGCTGCAGCTAGCTGGGGCCCCAGGGCTGCACCCCTCCTGTCAGTACCTGGCCCAGCTCAGCCTCACAGGCCCTGAGGTTCCCAACCATCCCTGTGGTTTCTCTGCTGCCCCAAACACAAGGGATGGTCTTTTTTTTTTTTTTTTTTTGAGATAGAGTCTTGCTTTGTAACCCAGGCTGGAGTGCAATGGTGTAATCTCAGCTCACTGCAACCTCCACCCCCCGGGTTCAAGCAATTCTGCCTCAGCCTCCTGAGTAGCTGGGACTACAGTCGTGTGCCCCCACATCCAGCTAATTTTTCTTGTATTTTTAGTAGAGACAGGGTTTCACCACGTTGGCTAGGCTGGTCTCAACCTCCTGACCTTGGGTGATCTGCCCACCTCAACCTCCCAAAGTGCTGGGATTACAGACATGAGCCACCTTGCCCAGTCTAAGGGATGGCCTTTAGAACTGTGTAAGGGGTGTGGGCCAGGCACAGTGGCTCACACCTGTAAATCCCAGCACTGTGGGAGGCTGAGGCAGGCGGATCACCTGAGGTCAGGAGTTCCAGAGTAGCCTGACCAATGTGGTGAAACCCATCTCTACTAAATATAAAAAATTAGCCGGGCGTGGAGGTGTACACCTGTAATCCCAGCTACTTGGGAAGCTGAGGCAGGAGAATTGCTTGAACCTGGGAGGTGGAGGTTGAAGTGAGCCAAGACTGTGCCATTGCACTCCAGCCTGGGCAACAAGAGCAAAACTCCATCTCAAAAACAACAACAAACTCTGTGGGGTGGTCTGAGGACAGGAGCTCCACAAATATTTGGTTCTTCTGCCTGGGGCACTGGCTGGGTTGGGGTCAGGGGTCCCAGATCTGCCCAGGTCCCCTTCCCTGTCTGAGCCTCGGTTTCCCCATTGGCGGGAATAGGACTGGAGCCCCCTCTGCCAGCTCAGGCCAGAGTTCCCCTCCTCTGTGCTCTCAGCCACAGCCCAGCCACCATCCCCTCATCCACAGGTGTGGAATCTTTCCTCCTGGAGCTCCCAGGATTCCCCTCCTGTGTCCCCCACAGCCTGGGCAGCAGTACCCCTACCAGGAGGGGCTTGGGGGAGGCCCTCACTTCCTAAAGCCGGCAGCACTGTCAGGGTCCAATCTTAAGCCCTCAATCAGCAGCTTCCGGACTATTTTCCAGACCTCTTCCATTTCTTTCTTCAATGGATCCAGATCACTGTGGACTAGCTGCCAACAGCCAAGGGGAAGAAAAGAAAGAATAGTCAATGAATTCACACCCTGCCCCCTTCCAGAAGAGGGGCTGAAGCAACGTGGGAAATTACAGAGTATAACAAAATTCAACTAAAACAGGGAATCCAGGAAAGGGAACATGACCCAGATCTGGTATAGGCTCAGACCTCTACTAGATGCTATGGGCAGAGGGGAGCTGCAAGGTGAGCTTCCTAGTGGCCAAAGCAAAAAAACACCATCAGCTACTGTCTCCAAGAGATTAAATCAAACCAAGTTCAAATGCAGGCTGGGAGGTCTAAGAAACCTTTCTCCCAATGGCCCCACTGTACCTGATATTCACACGTTCAACACATTTATTGAGAGTGTATGTAAACAGGGCAAGTTTATGACATTTAGTACATTCACCGAGTTGTGCAACCATCACAGTCAATTTTATTTATTTTTATTTTATTAATTTATTTTTGAGATGGACTTTCACTGTTGTTGCCCAGGCGGGAGGGCAATGGTGTGATCTTGGCTTATTGTAACCTCTGTCTCCCGGGTTCAAGCGATTCTCCTGCCTCAGCCTCCAGCATAGCTGGCATTACAGGTGTGTGCCACCAGGCCTGGCTAATTTTTTTGTATTTTTAGTAGAGACGGAGTTTCACCATGTTGGTCAGGCTGGTCTCGATCTCCTGACCTCAAGTGATCAACCCACCTCGGCCTCCGAAAATGTTGGGATTACAGATGAGAGCCACTGTGCCTGGGGAAAAATATATATATTTTTTGAGACGGAGTCTTACTTGGTCGCCCAGGCTGGAGTACAGTGGCACAATCTTCACTCACTGCAACCTTCGCCTCTTGGTTTCAAGCAATTCTTCTGCATTAGCCTCCAGAGTAGCTGGGACTTACAGGCGTGTGCCACCACACCCGGCTAATTTTTTTTTTTCAGTAGAGAAGAGGAGTCACATCTTGGCCAGGCTGGTCTTGAACTCCTGACCTCGTGATCCACGAGGTCTTCGAAAGTGCTGGGATTACACGTGTGAGCCACCGAACCTGGCTCTTGCTCTGTCTTGCTCTGTCACCCAGGCTGTAGTGCAATGGTGCAGTCTCGGCTCACTGCAGCCTCTGTCTCCTGGATTCAAGCGATTCTCCTGCCTCAGCCTCCTGAGTAACTGGGATTACAGGTGCCCACCACCATGCCCAGCTAATTTTTGTATTTTTAGTAGAGATGGGGTTTCACCAGGTTGGCCTGGCTGGTCTCGAACTCATGATCCGCCTGCCTTGGCCTCCCAAAGTACTGGGACTACAGAGTAGAGCCACCACACTTGGCCCCGAAATAATTTTTTTTAAAGTAGAGATGGAGTCTTGCTATGTTGCCACGACTGGTCTCCCACCCCTGGGCTCAAGTGATCCTCCAATGTTGACCTCCCAAAATGCTGGGATTACAGGTGTGAGCCACTGTACCACCCGATGGAGTATTTTTTTTTTTTTAAGTTACAGAAATGGTGACATTTCACTCATAAATATTTGAGTGCGATAACTTTTTATTACAGAACCACGATGCCATTATCACGTTTAATGCAATTAGCAACAATTCTTGACTTGGATGTCATCTCCAGCCCACTGGCAGACTTGGTTCAATTAAACCAGGGAACAAGTAAAACTTCTTCATGTGTTGTGTTTGGGTATCTCGAGACCTCTTTTTTTTTTTTTTTTTTTTTTTGAGATAGGGTCTCATTCTCAGTGCCTGTTAGGGTGCTCCTATTGCCCAGGCTGGAGTACAGTGGCACGATTTTGGTTCACCGCAGTCTCAACCTCCCAGGCTCAGGTATTCTCTCGCCTCAGCCTCCTGAGTAGTTGGAACTGTGGGTGTGTGCCACCACAACTGGCTAATTTTTTTTTCCTTAGGGACAGAGATCTACCATGTTGCTCAGGCTGGGCTTGAACTCTTGGGCTAAAGTTATCTGACAGCTGCTTTGACCTCCCGAAATACCGGGATTACAGGTGTGAGACACCACACCTGGCTGCAAAGTCTTTTTTTTTTTTTTTTTTTTTTTTTTTTTTTGCTTTGAGACGTAGTCTCGCTCTGTCGCCAGGCTGGAGTGCAAATGATGCAACCTCAGCTCGCTGCCACCTCCACCTCCCAGGTTCAAGTGATTCTCCTGCCTCAGCCTCCTGAGTAGCTAGGAGGCATGAGCCACCATGCCCAGCTAATTTTTGTATTTTTAGTAGAGACTGGGTTTCACCATGTTGGCCAGGATGGTCTCAATCTCTTGACCTTGTGATCTGCCTGCCTCAGCCTCCCAAAGTGCTGGGATTACAGGCGTGAGCCACCAGGCCTGGCCTGCAATATCTTTTTTTTTTTTTTTTTTTTTTTTTT
>NW_022437039.1:1622678-1635412 GCF_009761245.1 Sapajus apella | reverse complement strand
TTTTTTTTTTTTTTTTTTTTTTTTTCTTTTTCTTTGGGACGGAGTTTCGCTCGTTACCCACGCTGGAGTGCAATGGCGCGATCTCGGCTCACCGTAACCTCCGCCTCCTGGGTTCAGGCAATTCTCCTGCCTCAGCCTCCTGAGTAGCTGGGATTACAGGCACGCGCCACCATGCCCAGCTAATTTTTTGTATTTTTAGTAGAGACGGGGTTTCACCGTGTTTACCAGGATGGTCTCGATCTCTTGACCTCGTGATCCACCCGCCTCGGCCTCCCAAAGTGCTGGGATTACACGCTTGAGCCACCGCGCCCGGCCACTGCAATATCTTTTATGATGGAAGGCAGTCACCCCCCATCATCTCTGTAATATCCTGTTGATTACACAAGTTGGACCCATTCAATGTGGGACAGGGCTACGCAATTGTGTAAATACCAAGAGGTATGGCTGGGGACCGTCCTGGGGGCTAACTATGCCACTCTCCTGGCTGGCTAAGCTCAGGGATGTGGAGTTGAGGAGGGGAGTCTCTGAGGGACCATGGCAGTCATTCATTTATTCATTCATTATTTACACTGCCAGTGATGTGCCAGACCTGGGGAAATGTCTAGAGAAGTCATAGCCCCTACCTCAATTAGCACAGTGTAGTAGACAAAACAGTTGGTCCAAAGACAGTGTTACAGGGTTGTTGCAATTGAGGTGGCTAGTATGGCCCAAAGAAGTTAGATTGTTTAAAATCAGACAGCTCTGGGTTTGAGTCCCAGCTCCACCATGAGCAGCAGCGTTCCCTGAGGGGAGTATAATAACCTCTCTGAGGCTCACTGTTCTTCTCTGTGAAATGGGGATCTATTCACTTATTAACTATGTATAGGGCAGGTGCCAAGAGTGAGACCCTGTCTCAAAAAAAAAAAAAAAAGACATTGTAGCTTCTTTCTTCCCCTCTTAGATCATTTGCTCTGGGGAGGTCAGCTACCATGACATGAGGTCACTCAAGGGGTCCTAAGGTGGAGTCCATGGGATGAGGAACTGAGGAGTGTTAGCCACTTGAGGAATCTCCTTTGAATTGGCTCATCTAGCCTCATTTGAGCCTTCAGACGAGACCAGCCCTGGATGACATCTTGACTGCAATTTCATGGAAGACCCTGAGCCACCCAGCTAAGCTGCTAGGTCACTCACAAAAGATTTTTTTTTTTTTTGAGATGGAGTTTTGCTCTTCTTGCCCAGGTTGGATGCAATGGCTCGATCTTGGCTCACTGCAACCTCTGCCTCCTGGGTTCAAGTGACCCTACTGCCTCAGCCTCCTGTGTAGCTGCCTCCTGAGTAGGGATTACAGGCATGCAGAGGTTAAAGCAATTCTCTTGTGTTGATCCCGGGTTCAAGCCTCCTGCCTCAGCCTCCTGAATAGCTGTCTCCCAAGTAGGGATTATAGCATGAGCCACCATGCCCAGCTATTTTTGTATTTTTACTCGGGATGGGGTTTCTCCATGTTGGTCAGGCTGGTCTTAAACTCCTGACCTCAGGTGACCTACCTGCCTTGGCCTCCCAAAATTCTGGGATTACAGGCGTCAGCCACTGTGCCTGACCTCACTCCCAAATTCTTGCTCCTCCTAAACTGGAATCATTTGTTGTTTGCAGCTGCTAAATTCTGGCTTAATGTGTTAGGAAGCAAATGAAAATCCACACAGGGGCACTCACCTTGGTGTTCATGTCCTTGCTGAGCTGCTCCACAGTCTTCTTCCAGTTGTCCTCATGGATCGTGACCTTGAAGAGCATGTCCTGAATCATCTCGTTCAGCTCCAGCGCCACGGTCTCCAGGTCAGCTCGGTTTGCCTTGCCTGCCAGCGCACTCCTGTCAGCTTTCTAGAGAGACAGGGAGTTCAGGGAGGTGAGGCTGCTGGGATAGAGGAAGGCAAAGCTGGGAGATGGACCCCTTGGGTCTGTTGCTTCTAGTTTGGGACTCTGGACTTTTAGCCTTGGCTTAAATGCAATCTTGACATAAAACCCAAGGTTTTCCTATAACAGGGAAGTTGCTGTGTGATTTTACTATTATTTTTTGTTTTTGAGATAGGATCTTGCTCTAGGTTGCCCAGGTTGGAACGCAGTGGTGGAATCATAGCTCACTGCGGCCTCGACCTACTGGGTTCAAGGGATCCTCCCACCTCAGCCTCCTGAGTGGCTGGGACTACAGGTATGTTCCATAATGCCCAGCTAATTTTGTTATGTTTTATAGAGATCTGATCTTTGTTCTCTTCTTTTTTTTTTTTTAGAGATGGGGTCTCACTATGTTGCCCAGGCTGGAGTGCAGTGGCTATTTACAGGTGCCATCCCAGTACTGATCAGCACAGGAGTTTTGACCTGCTCCATTTCCAACCTGGGCTGGTTCACCCCTCCTTAGGCAACCTGGTGGTCCCCCGCTCCTGGGAGGTCACCATATTGATGCCGAACTTAGTGCAGACAACCGAGTGGCATAGCACACTACATCCCAGAACTCCTGGACTCAAGCGATCCTCCAGCCTCAGCTTCCCAAGTAGCTGGAACTACAGGCACGCGGCACCATGCCCGGCGAGATCTGATCTTTCTATACTTCCCAGGCTGTTCTCAAACTCCTAGCCTCAAGTGATCCTATCACTTCGGCTTCCCAAAGTGCTAGGATTACAGGCATTAGCCAACCCATGGACAGCTGATGTGTGATTTATTTATTTATTTTTGAAACAGAATCTTGCTGTGTTGACCAGGCTGGAGTGCAGTGGTGCAATCTCTGCTCACTGCAACCTCTGCCTCCCAGGTTCAAGCGATTCTCCGGCCTCAGCCTCCTGAGTAGCTGCGATTACAGGTGTGTGCCACCACGCACAGCTAATTTTCATATTTTTAGTAGAGACGGGGTTTCACCATTTTGGCCAGGATGGTCATGATCTCTTGACATTGTGATCTGCCTGCCTCAGCCTCCCAAAGTGCTGGGATTGTAGGCATGAGTCACTGCACCTGGCCTGATGAGTGATTTTTAAGTTCGCACAACAGAGTGTTAATAATCCTCAGATGCTGAAAATGGGAGTTGATGTAACACCTGTCTTCCTTCCTTCCTTCCTTTCTTTTCTTCCTTCCCTCCCTCCCTCTTTCCTTCCTTCCCTCCCTCCCTTTCCTTCCTTCCTTCCCTTCCTCCCTCCCTCTTTCCTTCCTTCAATCCCTTTCTTCCTCCCTCTTTCCTTCCTTCCTTCCCTCCTCCCTCCCTCTTGACTGCCTTCCTTCCTTCCCTCCCTCCCTCCCTCTTGCCTGCCTGCCTGCCTTCCTTCTTTCCCTCCCTCTTTCCTTCCTTCCTTCCTACCTTTCTTTCTTTTTTTGAGATGAATTTTTGCTCTTGTTGCCCAGGCTGGAGTGCAACGGCACAATCTCGGTTCACTGCAACCTCCACCTCCCAGGTTCGAGTGATTCTCCTGCCTTAGCCTACTGAGTAGCTGGGATTACAGTCACCTGTCACCATGCCTGGCTAATTTTTTGTATTTTTAGTAGAGATGGAGTTTCATCATGTTGGCCAGGCTGGCCTCAAACTCCTAACCTCAGGCGATCCACCCGCCTTGGCCTCCCAAAATGCTGGGATTGATTATAGGTATGAGCCACTGCATCTGGCCAACTCCTGTTTTCAATATGAACAAAGGCAGAGGGAAGCTCTGGAAGGCTCGGTTTCCCTGGGTGGGAGACCCGGGGCTCAGGATGGGGGAGCAGGCAAGGCAGAAGAACCTCTGCTCACTCACCTCTCTCAGCTCCTCCTCCATAGTGCTTTTATTCACCTTGTTCATTTCCAGTCTTTTGACTTGAGCCTGGAGATTCTAAGAACAGAAGCACAGGCCTGTCTGTCATCCTGGGGAGCCTTGAGGATAGAATGCCCACCTCCCACCTCCACCACTGCCATGTGCAGGGGAGGGACAGTGGGCTATGTAGACAGCAGGCAGGTGGGTGTGGGCATTAGGAGATTCAGGCTCAAGGGCTCCAGGTGCCCAGATGAGAAGGGAAGGAACGTGGGACTTGAGACAAGCTGTCCCCTCAGAGGTGGTATCATCATAGGAACTTTCCCGCATGGGGAGTTAGATCCAAGGAAGGAAAGCACAAGGCCATGAGGACGATGTCGCTCACTGGATGTTTAAGGCATATTTACCACTTCTGATGTGTAATGGGGTCCCAGCGGGAATTCCAGTCTATCAACCGAACATTTACCAGATGCCACACACACTGTGCCCAAGTGTGAGGGGAAAACCTTACGTCCCATCCCCACAACTCCACAAAGAACCAACTGCCTGCATGAATTCAATTACTAAATTCCCCTTGCATAGGAGCAGCAGCTGATCTGCTTGGGAAACGCCTCCATTTCCCGAGTTCCTGCAAAGCTGCAAACAGGCTTCTACTTCTCTCTTGCTGTCGGGTCTCCCTCTCACGCTTAGGAACAGAACTTTTAGCTGGAACTCAGCTGCCCAGAATCAAGACTCCATTTCACAACCTTCCTTACAGCTTAGTTTGGCCACTGGGATGTCAATGCAAATGAATGGGTATCTTTTTTTTTTTTTTTTTTTTTGAGATGGAGTTTCGCTCTTGTTACCCAGGCTGGAGTGCAATGGCGCGATCTCGGCTCACCGCAACCTCTGCCTCCTGGGTTCAGGCAATTCTCCTGCCTCAACCTCCTCAGTAGCTGGGATTACAGGCACGCGCCACCATGCCCAGCTAATGTTTTGTAGTTTTAGTAGAGACGGGGTTTCACCATGTTGACCAGGATGGTCTCGATCTCTTGACCTCGTGATCCACCCGCCTCGGCCTCCCAAAGTGCTGGGATTACAGGCTTGAGCCACCGCGCCCGGCTGAATGGGTATCTTTAACGTTTTTCTTTCTTTTTTTGTTTTGTTTTGTTCTATTTTTTTTGGGACAGAATCTGCTCTGTCACCCAGGCTGGAGTGCAGTAGCATGATCTCAGCTCACTGCAACCTCTGCCTCCCAGGTTCCAGAGATTCTCCCGCCTCAGCCTCCTGAGTAGCTGCGATCACAGGCACCCACCACATGCCTGGCTAATTTTTGTATTTTTAGTAGAGACCAGGTTTCACCATGTTGGTCAGGCTGCTCTTGAACTCCTGATCTCAAGTGATCCACCTGCCTCGGCCTCCCAAAGTGCTGGGATTACAGGCGTGAGTCACTGCACCTGGCTCCAATATGTAGTTTTCTATCCTTCCCCCACTTATTATCCTGAGTCTGCTGTGTCCATCATCCTGCTCTGTCTGCCTTTGCACACCCAGGGCTTAGCTCACTTACAAGCGAGAACATGCAGGCTTTGGTTTCCATTCCTGAGTTGCTTCCCTTAGAATAGTGGCCCCTGCCTCCATCCAAGTTGTTCCAAAGCTAAGGGAAACCTTGAGCCGCCAGAAACTAGGAGAGGCGAGGAGGCTCCTCTAGAATCTTCAGGTGGAACACAGCCTAAGACACCTTCATTTCAGAATTCCCGCCTCCAGAAGAGGGTGATTTGCCACATCAGCAGCAGGGAACTGATCCAACCAGCAGGTGGCAGAATCAGGATTCAAACCCAGGCACTTCTATTCCAAAGCCTGGGCTCTGAACCGCACGCACGCCAGGCGACCTCCAGCAGAATAGGCTTGGGCTAATTTCTTTGCTGGAGTCTCTGCCTCCTCTTTATTTTTTTTATTTTTAATTTTATTTTTTTACTCAGCTTGTGGCCCCACTGATGAGCTCCCCTCCACCCTATGCCTCCTCTTTATTTTAATTTTAATTTTTTTATTTTAAGAGGCAGGGTCTTGCTCTGCCACTCAGGCTGAAGTGAAGTGGCATAAGCACGGCTCACTGCAGCCTCAACCTCCCAGGCTCAAGCAAGCCTCCTGCCTCAGCTTCAGAGGAGCTGGGACTGCTGGTGACACCACTCACCTAGCTTTATTTGTTTTTAGAGACAGGGGTCTCAGTATGTTGCCTCAGGCTGGTCTGGAACTCCTAGGCTCAAATGATCTTCTCACCTCAGACTCTCAAAGTGCTGGGATTACAGGAGCCACCATGCCTGGCCTTATTTATGCTTTTTATTTTTATTTTTTGAGACAGAGTCTCAGTCTGTTACCCAGGCTGGAATGCAGTGGTGCGAGCTTGGCTCACTGCAAACTCCACCTCCCAGGCTCCAGTGATCCGCTATATTCATGCTTTATAATCTTGTTATTTTGGCTGAGTGAGGTGGCTCATGCTTGTAATCCCAGCACTTTGGGAGGCTGAGGTGAGTGGATCACTTGAGGTCAGGGGTTCAAGACCAGCCTGGCCATCATGGTGAAACCCCATCTCTATTAAAAACACAAAAATTTGGCTGGGCACAGTAGCTCATGCCTGTAATCCCAGCATTTTGGGAAGCCGATGCAGGCAAACCACTTGAGGTCAGGTGTTCGAGACCAGCCTGGCCAACATGGTGAAACCCTGTCTCTACTAAAAATACAAAAAATTTGGCTGGTTGCAGTGGCTCATTCCTGTAATCCTAGCACTTTGGGAGGCCAAGGTGGGTAGATCACGAGGTCAGGAGTTAGAGACCAGCCTGGCCAACATGGTGAAACCCTGTCTCTACTGAAATTACAAAAATTAGCCGGGCATGATGGCACACATCTGTAGTCCTGGCTACTCGGGAGGCTGAGGCAGGAGAATTGCTTGAACCTGGGAGGTGGAGGCTGTAGTGAGCCGTGATTACACAACTTCACTCCAGCCTGGGTGACACAGTGAGACCCTGTCTCAAAAAAAAAAAATATATATATATATATATATATATATATATATATATATATACTCCACTACCACCCCCTGCACACACAAAAAGGCCTGGATGGTGTCTGTTGACACTGTATCTTGCCAGTGCCCAAAATGGCACATCGTGCAGCATGAGAACTCAATAACATTTGATGTATGAATGGATGCATGAAGAAGAGGGTTTCTTGCACTCACTGTAAAGTTCCTAACAGTTTCACACAGAAATCCAGGATGGCAATAGCAGTGGTGCTTCCCCGCTGTTGCAGAAGTTGCGGCAGAACCATGCCTCCCTCACTTTACTGGAAAAGTTAAACAGAGTTGTTGATCTCTTGCAGTATGTGGTCATTTCAGAAATATTTAGGCTGGGTGGAGTGGCTCACGCCTGTAATCCCAGCACTTTGGGATGCTGAGGCCAGAAGATCAATTGAGCTCAGGAATTTGAGACCAGCCTGGGTGACACACAGAGACCCTGTCTCTATTTTATTTTTTTGAGACAGGGTCTCACTGTGTCACCCAGGCTGGAGTGAAGTTGTGTAATCACGGCTCACTGCAGCCTTGACCTGGGCTCAGGTGATCCTCCCACATCAGCCTCCCAAGTAGCTGGGATTACAAGTGCACACCATCATGCCCAGCTGATTTTTTTTTTTTTAAGACGGGGTTTCACCATGTTGGTCAGGTTGGTCTTGAACTCCTGACCGCAGGTGATCCGCCTGCCTTGGCCTCCAAAGTGCTTGGATTACAGGTGTGAGCCACCGCGCCCGGCCAATTTTGATATTTTTTTAGAGATGGGGTTTCACCACGTTGCTCAGGCTGGTGTGGAACTCCTGGGCTCAAGTGATCCTCCTGCCTCAGCCTCCCAAGTGCTGGATCACAGGTGTGAGTCACCATGCCCAGCTCTTTTTTTTTTTTTTAAAGAAATAGTTAATGTGTTATAAGCGCTGTTCCTAGGTCTTCCAGGGTTAATCTTTATAAGCAATTACATCTTTTGTTTTTTGAGATGGAATCTCACTCTGTCACCCAGGATGGAGTGCAGTGGTGCAATCTTGGCCCACTGCAACCCCCCACCTCTCTGGTTCAAGTGATTCTCCTTCCTCAGCCTCCTGAGCAGCTGGGATTATAGGCACCTGCAACCATACCTGGCTAATTTTTTTGTATTTTTAGTAGAGATGGGTTTTCGCCTTGTTTGGCCAGGTTGGTCTTGAACTCCTGACCTCAGGTGATCTGCCCGCCTTGGCCTCCCAAAGTGCTGGGATTACAGGTGTGAACCACCATGCCTGGACAGCAATAAAATCTTGATAGCACAAGAATCAGGAAGTAAGGACAAGGGTTATGGGAGAAGAGACATGCTCTCTTTTGGCACACTTGGCAGGGCTTCATCACCTTCAGAGTCTTTCAACAAGTGACAACTGTGGACATGCGGGCAGACACTACAGCCCCCACTTACCCCAAGCAGGGTCTAGCGTAGCACTCGGTGCACGTCAGACATGCTGAATGGAACTGGCTCCAGCTCCATGGAGAAAGGGCACCAAGACGACCCCAGGACACAGTGGCCTGGGTCTCTCTGAAGAGCAGTGTTGGCAGGAGACCTGGCTGCTGGCCAGTGGAGCACAGTCTGAACACGTACTCCTGTGTGCAGTCCACCCACACTCCCTCTTCTGGCATCCCCAGAGACGGCCAACCCTCCTGCCCACCCCCACTGCATAGGCTGTGAATTGGTTCTCCTTTAATGAGTTATTTTCCATTCAAAGTTCCTTGAGTGCTTCCCAGCCTGATTACACTGTGTGCCGACCTCGGAGGCAGCGAAACGCTATGGGCTGGCCTTGGTCCCTTTTTCACCGCACACCCCAATGCATCCCAGCAACAGCCCCCATGCCATGGGATCGGAAGCCTTCATGGAAACAACCTTGGTGGGCTGTTTTGGGGTTTTTTTGTTTGTTTGTTTTTGAGATGGAGTCTCCCTCTTATCGCCCTGGCTGGAGTATGATGGTACAATCTTGGCTCACTGCAACCTCTGCCTCCCCGGTTGAAGTGATTCTCCTGCCTCAGCTACCCGAGTAGTGGGGATTACAGGCACCTACCATCATGCTTTTCTAATTTTTGTATTTTTACTAGAGACGGGGTTTCACCACATTGGCCAGGCTGGTCTCGAACTCTTGACCTCAGGTGATCCGCCTGCTCTGGCCTCCCAAAGTGCTGGGATTACAGGCGTGAGCCACGACTCCCGGCCCTTGGTGGTGGATTTTTTGTTTTTTGCTTGTTTCTTTGTTTTCTTTCTTTGAGATAGGCCTTGCTCTGTCACCCAGGCTGGAGTCAGTGATGCAGTCATAGCTCACTGCAGCCTCAACCTCCCAGGCTGAAGCAATCCTCCTACCTCAGCCTCCATGCATCACCATGTCTGGCTAATTTTTAAATTTTTTTTGTAACCCCTGAACACGGTGGTGCATGTCTGTAGTCCCAGCTACTTGGGAGGCTGAGGTGGGAGGATTGCTTGAGCCCAGGAGTTTTGGGCTGTAGTGTGCTATTCCAATCCTGTGTTGCACTAAGTTCGGCATTAACATGGTGACCTCCCGGGAGCGGGGGACCACAGGTTGCCTAAGGAGGGGTGAACTGGCCCAGGCTGGAAATGGAGCAGGTCAAAACTCCTGTGCTGATGACTGGTGGGGTCTCACCTGTGAATAGCCACTGCATTCCAGCCTGGGCTATGTAGTGAGACCCTGTCTCAAAAAAAAAAAAAAATTAAAAAATTTTTTGTAGAAACAGAGTTTTGTTATTTTGCCCAGGTTGACAACTGGCCTCAAGCAATCCTCCCTCCTCATTACAGGTATGAGCCACTGCATGCAAAACACTAGAATCACAGGTGTGAGTCAATACATCCAACTTTTTTTTTTTTTTTTTTAGGTGGAACTTTGCTCTGTCGCCCAGGCTGGAGCGCAATGGTGTAATCTCTGCTCACTGCAATCCCTCCTCCCAGGTCCAAGTGATTCTCATTGCCTCAGCCTTCCAAGTAGCTGGAATTACAGGTGTGTGCCACCATACCCTGCTAATTTTGTAATTTTTTGTTTTAGAAGAGATGGGGTTTGGCTGGGTGAGGTGGCTCAGGCCTATAATCCCAGCACTTTGGGAGGCCGAGGCGGATGGATCACAAGGTCAGGAGTTCAAGACCAGCCTAGCCAATATGATGAATCCCTGTCTCCACTAAAAATACAAAAATTAGCCGGGTGTGGTGGCACATGCCTGTAGTCCGAGCTACTCAGGAGGCTGAGGCAGAAGAATCACTTAAACCTGGGAAGCAGAGGTTGCAGTGAGCCAAGATCGTGCCACTGCGCTCCAGCCCAGGCGACAGAGCGAGACTCCTCTCAAAAAAAAGAAGAGCCATGTTGGCCAGGCTGGTCTCAAACTCCTGACGAGTAAGCCATCTGCCTCTGCCTCCCAAAGTGCTGGGATTATAGGCGTCAGCCACCTCGCCCAGTCCCAGCTAATTTCTTATTTTTGTAGAGATGGGATCTTTCCGTGTTGCCCTGACTTGTCTGAAATTCCTGGCCTCAAGTGATCCTACCACTTCGACTTCCCAAAGTGCTGGGATTACAGATGCCAGCCACCACACCCAGCCTAAATATTTCTTTTATTATTGTTTTTTATTTTTATCACCCAGCCCAAAATGTCAGTAAACATTTCTGCCACTTGCCCAGGGAAATGTTAAGAACATAACAGTTGGCACAAGAAATTCTCTTAATCACTCATTGAGTCATTCAGCAAATGTGATGGAGGCTTCATTACCCCTCCCCTTCCAGGAGCAGGTGACACAATGGTCAAAAAGATAAACACTGTTCAGGCCTTTCTGTTTATATGGGTGGGGGGGTGGGGGTGAGATTCGTTTGCTTTTCATTGAAGTGTAATTTACACACAGTAAAATGCCAGTGAAGTCCCTCTGGTTCCCAACCTCAAGGGCAACCCCACCTTGTATAGAACCTTCAGGAAGGGTCTGAAGGTCTGGGTAAGGAATTCTCCCCTTGCCAACCCTTCTCCAGCCTGCCCAGACCTTCTAACCTTGAACTCATCCATGCGAATCTGCAGTTTCTCCACTGCCTTGTCCAAAATGATGTAGTGATCCTTCACTGTCTCTATTTGATTGCCCCAAATTCTCTCAAGTTCTTCTTCCTAAAAGGGGGAGACACAGACACTAAAGGCCTCTGCTTCCGAGGTCACCATGGCTGGGCCGGGAAGGGGCCTGAGGGAGGGGTGAGGCCAAGAAGAATGTACCAGAACAGGCTGGGCATGGTGGCTCACATCTGTAGTCCCAGCACTTTGGGAGGCCGAGGGGGGGTGGATAACCTGAGGTCAGGAGTTTGTGGCTAACATAGTGAAACCCTGTGTCTACAAAAAATACAAAAATTAGCCGGGGGTGGTGGCGGGCCCCTATAATCCCAGCTACTCGGGAGACTGAGACAGAATTGCTTGAACCCAGGAGGCGGAGGTTGCAGTGAGCTGAGATCATGCCACTGCACGCCAGCCTGGACAACAAAGTATCCATCTCAAAAAAAAGAAGAATGTATCAGACCAGGGTGCCTCCCAACTGCCATCTTTTTTTTTTTCTTTGAGACATGGCCTTGCTCTGTCACCCAGGCTGGAGTGTAGTGGTGTGATCTTGGCTCACTGCAGCCTCCACCTCCCAGGCTCAAGTGATCCTCCCACCTCAGCCTTTAAGTAGCTGGGACTATAGGCAGACACCACCATGCCTGGCTAATTTTTTTTTTTTTTTTTTTTTTTTGTAGAGAAGGGATCTCACTATGTTGCCCAGGTTGGTCTGGAACTCCTGAGCTCAAGTGATCTGCCTGCCTTGGCCTCCTAAAGATTGGGATTACAGGTGTGAGTCACTGCACCGGCCCCACCTGCCATCTAAATAGCCACCTGAGAAACAGGAGAACCATGCAGCCCTGCACCTGCCGGCTCCCCAGCACAAGTGGACCCACTTTGCAAGGCGGCAGCTGCCTTTGCGGCTGGCTCGCTTCCCCCCAGCCTCTTTTCCTACAGGACACAGCTGCGCCTGAGAGGGTGGAGGGGTGTCGGGGGGTGTCAAGGAGTCTTCCGTCAGCTCACCTCAAGCCATCATTGCCACAAAAGCACTTCGCCAGAGACACTGACCTTGAGCCTGGATTTCTGGAGGCTGCCAATCTTTTCTTGCAATATATCCACTGTTGCCCCAAGGCTGGAAGGGCCTCCCATACTGGCTGAAAACAGAGGATGGGGAGGCTGCTGGGAGCAGGGATGGAGGAAGATGTTTCTGCTGGACTCTAGCTGCTTCTCTTACGGGGCATCTCAGGCAGCACTGCCCAGTGGAAAAGCACTGGGCCTTTCAGCTCATGTCACTTTATTTATTTATTATTATTTTATTTATTTTTTGAGACGGAGTCTTACTCTGTTGTCCAGGCTGGAGTGCAGTGGTGCAATCTCAGCTCACTGCAACCTCCCTCTCCTGGGTTCAAGCGATCCTCCTGCCTCAGCCTCCTGAGTAGCTGGGACTACAGGCAAATGCCATCACATCTGGCTAATTTTTTGCATTTTTAGTAGAGACAGGTTTCACCATGTTAGCCAGGATGGTCTTGATCTCCTTATTTCTTACACCATTTTTTGAGACGGAGTCTCACTCTGTTGCCAGGCTGGAGTGCAGTGGTGTGATCTCAGCTCGCTGCAACCTCCAACTCCCGGGCTCAAGTGATTCTCCTGCCTCAGCTTCCTGAGTAGCTGGGACTACAGGTGCCCCCCACCATGCCCAGCCTAATTTTTGTATAAAAAATTAGCCAGGTGTGATAGCACTGCACTCCAGCCTGGGTGACAAGACTGAAACTCCGTCTCAAAAAACAAACAAAAAAATTAAAAAAAAAAAATTTTGTTTGTTTGTATGGAGACAGGGTCTCACTCTGTTGCCCAGGCTGGAGTGCTGTGGCACGATCTTGGCTTACTACAACTTCCGCCTCCTG
>NW_022437039.1:1513825-1622578 GCF_009761245.1 Sapajus apella | reverse complement strand
TCTCAGTCTCCTGAGTAGCTGGGATTACAGGCATCCACTACCACACTGGCTAATTCTTTTATTTTTTTAGTAGAGATGTGGTTTCAACATGTTGGCCAGGTTGCGAATTCCTGACCTCATGTAATCTGCCTGCCTCATCCTCGTAAAGTACTGGAATTACAGGCATGAGCCACCGCACATGGCCAATTTAATTTTTTTTTTTTAGAGATGGGGTCTTGGTATATTACCCCGTTTGATCTTGAACTCCTAGGCTCAAGCAATCTTCCTGCCTTGGCCTCCCAAAATGCTAAGATTACAGGCATGAGTCACCACGCTTAGCCAATACAATACTGTCTTATGGACTATCACAAAGGAGTTTGTGAGAGTAATTTTGACATGCCATTTTTCTCAAGTGACATCTTTAAATCGTAACAGCCTCTCTGACCTAAGATAAGACCTCGCTGTACATTCAACGGAATAGACTTTTAAGAGCAAAATGCTTAAGCCAAAGAAATGGCTAATAGTGGAATGCAGATTTTGGTGGAGCCAAATGAAGGACAGGAGGTGCTTCTCAAAGGCTGCAAGGGAGGGCGCCACTCCCTTGTGCCCTTCCCAAAGCCAGACCAGGCCTACCTAGACGAGTCAAGTGCTGGTTCAGGTTAAAGTACAGCTGGGCAAATTCTTCTTTCAGGGAGTCGTGTCTGACGGGCATCTGGGCTATGTGGCTCATGGAATACCTGACAGCCCTCTTCTTGTCTTCAGGGCTCGTGGCCTGCTTGGCAGCCAGCATGCTGTGGAACAGGGCTGTATCGGGACCAATGCTGGCAGCAGAGTAGGAGGGAGAGAGGATTTCAGAATCATCGTCCACGACTTGGGATTCTGTGGCTCCCCGGGCAGGCCCTGCACCCAGGACATGTGCAAAGACCCCTAGGGGCCCAGCTGAAGCCATGTCTGTTGCAAAGGTGGCCATTTTGGTGGCTGGGGCGTCTTTGACAACCTTGGCAGCAACTTTGGCTGTCTGGGCAGCAGAGGATGCCGCGGCTGCATAGGCTGCAGCGGCAGCGGCGGCGATGGCAGCAGTGGTTTTCAGCCGGTGAAGGGCAGACTGGGGAGTCTTAGGCTGTGCTTCCTTGGGGGCCCCATCCTTGCCACCTCTATCCTTGGGAGCCACATCTTTGCCACCTCCATCTTTGGGGATCCCAACCTTTCGAGCTCTATCCTTAGGGGGCCCATCCTTGTGAGCCCTCTCCCGAGAGTCCCTCATGCTGGGGACATCATTTTCTTCCCCCTTTTCTTGGACAGCTGCGACCTGGAGGGCTTCTCCCTCGTGAGACTGATATGGCTGCAGTGGTTGCGGCCACATGAAGCCAAACTCAGTGGTCGGTGGTGGGGCCCCGGAGGGCTGGGGCTGAGGTGGCTGCAGGACGCCTAAGTCCCAGAAAGGCCAAGAGCCCAGCCCGGGCAAGCCTTGGGGAAGAGGCCAGCGTCTTGGGAGTGCAGGCCAGTCTCCTGGAGGTGAGGGGTAGGCTCCTGGGGCAGGCACAGGCCAAGGTGCTGGCAAGAATCCAGGTGTCACACTGGGCCCCGGCACAGTCTCCAATCTGGGCACAGGCTCCGGCTCCAGCCCTGGTGCGGGTTCAGGCCCAGATGCAAATTCAATTGCGCGCCCAGGTGAAGACTCAGGGGTAAGGGCCAGAGGCTGTGCTGACTCCTGGGCACTGCTGAGTGAAGCTGCTTGGGCAGATGGCTCCTCTGGGAGGAGCTCTGGGACCTCGTAATGCCAGACGGTCTGCAGCAGCTGGGGGTTTTGGATGGGCTCGGAGACGTGGATGGCCCGAGTAGCTTCAAGGTACTCGGTGGTCTGGGCCAGGGCAGCCTCTGGGAGCTGCTCCACAGACTGCCACAGTGGGAGGAAGTCCAGGTGTGATGAACCAACTTCCTGCAGAAGAGGGGGCAGAGGGGCTCAGCTGGCTGTCAGCCCCACCTCCCACTCTCAGCCACCCACCTGCTCCCCAGTTTCCCAAGGGTGTCCCCAACCCTCTGCTAACCTCCCCTTCCTTCCTCACTCACCGAGGTGAACATGGCATCATGGAGGCCACTCCAGAGCACCATGTCCTCGGTTTTGGGGATGGTTTGAACCTTATTCTGGAGAGAAGCCTGCGGGGTGGGGGTGGAAAATGAGGGGTGTGATCCTGGAGGGGGCAGTGCTCCCCACACCCACAAAGAAACCTTTCCAGGCTATGTTCTCCTCCTTGCCCCTCCCTACCGTCAGCACCCAGGACACTGGAGATAGGGGAAGGCAGGGATCATGGCCCTTACCACTTCCTGCTGCAGTGCAACCATCTTCCGGTTCTGGATTCTGAAGTCTTCAGCGAACATATCCATTCTTTCTGGGTGTATCTGTAAAGGGAAGCAAGTCTATGGATTGGGGCTCCAGGTTCTGTCCCACCCCTGCCTCTTCCTGCAGCTCTAAGAGACTAAGTGCTTGAGGAGGAAGAACGGGTTCCAAAGCCAGTGTTTCCCAGGCAGTGGGAAAGGCTTCCATGGGCAAACGAGTTTGGGAAATGCTGGGCTAAAAAGCATGTCAGGCTGGGCACAGTGGCTCATGCCTGTAATCCCAGCACTTTGCGAGGCTAAGGCGGGGTGGATCACTTGAGGTCAGGAGTTCGAGAGCAGCTGGTCAACATGGTGAAACACGATCTCTCTAAAAATACAAAAATTAGCTGGGCCAGGTGGCATGTGCCTGTTATCCCAGCTACTTGGAATTCTCCTGAGGCAGGAGAATCACTTGAACCCGGGAGGCAGAGGTTGCAGTGAGCCGAGATCACATGATTGCACTCCAGCCTGGGCAACAGATCAAGACTTTGAGAAAAGAAAAGAAAGAATAGAAGAGAAGGGGAAGGGAGGGGAGGAGAGGGTTTCAATAGGTTTCTGTACTGCAGAACTTCCTAGAGCCTTGAATGGGCAAAAGCACATTAAGAATCTCCAAGAGGGCTGGGTGCAGTGACTCATGCCTGTAATCCCAGCACTTTGGGAGGCCAAGGTGGGCAGATCACCTGAGGTCAATAGTTCGAGACCAGCCTGGCCAACATGGCGAAAGCCTGTCTCTACCAAAAATACCAAAATTAGGGGGGCCTGGTGGTGTGTGCCTGTAATCCCAGCTACATGGGTGGCTGAGGCAGGAGAATTGGCTTGAACCCAGAAGGCAGAGGTTGCAGTGAGCAGACATCGTGCCATTGTACTCCAGCCTGGGTGACAAAGCGACACTCTGTCTCAAAAAAATAAAATTAAATTAAAAAAAAGCTGGGCCTGGTGGTATGTACCTGTAATCCCAGGTAATTTGGGATTCTCCTGAGGCAGGAGAATCACTTGAACCTGAGAGGCAGAGGTTGCAGTGAGTTGAGATCACACTATTGCACTCCAGCCTGGGCACTCCAAGACTTCATCTCATAAATAAATAAATAAAGCATTTCAACAGGTTTATGTACTGCCGGACTTCCCAGAGCCTTGAATGGGCAAAAGCACTTTGGGAGGCTGAGGCAGGCAAATCACCAGGTCAGGAGTTCAAGACCAAGCTGACCAACATTAGACCACCCTGTCTCCACTAATAATATAAAAATTAGCCAGGTGTGGTGGTGTGTACCTGTAATCCCAACTATTCAGGAGGCTGAGGCAGAAGAATAGCTTGAACCTGGGAGGTGGAGGTTGCAATGAGTTGAGGTCGTGCCACTGCAGCCTGGGCGACAGAGCAAGACTCCATCTCAAAAAAAAAAAAAATCTCCTAGAGACAGCTCAAAAAGGCATTGGCATTGTTTTTCTTTTCTTTCTTTCTTTTTTTGAGACAGACTCTCACTCTGTCACTGAGCTGGAGTGCAGTGGCTCCATCTCGGCTCACTGCAACTTCCAACTCCCTGGTTCAAGCGATTCTCCTGCTTCAGCCTCCCAAGTAGCTGGAGTTACAGATGCTCACCACCACATCTGCCTAATTTTTGTATATTTAACAAAGAGGGGGTTTCACCACGTTGGCCAGGATGGTCTCGAACTCCTGACTTCAAGTGATCTGCCCGCCTCAGCCTCCCAAAGTGCTGGGATTACAGGCATGAGCTACCTGACCAGGCCAAGAAGGCACTGTTTTTCTAACAGCTTTTTCTAAGGGGCCCTATTGAGTAGCTCATAATGCAGCTTTTGACAGCGCCCTTTCTGCTTAGTTGGGAGCCATCCAGCCTATGACTGAAGCTCCCACAGTTGCTAAGATAATCACATACAGGCCCCGACCTGTGAAGCCGAGATAATAGAGAAAATTACGCCGTTTGGGGGGAAGTTGTTAAACCTGAGGATGTGGAGAGCTGGCCAGCTGTGACTCATCAGTTGTGATGGGGGAAGCTGCCTCAAGTCTCAGGGACTCTACATCCTTCCATTCATGGTAGGGTGTGAGAACATACTTGGTCGATGGTTTTTGGCTACAGAAGCTCATATGCATGCCTGTCCTGTGATTATTCCACTTTCTGTGTGGACAGAGCTTTCCAGAAGGGGAAGAGGTGTTCTTTTTGCTAAGTTGGTGGAATACAAGGCTGGCAATGCCAAGACTTAGGGAGCACATGCCTGAGAATGAAGCCAAGTGAGCGGAAAGCCTCACTGAGAGATACCAGTATTGCATGAGTACCCAGATTTGGCCGTCCCTGGACCTTTTAGTAAAGGAGACAATAAATCTGTTATTTTGCCTAATCCAGAATGAACTTGATTTCTGTCACTTATAACTAATGTCTTAACACAGTGGGGTAGAAAGCATGAAGGAGTCAGCCGGGTGTGGTGGCTCACACCTGTAATCTCAGCACTTTGGGAGGCCAAGGTGGGATGATCACCTGAGGTCAGGAGTTCAAGACCAGCCTGGCCAACATGGTGAAACCCCATCTCTACTAAAAATACAAAAATTAGTTGGGCATGGTGGTGTGCGCCTATAATCCAGTGATTCTCAGGCAGGAGAATCACTTCAATCCGGGAGGTAGAGGTTGCAGTGAGCCAAGATCGTGCCACTGCACTCCAGCCGGGGTAACAGTGAGACTCCATCTCAAAAAAAAAAAAGATAAAAAACGGAAGCATGGAGGGGTCACAGAGAACTCAGTGGCACTGGCCAAGTGGAGGGGCCATGTGAGCATGCCCTCACAGCTGCATTCTTGGCCTAAGAGTAAGCTTCCTCGATTTTCCTTATCGCTCCAACCCCCAATGGCCTGAGCATCGCAACTGGTAAGGAGGATGCTGGGGAGGGACAACCTTGTCAAGCATGTTCTTCAGCATGTCCACGTCCTTCCTGAGGGCTTTGACGGTGACCTGGAGTGCATGAAGATCAGTGAGCAGGTCCTGCAGGGTCTGCATTGACTGCAAAAGAGGAGGAGAAAATGTGAAGTCAGGTATGGCTGGGGGTGAAGGTGAGTGAAGTGCAGAAGCTTCCTGATGATAGCTGCTGTCCAAGGGGTCCTCTTGGCTCTCCCAAGGCAGAGGCTTGAACCTACAAGGGGGACAGCAGATGCTACTAAAGTCAACAGTGTTCTGAGCTCCATGTGGCCTGGATGAGAAGGAGGCAACTCTGTATTTGAATATATCCAGTAACCAGAAGTAACTCATTATGAAGCATCTCACGCCCTTTCTTGCATGATAGATGTCAGCCACAGAGGAAGCACAGCCCATTCCTGGGTACAAGCCACTGGAGGATCATGAGCAGGGAAGACAGGGTTGCATTTACCTTTTTTTTTCTAAGATGGAGTCTCACTCTGTGGCCGAAGCTGGAGTGCAGTGGCTGAATCTTAGCTTGCTGTAACCTCCACCTCCTAGGCTCAAGTGATTCTCCTGCCTCAGCCTCCTGAGTAACTGGAACCACAAGGTGTATATCACCACACCCAGCTAATTTTGTTTTGTTTTGTTTGTTTTTATGGTAGAGACAGGGGTTTCACCGTGTTGCTCAGGCTGGTCTCAAACTCCTGAGTTCAAGCGATCTGCCCCGGCCTCCCAAAGTGTTGGGATATAAGCCACTGCTCCCAGAGGGCAAAAGGGGAAGCAGCCTGCCTGCAGAACTGATTGCTTGCTAGGGCAGGGAGAAACCCTCACACATCTGGTGTCAGAAGTGTGTTGAGAGCCGGGCGTGATAACTCATGCCTATAATTCCAGGACTTTGAGAGGCTGAGGTGAGCATACCACTTGAGGCCAGGAGTTCAAGACTAGTCTGGTCAAGATGGTGAAATCTCGTTTTTAATAAAAATACAAAAAAATCTTAGCAGGGCGTGCTGTTTTGTTCCTATAACCCCAGCTACTTGGGAGGATGGGACAGGAAAATCACTTGAACGTGGGGGGCAGAGGTTGCAGTGAGCTGAGATGGCACCACTGCACTCCAGACTAGATGATGATGTAAGACTCTGTCTCAAAAAAAAAAAAAAAAATAGTGTGTTATGAGAGCAGTGTGAAAGAAACTGAGTTTGTTTTTTTCCACTCAGAGGATCAATAATCCATCTGGAAGATATAATAATTATAAACATACATATTTAACAACAGAGCCCTTTATAAAATACATGAAGGAAAAACTGACAGAACTGAAAGTGCATCTGAAAAGCACGTTGGTTGCTTGCTGCTTTGCAGGGTCCAGTTACCATGAGCAAGGTCTGGTACCAAAAAGAAAGTGAATTTATTCCGAAGCTAGCTTGAGGAGGGGGCACTAAGTGTCCTGGCTTTAAATGTGCCACTTCAGTTCTGGAACAAAAAGTGGGCACTTTTAGGAGGTAAGGTACAGAGCCAGCAAGGGCAGGGGCTCCCCTGTGAGCTTGATGTCTTATCTACCGGGCAGCTGAGTTGGCACCTTCCTGGGAAGAAGTTGTAAAAGTGGCCAAGTAGGCACGCTTTCAACTTGCCCTCCTGGTGAGTGTGAGTTCCCAGGTAATCCCTGAAGGGTGGAAGTTCCCAGGTGAAAGTCCTATAAGGGGCGTGCTTTGGTCTCTAAATCTGTTTCCTTTCTCTCCAGGAGTTACATGAAGTTGCCCTGTAGGGAGTGCCTGGTGAAGGAGGGGTCAAAGGCTATCTTTGCTTTTTTTTTTTTTTTTTTTTTTTTGAGACACAGTCTTGCTCTGTCGCCCAGGCAACCTCCACCTCCCGGGTTCAAGTGATTCTCTCACCTCAGACTCCTAGGTAGCTGGGACTACAGGAGCGTACCACCACGCCCCGATAACGGAGTTACACCATATCGGCCAGGCTTGTCTTGAACTCTTGACCTCAGGCGATCCACCCACCTCAGCCTCCCAGAATGCTGAGATTACAAGCATGAGCCACCTCACCTGGCCTCTCTTTGCATTTCTTTTCCTTTTTTTTTTTTTTTTTTGAGATGGAGTCTGACTCTGTTGCCCAGGCTGGAGCGTTACTCACTGTTAACATCTGCCTCCTGAGTTCAGGTGATTCTTCTGCTTCAGCCTCTCCGGCAGCTAGGACTACAGGCGTGTGCCACCATGCCTGGCTAATTTTTGTATTTTTAGTAGAGACAGGGTTTCACCATATTGGCCAGGCTGGTCTCAAACTCCTGACTTTGTGATCACCCCACCTAGGCCTCCCTAAATGCTGGGATTACAGGTGTGAACCATTGCACCCAGCCCTCTCTTTGCATTTCTAAAGTGCTAAGCAGGAAGTAGGAAACGGTAGGGAAGGAGAAAGGAAGAGAAAATAATTTTAAAAATAAACTATCTCTTAGAACAACAGGGGTACTCAGTTACAAAGAAGAAATAGATAATTCGCAAGAAGAGTTAAGACTTCAATATCCTATTTTCATTTATTTATTTATTTTTATTTTTAGAGACAGAGTCTTGCTGTGTCACCCAGGCTGGAGTACAGTAGTGCAATCTCAGCTCACTGCAACCTCCGCCTCCCAGATTCAAGCGATTCTCCTGCCTCAGCCTTCCAAGTAGCTGGGATTACAGGCCCCCACCACCATGCTCAGCTAATATTTGTATTTTTTAGTAGAGATAGGGTTTCACCATATTGATCAGGCTGGTCTCAAACTCCTGACCTCAGGTGGTCCACCCTCCTTGGCCTCCCAAAGTGTTGGGATTATAGGTGTTAGCCACTGTGCTGGCCTCAATATCCTATTTTCAATAATGAATAGAATAACTAAGATAAGGTCCAGCATGGTGGTTCACACCTGTAATACCAGCACTTTGGGAGGCGAAGGTTGGTGGATCTCAAGGTCAGGAGTTCAAGATCAGCCTGGCCAACATGATGAAACCCCATCTCTACTAAAAACACAAAATTATCCAGGCCTGCTGGCATTCGCCTGTAATCCCAGCTATTTGGGAGGCAGAGGTGGGAGGATCACTTGAACTTGGGGGGCAGAGGTTGCAGTGAGCCAAGATCATGCCACTGCTCTCCAGCCTGGGTGGCAGACTCCATCCCAAAAAAACAAGCCTAAGATAAAAAGAACAGTATCCTGGGTGCAGTGGCTCACACCTGCAGTCCTAGCATTTTGGGAAGCTGAGACAGGTGGATCACTTGAGCCCAGGAGTTCGAAACCAGCCTGGGCAACACAGCAGTCTCCCATCTTTACAAAAAAATACCAAAATTAGCCAGGTGTGGTGGTGCATGCCTGTAGTCCTTGGGAGGATTAGATGGGAGGATCACCTGAGCCCATGAGGTTGAGGCTGAAGTGAGCTGTGATTGTACTACTGCCCTCAAGCCTGGGTGAAGGAGTGAGACACTGTCTCAAAAAAAAAAAAAGAAGAAGAAAAAAAAAAGAACAGCAAGGGACTGGATGCATTGGCTCACACCTGTAATCCCAGCACGTTGGGAGGCTGAGGTGGAAGGACGGATTGAGCCCAGGGGTTCCAGACCAGCCTGGGCAACAAAGGGAGACCCTATTCCTATAAAATAAATAAAATTAACAGAACAAAAGACCAGCAAGAAAAGAGAAAATTTGAACAATGCTATAAACCAACTAGACATAATAGATATCTATAGAATATAACAATGGTAGAATACATATTCTTCTCAAGTGCACATTGCACAAGAATACTCTCCAGGGTAGACCATATGGTAAGGCCACAAAACAAGCCTTAACAAATTTCAAAAGGACTGAAATTATGCAAAATACATATTCTGACCACAATGGAATTACATTAGAAAGCAACAGAGAGGCCAGGTATGGTGGCTCATGCCTGTAATCCCAGCACTTTGGGAGCTTGAGGCGGGAGTATCATTTGAGTTCAGGAGTTCCAGACCAGCCTGGGCAACATAGTGAGATCCTGTATCTACTAAAAAATACAAAAATTAACTAAGCTTGGTGGTGTGTGCCTGTAGTCCCAGCTACTTGGGAGGCTGATGCAGGAGAATCACTTGAACCTGGAAGGCAGAGGTTGCAGTGAGCTGAGGTCACGCCCTGCACTCCACCCTGGTGACAGAGCGAGAATCTGTCTCAAAAAAAAAAAAAAAAAAAAAAAAAGGCCAGGCCTGGTGGCTCAAGCCTGTAATCCCAGCACTTTGGGAGGCCGAGGTGGGCGGATCACGAGGTCAAGAGATCGAGACCATCCTGGCCAACATGATGAAACCCCGTCTCTACTAAAAATACAAAAAAAATTAGCTGGGTGTGGTGGCATGCACCTGTAGTCCCAGCTACCTGGGAGGCTGAGGCAGGAGAATCGCTTGAACCAGGGAGGTGGAGGTTGCAGTGAGCCGAGATCCTGCCACTGTACTCCAGCCTGGTGCCTGGCGACAGAACGAGACTCTGTCTCAAAAAAAAAAAGGAACAGAAGAAACTATTGAAAATTCACAAATATGTAGAAAATTTAAAAACGTTCTACTAAATAACAAGTAGGTCAAAGAAGAAATAACAATAGAAATTAGAAACCAGTTTGAAATGAGTTAAAAGTACAACACACCAAAACTTATGGGATGCAGCTGAAGTGGTGATTAGAGAGAAATTTATTGTTTTAAGTGACTATATTAACAAAGAAAGATCTTGAATCAATAACTTAACCTTCCACCTTAAGATATTGGAACAAGAAAAGCATACTGAACCTAAAACTAATAGAAATAAGAAAATAGGTTGGGCCTGGTGGCTCACACCTATAATCCCCAAACTTTGGGAGGCTGAGGTGGGCGGATCATGAGGTCAAGATATTGAGACCATCCTGACCAACATGGTGAAACCCTGTCTTTACTAAAAGTACAAAAATTAACTGGGCATGGTGGTGAGTGCCAGTAGTCCTAGCTACTCGTGAGGCTGAGGCAGGAAAATCACTTGAATCCAGGAGGCGGAGGTTGCAGTGAGCTGAGATCACGCCACTGTACTTCAGCCTGGTGACAGAGCGAGACTCTGTCTCAAAATAATAATAAAGAAATAAGAAAATAGCAGAGTATGGTGAAATTAATGAAATAGAGAATAAAAAAATAGAGAAAAATCAATGAAACTAAATACTGGTTAATTAAAAAGATCAACAAAATTGACAAACTTTTAGCTCAATTGGCCAAGAATAAGACTCAAATTATTAGAATCATAAATGAAGGAGGGGACATTCTTTGCCTCTACAAAAATAAAAAGGATTACAAAGAAATGCTATGAATAATTGCATGCCAACAAATTAGATAACTTAGGTAAAATGGACAAATTTCTAGAAAGACACAAACTATTAAAACTGACTCAAGAAGAAATAGACAATCTGAATAAACCTGTAAGAAGAGATTAAAGTCATAATGAAAAGTACCTTTTATGCTTCAAAAGACACCAGCAAGAAAATGAAAATACAACTCACAAAATAGGAGAAAACCTCATTTTGCAAATCACATATCTGACCCAATATATCCAGATTATATAAAGAACTCTTACAACTTGATCATTCAAATAGCCCAATTAAAAATGGGCAAAGATCTGAATAGACATTTCTCCAAAGATGATGTGCAAATGGCCAATAAGCACATAAAAAGAAAAGATACCCAACATCATTTGTCATCAGGGAAGTGAAACTCAAAACTACAATGAGATATCACTTCAAACTCTGTAGGATGGTTAAAATCAAAAGTCAGATAATAAATGCTGTTAATCACAAGGAGAAATTGTAATTCTCAAACACCGGTGGTGGGAATATAAACTATACAGCCATTTTAGAAGTCAGTGTGGCAGTCCCTCACAAGGTTAAACAGAGATACCGGATGAGTCACTGATTCTAATCCTAGGTATATTCCCAAAAGAAATGAAAACATAGGTCCATATAAAAACGTGTACATGTGGGCCAGGCGTGGTAGCCCATATCTGTAATCCTACTGCTTTGGGAGGCCAAGGCAGAAGACTGTTTTAGGCCAGGAGTTCAAGGCCGGTGTGGGCAACACAGTAAGACCATATCACTACAAAAAAAAGACCTTAAAAATTAGCCAGGCATGGTGCCAAGCACCTGTAGTCCCAGAAACTTGGGAGGTGGCGGTGGGAGGATTGCTTGAGACCAGGAGTTTGAGGCTGCAGTGAGCTATGATGGCATTGCTGAACTCCAGCCAGGGCAACAGAGCAAGACCTTGTCCCCAAAAACAAAAGTTTGCACATGATGTTTATAGCAACATATTCATAACAGCCAAAAGGCGGAAACAAGGCTGGGTGTAGTGGCTCATGCCTGTAATCCCAACACCTCGGGGGGCCGAAATGGGTGGATCACCTAAGGTCAGGAGATTGAGGCCAGCCTGGCCACCATGGTGAAACCCTGTCTCTACTAAAAGTACAAAAAATAGAAACCCAGAATTGTAATCCCAGCTACTTGGGAGGCTGAGGCATGAGAATCGCTTGAACTCGGGAGGCAAGAGGTTGCAGTGAGCCAAGACTTTGTCACTGCACTCCAGCCTGGGCGACAAGAGTGAGGTTCCACGTATCTCACATGAGATCGCAGTGGCACGATCTGTCTCCTGCAGCCTCCACCTCCCTGTGATACACAGTGAAAGGTTTCTCACTCTAGACCCACCTGCTGCCTCACACGTAGGGAACATGCTCTGGACTCCCATCTTAGGTGCTAGAAGAAGGTCTTGACGTGTGTGTTATGGAGTACATGTTGTTTGCTGAGAGGCGATGGCAAGGAATACCAAACCATCTCCAGGCAGAAAATTGCTAGAATAGTAAGCAATATGTACTGGTTATGCACTAGTTAAACCAGTTCCCAAAACACAGGATACATGACCTTGTCCCGATTGCTGACTCACAGAGAGTACTTTCTAGCTTATTTCTATTTTAGTAATGAACAGGCACTATCTGCCTGTTTATTCTATGAAGAAACACTGAGCACCTGCTTATTAAAAATAGGCACTTGTTCACAAAGAATATATACGTGGGTCAGAGTCTGCTCTCGGCTTTCAGCTGGGAAATGCTGGCAGACCCCTGACATCCCACTCTGATCCCACTTTTGCACTTTGTGTCTGTTTCTTTTCTTCTTTTTTTTTTTTTTTTTTTTTTTTTTTTTTAAGAGATGGGATCTCACTATGTTGCCCAGGCTGGAGTGCACTGGCTATTCACAGGCGTGATTCCTGATCGGCATGGGAGTTTTGACCTGCTCCATTTCAGACCTGGGCTGGTTCACCCCTCCTTAGGCCACCTGGTGGTCCCCTGCTCCTGGGAGGTCACTATATTGATGCTGAACTTAGTGAGGACACCCAATCGGCATAGGGCACTACAGCCTAGAACTCCTGGGCTCAAGCGATCCTCCCACCTCAGCCTCCTGAGTAGCTGGAACTACAGGCATGTGCCACTGCACCAGCCTGTGTCTGTTTCTTAATTCCTTCAATGCCGCCTGGGTTGGAGTCTCCATGACCGAGCTGGTCTTGGCACTAGGGAAGAAGGGGCAGGAGAAAGAGAGCTGTGGGGAAAGCAGTCGAGGTCTTTTTTCTGCCCAGGGTGATGTTGCCACATTCAGAGAGTGGATGGTGCTGAGTTCAAGGGAAAGTGGGCCCCAGACAGCTGCCCTTCTCAGAAGCTGACCCATGGCATAGTACTTGAAGCAGGGCTTGTCTAAACCTGCCCTGTCTCTCTCTCTCTCTCTCTCTCTGAAGAGGGCTTCAAGGATGCTAGGTTTGAGCTAGGGCCCAGTACTTACAAAGGCTTTAAGAGGCCTGAAAAAGGGGCTAAAGCAAACACCACCTCAGACAAGAGGCTAGACTTGTCCACATGGTCACATCCAGGACTTTGGAAAATAGGAATGCTAACATTTCTCTCCATGGAAACGAGGAATGCAAGAGCACTTCATGACACTCTGTGAAAGTGATACCAATGTCATCTGCAATCACTGCAACCTCGGTACTCTAACAGCCCAAAGTGTCTTCCATACCTTTAAGTAATGTTATGAAATACTCACAATCCAATTGTTATTTGTATTTTATTTATTTATTTGAGAAAGAGTTTTGCTCTGTTGCCCAGGCTGGAGTGCAGTGGCGCAATCTCAGCTCACTGCAACCTCCACCTCCAAGGTTCAAGTGATTCTCCTGCCTCAGCCTCCTGAGTAGCTGGGATTACAGCGAAGCACCATCATGCCCAACTAATTTTTGTGTTTTTAGTAGAGATGGCGTTTTTCCACATTGGCCAGGCTGGTCTGGAACTTCTAAGCTCAGGTGATCTGCCTGCCTCAGCCTCCCAAAATACTGGGATTATAGGCGTGAGCCACCACGACCAGCATTAAAATCCAATTTAAATGTGAAATCATTTTCACCTGTGCAATATACAGCAGGTGCTTTCCAGTTGCTGCGAGAGTAAAATGGGGAGGGAGTCGAGAAATAAAGAAACCGACAACAGGTTGTTAGCATCCCCTTGGACTGGACTTCCTGGACCCTGTGCATGCAGATGGCATCACCTGAGCTGCAGAACCTGCGTGCAGGTATCCAAGTCTGATAATGGCCAAGAACAAATTAGGAGGGCAGAAGTCCAGGAATGGGCTTCACATAGCCCACCAAAAACACTCAAGGCTAAAAATAAAGCAAAATCAGTTACCATTAATCTTTTGGAATCACTTTGTTGCCCAGGCTGGAGTGTAGTGGCATGATCTCGGCTCACTGCAACCTCCACTTCCCAAGTTCAAGCAATTCTCATGTCTCAGCCTCCCGACTAGCGGCTGATGTTTTTATTTTTAGTAGAGACGGGGTTTCACCACGTTGGCCAGGCTGGTCTTGCACTCCTCAGCTCAGGTGATCCACCTGCCTCGGCCTTCCAAAGTGCTGAGATTACAGGTGTGAGCCACTGGGTAATAATAATAAAGAGAAAAGTTAACAGATGGTGAGCGCAGTGGCTCAAGCCTGTAATCCCAGCACTTTGGGCCAAAGCGGGAGGATTGCTTGAGCCTAAGGGTTCTAGACCAGCCTGGGCAAAATGGCAACAGCCCATCTCTACCAAAAATACAAAGATTAGCCAGTGAGGTAGCACAGGCCTGTAGTCCTACCTCCTCAGGAGGCTGAGGTGGGAGGATCACCTCCTGGGTTGAGCCTGGTGAGGCTAAGGCTGCAGTGAGCCGAGATTGTGCCACTGCACCCCAGCCTGGGCAACAGAGTGAGACCCTGCCTTAAAAATAAAAACAACAGGGCTGGGCATGGTGGCTCACACCTGTAATCCAAGCACTTTGGAGGCCAAGGCATATGGATCACCTGAGGTCAGGAGTTCAAGACCAGCCTGACCAACATGGTGAAACCCCATCTTTAAAAAAAATAAATTTATTTAAAAAAAAATAAAAACAACAACAAAAAAACAAAAGTTAACAGAGTGAATAAGGTTTTATAAATTCACAAAAGAACATGCACACTTCTCAAAAAGCATTTTTTTTTTTTTGACAGCCTTGCTCCATTGTCCAGGCTTACTGCAGCCTCAACCTCACAGGCTCAAGCAATCTTGCCTCAGCCTCCTGAGTGCCTCAGCCTCCTGAGTACCTCAGACTACAGGCACATGACCATGCCCAGACAATTTTGAAATTTTTGGGGTAAAAAAGGGGTTTCGCCATGTTGCCCAGGCTGGTCTTGAGCTCCTGGGCTCAAGGGATCCTCCCACCCCAGCCTCTCAAAGTGCTGGGATTACAGACATTAGCCACCACACCTGGCAATCTTTTCTCTTGAACATCTGTAGAAAGAACTGATTCCCCAGTGGCTTCATGAAAGTGAACCAGTTACTGCTGACGAGGCTGCAGGATTAGTGGCTTAGTTGTAATGCCGTGGTGATGCATCTAATTCCCTTGAAAAGACCAAAAAATTAAAGCTTTTCTACAATACAAAAATCCCCTAAGCCTTGGACCCACAATATTATGGAAGCAGGGTTAGACGAAACAATCTCAACAACAAACAGCTGACATTATCCCTCGTTTTCTCCTTTGAGGCCAGCTGCAAGAGGTTATCATTACAGATGAGAAAAAGCCCGGCCTAAAGAAAGCAGACGGGGACTCTCGAAAGGAAAATTGTCCCTTGAACATTGTTTGCCAGGCGACCCCCAGCAGCCTTACTGGTTGGTGGCGCAGACAGTTAGCTATGCAGTTTGCACCATTCTAGAACCAGCCGCCATGGCAACCCCCTTCAATGGGTCATTGTGGGAACCTCAGGCAACTTCAGTCAGGCCAGGATAAGGCAAAATTCTCTAATGATGGGGACATTCCTTAGCTGCACAAACAGTTCTGGAAGTTGCACACCTAGGTCTGAACCTGTCCACAAACCCTTTTTGTGAGCTGGGTGGGTTGCCCTGTTGAGCTTCTCGGGGTACCCGTGCCTTCTAGAAGCCTTCATCCATCAAGACAGGCCAGGAGGCAAGCTGCCTCTGGGGTGCCAGCACCTCAGATCCTGGTATCTACCTGTCCTGCCCACAAGGCCCCCCATAACATGCCCTCAGCCACACCAGGCAGCCCTGCCTCTAGTAACAATTTTTGTCTTAAAGTCTATCTTGCCTGAGAAGACCCCACTCTCCTCTGGTCACTGCTTGAAAGGAATACAAGGAATAGCTTTTTTTTTTTTTTTTTTTTTTTGAGACAGAGTTTCACTCTTATCACCCAGGCTGGAATGCAATGGCACCATCTCGGCTCACTGCAAACTCCGCCTCCCGAGTTCAAGTGATTCTCCTGCCTCAACCTCCCCAGTAGGTGTGATTATAGGCACCCACCACCACACCCCACTAATTTTTGTATTTTTAGTAGAGACATCGCCATGTTGGCCAGGCTGGTCTTGAACTCCTGACCTCAAGTGATCCACCTGCTGTGGCCTCCCAAAGTGTTGGGATTATAGGTGTGAGTCACGGTGCCCAGCTGGAATATCTTTTTATATCCTTTTACTTTTAACCTATTTGTATGTTGTCTTTATTTTTTTTTTTGTAGAGACAGGGTCTCACTCTGTCACCCAGGCTAGAGTGCAGTGGAGCAATCAGAGCTCACTGCAATTGCCAACTCCTGGGCTCAAGCAATCCTCTTGCCTCGGCCTCTTGAAGAGCTGAGATTACCGGTGCACGCCACCGTGCCTGGCCCTATTTGTGTCTTTGAATCGTTGTTTTGTTTTGTTTTTTTTTTTTTTGCGCCGGAGTTTCGCTCTTGTTACCCAGGCTGGAGTGCAATGGCGCGATCTCGGCTCACCGCAACCTCTGCCTCCCGGGTTCAGGCAATTCTCCTGCCCCAGCCTCCTGAGTCGCTGGGATTACAGGCACGCGCCACCATGCCCAGCTAATGTTTTTGTATTTTTAGTAGAGACGGGGTTTCACCGTGTTGACCAGGATGGTCTCGATCTCTTGACCTCGTGATCCACCCGCCTTGGCCTCCCACAGTGCTGGGATTACAGGCTTGAGCCACTGCGCCCGGCCGTCTTTGAATCTTAAGTGCATCTCTTGTAAGCATCATATAGTAGTTAGGTCATGTTTTATTGTTTGTCTTTGAGATGGAGTCTCACTCTGTTGCCCAGGCTGAATGGCAATTGTGTGATCTCAGCTCACTCAACCTCTGCCTCCCAGGTTCAAGCGATTCTCCTGCCTCAGCCTCCTGAGTACCTGGGACTACAAGCACTTGCCACCATGTCCAGCTAATTTTTTGTATTTTTAGTAGAGATGTGGTTTCACTGTGTTACTACTGAAACAGTGATGAGGTCAGGATGATCTTGATCTTCTGACCTCATGATCTTCCCCCCTTGGCCTCCCAAAGGGTTGGGATCACAGGCGTGAGCTATTAGGCCCAGTTTTTTTTTTTTTTTTTTTTTTTTTAATCTATTCTGCCAATCTCTGCTTTTTTGTGGTAAAATACACATAATATTAAAGTATAAAAATATTTTAGTACTAAAATATTAAAATATAAAAATACAAAGAAAAATTAGCTAGGCATGGTGCCAATCACTTGTAATTCCAGCTACTCAGGAGGCTGAGGCACAAGGCACACTTGAACCTGGGAGGCAGAGCTTGCAGTGAGCAGAGATTGTACCACTGCACTCCAGCCCGGATGACAGAGTGAGACCCCGTCTCAAAAAAATAAAAATAAAGTTAACAATTTGATGGCATTTGGTATGTGCATCACTATCTAATTCCAAGACATTTCATTCTTCTAAAAGGAAATCCTGTCCCTGTTAGCAGTTACTCTCTGTTCCCCTCTTCCAGAGCCCCCGGAAACCACTAATCTACTGTCTCTATGAAATATATGGATTACGCCTTTAGATGAAATGTCCAGAATAAGCAAATCCGTAAGACAGAAAGCAGATTAGTGGTTGCCAGGGGTTTCAGGGAGGAGGATTAACTGGGGGAAATAGGGTTTCCTTTCGGGGCGATGGCTTAGAACTAGATAGAGGTGTCTACACAACAATGTCAATGTATCATGTGCCACCGAATTTCCATGAATTTGGTGTTTAATGTTCACTTTTAAATGGCTGATTTGGTCCAGGCATGGTGGCTCACGCCTGTAATCCCAGCACTTTGGGAGGCTGAGGTGGGCGGATCACCTGAGGTTCGGAGTTCAAGACCAGCCTGACCAATATGGTGAAACCCTGTCTCTAAAAAAAAAAAAAAAGAAAAGAAAGAAAGAAAAAAACAATAAATGGCTGATTTTATGTTAGGTCAATTTCCCCTCTATTTATTTATTAATTTATCCCTATTTTTTGTTGTACTTTGGGCTCTGGGGTACATGTGCACATCCTGCAGGATTGCTGCATAGGTATATACATGCCATGGTGGTTTGCTCCATCCCTCCCTATTTACTTTTAGTTTAGTCTTTTGAGACGGAGTCTTGCTCTGCCAGGCTGGAGTGCAGCGGCATCATCTCTGCTCACTGCAACATACACCTCCCAGGTTCAAGCCACTCTCCTGCCTCAGCCTCCTGAGTTGCTGGGTTGACAGGTGCCCACCACCATGCCCAGCTATTTTTTTTTTATTTTCAGTAGAGACGGAGTTTCACTATGTTGGTCAGGCTGGTCTCAAATGCCTGACCTTGTGCTCCACCCGCCTCAGCCTCCCAAAGTGCTGGGATTACAGGTGTGAGCCACCGCACCTGGCCAAATTATTATTATTATTTTTAGACATAGGGTCTTCCTCTGTCCCCCAGGCTTGAGCCACTGTTTACAGTCATGAGCCACTGTGCCCGGCTTATTTTCCTTTTCTTATTCCTTCTTGGGCTGCCAGTAATTGAGCACTGTCCATGTGCTGGTGGGATTAGCAGGACTCAGCAGTCACAGGTAGGCCAGGGTCAGGGGCCCTGCCTCAGATCACAGCTCCCTTGCCCACTGGCTGCTGGGCCTTTAGCAAATCAGTGAGCTCCTCTAAGCATCAGTTTCCTCACCTAGAAGACAGAAGAAATGCCTCTTTGCTGCTCCTCACGGGACTGGTTCTTGTAGGTTCTCACTTGTGTCTGTCTATCACCCCTGATAGGCCGGGCGTGCCTGTTCACCGTGGCTACCCTGGTACCTCTCCCATGGTAGCTCCTCCAGGCATTTTTTAGAAATTGAGGTGAGAAGGCCAGGTACAGTGGCTCATGCCTTTAATCCCAGCATTTTGAGAGGCTGAGGTGGGTGAATCACGAGTTCAGGAGATCGAGACCATCCTGGCTAACAGGGTAAAACCTCGTCTCTACTAAAAATACAAAAAAATTAGCCAGGCATGGTGGCACATGCCTGTAGTCCCAGCCACTCAGGAGGCTGAGGTAGGAGAATCGCTTGAACGCTTGAACCCAGGAGGCAGAGGTTGTAGTGAGCTGAGATCGTGCCACTGCACTCCAGCCTGGGCAACAGAGGGATACTCCATCTCAAAAAAAGAAAGAAAGAAAGAAAAGAAAGAAAAGAAAGAAGGAAGGAAGGAAGGAAGGAAGAAGGAAGGAAGGAAGGAGGAAGGAAAGAAAAGAAAAGAAAGAGAAAGAAAGAAAGATAGAAAGAAATCAATTAATTGGGATGAGGCTGAGCATGGTGGCTCACGCCTGTAACCCCAGCACTTTGGGAGGCCAAAGCAGGAGGATCACTTGAGCCTAGGAGTTTGAGACCAGCCTAGACAACATAGGGAGACCCCGTCTCTATAAAGAATACAAAAATTAGCCAGGTACAGTGGTGCACACTTGTGGTCCCAGCTACTTGGGAAGCTGAGGTGGGAGGATTGCTTGAGTCTTGGAGGTCAAAGTTACAGTGGCTGTGATTAAGTCACTGCACTCCAGCCTCGGTGACAGAGGAGGAACCTGTCGAAAAAAAAAAAAAAAAAAAAAAAAATTGCAGTGAAATTCACCTAATGTACAATTAGCTGTTTTTAAGTGAACAATTCAGTGGCATTTAGTACATCAGTGAGGTTGTACAACCATCACCTCCATCTAGTTTGAAAACATTTTCATCACCCCAAAAGGAAACTCTGTCTCCACAAAGCAATTACTCCTCATTCTCTCCTCCTCCCAGCACCTGGCAACCACTTTCTGTCTCCATGGATTTGCCTATTCTGGACATTTTGTATAAATGGAATCATATACTAGATGGCCTTGTGTATCTGGCTCCTTTGCAATACTTGAGGGAGGCTGCAAGCTTGGCACTTTGATTGTGCCTGACTCCAAAGCCTACTTCTTCCCACTCTGCATAAGGGAATGGCCCATTGTAGGGGAATAAGGAACAAGATGCCCAGGAGAGGACCGGGAGCAGTGGCTCATGCTTGTCATCCCAGCACTTTGGGAGGCCGAAGCAGGCGGATCACTTGAGGTCAGGAGTTCGAGACCGGCCTGGCCAACATGATGAAACCCCATCTCTACTAAAAATAAAAAATTGGCTGGATGTGGTGGCATGCGCCTGTAACCCAGCAACTAGGGAGGCTGAGGCAGAAGAATCACTTGAACCCAGGAGGCGGAGGCTGCAGTGAGCCAAGACTGCACCACAGCACTCCAGCCTGGGTGGCAGATAGAGACTCCATCTCAAAAAAAAAAAAAAAAAAAAAAAAAGACGCCTCTGGAGAGAGTAAGGGGTGCGGAGGGGAAAGGAAGTGTCTGGCAGCTGGGGACGTACCTTGGCGAGGGCTTCATCGTGAGCCTCCACTGTCTTCCGGAGCTTGATCAGATGCCACAGGTCCTGGGCGGGCCGGCCAGTGCCCTGGCTGCCTTCCAGCAGCTGGGCGGTAGAGGGCAGGTCCTTCAGCAGGGCCAGCTGGTTCTCTATCTTGTCGAGGCGGCTAACTACGTGGTCGAAGACATTGCTGAGCCTCTTCATGGGGTTGAGGATGGGCTGGGCGTCTCCTTCCCTGGGCACTATGACCACCTGTGAGGGCTGCAGGAAGTCCTCGTCCCCCGAGAGGACCTTCTTGAGCTCAGCCATGTGGATGTGCTCCAAGATGCCCTGCAGCAGGAGGTGCAGGGCCTTGAAGTTCAGCACCCCGCACTGTGGGATGGCAATGTTGGCCAGCTCGGTAAACGTGACCGAGAAGCTCATCCTGCCGTCAGTGGGGCTAGGGTTCTCGGAGTCCTTGAGGACAAGGGGTCGCTTTCAGTGGTCCCAAGACTACACGGACTGGTCCTCAGAGGCTTGGGGAGGTGGCGGGTCACAGCAGTCACAGAGGACTCTTTGTTCTGGCTAGAGCTCAGATCAGAGTCTCTGGTTGCCAGGAGATCAGAGAATGTGGTGAAGCGGGCGCACTTCCAAGTCTGGAGTGGGCAGGGTGTTCCCAGGTGAGCCTCACCCAGAATAGGTGCCCAGTTAATAGTGCATGAATGTTTGAATAGCTGATGGCAGCCTCTTCATTCATGCCCTCTGGTGATGTAAGACTGGTAAACTTTTGCTAGAAGCGCATAGAGAAGGGATGGAGAGCAGCTCCCTTCTCAGAATTCTCTCAACTCTAGGAAGAAGACAGGTTTCTTGGAGTTAGGAAGATCCCACGAAGGGATAAGAATCTGAAGTACTGGCCAGATGGGTGCGGTGGCTCATACCTATAATCCCAGGACTTTGGGAGGCAAAGGTGGGCTGCTTAAAGCCAGGAGTTTGAGAGTAGCCTGGGCAACATAGTGAGACCCTGTGTCTACTATATATATATATATATATATTTATTTTTTTTTTTTTTTTTTTAGAAGGGGTCTTGCTCTGTTACCAGGCTGGAGTGCAGTGGTGCAATCTCGGCTCACTGAAACCTCCTCCTCCTAGGTTCAAGCAATTCTCCTGCCTCAGCCTCCCGAGTAGCTGGGACTACAGATGTGTGCCACCGAGCCCAGCTAATTTTTGTATTTTTAGTAGAGATAGAGTTTCACCATGTTGGCCAGGATGATCTCGATCTCTTGACCTTGTGATCCACCTGCCTCAGCCTCCCAAAGTGCAGGGATTACAGGATGAGCCACCACGCCCAGCCAAGAAAAATTTTTTTAAGTTTTTTTTTTTGAGAAGCACTCTGTATTTCTTCTATTATATTAGCAAATACACATAAGGACAATTTAAAAACAGATTATTATACCCAGGAAACATATGTCAGAATTACCTATGGAGGTTTTTAAAAACTCTTTTAAGTCCAGGCCTGACGCTTGGAGAAGGTTGCAAAGTGGGTCAGGACCTGAGTATTTCTAAAAAGCTCTTGAGGCAGCTCTGAGGTTTCTTTCCAGTTGAATCACTGACTTTAGGTCGACTGGGATACTTTGGTTTTTTGGGCTATTTTGGGGGGTGTGGGAAGCTCTTCTCGCAGACTTACTAGGAGTGGTGAAGAACTTGGTGTCTGGCTTTTTAGGAGTCTGTCTCACATCTTTTTTCCCCAGCGAAGGACTTTTTTTCCTTCCCTGCCTCTTCTTTGATTTTTGGCTTCTTTCCTGGGCCTCTCTCTGGGGTCTCAGACTCTGTAGTTTTTGGGGCCTCAGATGCTAGCAAGGCCTTTCTTTTTATTTATTTATTTATTTTATTTTTTTATAGATATGGGGTTTCACCATGTTGGCCAGGTTGGTCTCGAACTCCTGACCTCAGGTGATCCACCCACCTTGGCCTCCCAAAGTGCTGGGATTACAGGCGTGAGCCACTGTGCCCAGCCAAGGCCTTTCTTTTCTTCCCATGAAATGTGTTGGGATTAGGACTCTTTGTTGGAGACTTCTTTCCTGTGGCATGTTTTTGAATCTCTGCATTTTCAGTAGCTGGAGTTTTTCCTTTTGGGACCAGCTATGGAATTTCATCTTCAGATTCATTTGTCACTTTAACTTGGGCTCTTCCTTTGCCATGTTTTTTCTTCCCGTGCTCTGGGGTCTGTTCTCGCTCAGATTCAGGTTTCTTCACTGTAGTGTTACACATTGAGGTGCCACATCGTCTTTACTAAGGACTGATGAGACCTGCCAGCTTGCTGCCTCTTCTTTCTGTTTTTGTTCCTTTCCTTTTGCTTTTCAAGATTTTTTCCTCTTCATTTTCTCCTTGCTGCTTTTTTCTTATTGTTAAGCATAATTTTTTTGGTGGCTTCATCCCAATTGCTGACAAACAAGGAGAAGATGGGAAGGGCAGCTGATTTCTCAGTTTTCACAAACAGGAGTTTCACACTGTCCCACTTCTCTGGCAGTTTTTCTGAAAGTCCTTTGGTGACAGAAACAATGTTTTCAATGATGTGCTCAATTTGCATTCCAATGTGATGGATGCATATAGCACGGCAAGACCCACTTTTAGAAATGTTTAAGGCCGGGCATGGTGGCTCACACCTGTAATCCAAGCACTCTGGAGGCCAAGGCGGGTGGATCACCTGAGGTCGGGAGTTCAAGACCAGCCTGACCAATATGGTGAAACCCCATCTTTAGAAAAAAAAAAAAAGAAAGAAAGAAATGTTTAAGACTGTTCTACCTATACAATCATTGATCTCTCTTGATAAATTCTTGGACAGAAGGTTTACAGATACTGGAACTTACTTTCTTTGATAGAAATGTTTCCCAGTGAGTGAGGATAAGAGCCACCTAATTCTGGCATCAATAAGGATGAAGTCAAAAGCACTCAGAAGGCAGAGCTTGGCTTCAAAGGCTTTATATTCCTTCTTTAGAGTTTGGAGGGGAATAATCTGAGAAATGGTTATAATTCCATGCTTGTTTAAAAGATTTCTGTAAGTGTTACAGCTGTTTTAGAATTTGTCTAGCAGGCTTTCCAGTTTTTGACAGAAAGCCCCTTTATTTAAAAAAAAAAATAAATTTTTTTTAAAAAGCTTTCTATAGAACTGTCTTTTCAGGGGTTGAATTGGGTTTATCCTTCGTAAATAAACAGATGTCTTCTAAATCTGATCGAATACCATGAGGCAAGGACAATCTGACCCTCAGTTCTTTACTTGGAATTTTACATAATACCACCATTAAAATAAATTTTCATTCTCATTCAAAAGCAACTCATAATCATTCTTCCTGGACTTGCCATGTATCAAGAGAGCATCCACTGCCTTTCTAACCTGCTCTTTGTCCAGCGGCTTCTGAGCTGTCAGGGTCACTGGAGCCCAGGTGCAGGTTGCAGTCACGACATGGAGGCCAAGTTCTCCCTTTTGTTTTCACATCATGAAGATGAACATGCTGACTTCTGGGGCACACATTTTTTTTTTTTTTTGAGGTGGATGTAGGGTCCAGCCCTACAGGGTCCTGTGAACTCCTCCCTGCTGGTGTGGAGACGAGAAACTGTGAAAATAAAGACACAAGATACAGACAGAGAAGAGAAAGTTTGGGCTCAGGGGTCCACTGCCAACCAAAATTTGGAGTCCGGCAGTGGCCCGAGTGCCTGGACACTCTGACTTTTATTAAATACAAAACAGGAGGCAGGGAGCGTAGGGTGAGGTAACGGTGGTCAGTGATAGGGTCAGGTAAATCACATGTCTTGGAGACAGGGGCTCAGGATTTTCAAGAAGCCAAGGCGAGGAGAAAACCTAAGGCATCAGCACTTTTTTCATACTTGTCAAGAAATAACAAGGTCACTAAGATTTATGTAACTATTAGTAATTCTTATCCTTTGAGAAAGAGAGGAACCAGGTGCAGAAGCAGAACATGAAAGTAGACATGGAACGTGACCGCTGAAGCACAGCATTGCAAAGACACAATTAACCCCTGGATGTCTGCAGGCCTCCCTGACAGCCGTCAGGACTACCACAAAAGCTTGGAAGAGCGGAATTTTCTCGTAACTCCCCCAAGGAAGAAGACGTCTCAGCCATCTTGGACATCTCCTTCCCTAGCTGGCTAAACAGCGGGCACTTTCCCAGCACTGGTGCTGCCGCACAGCCGAGGCACCCTCCAGCAACCCTTATGCAGGCGTCACAGAGGGCTTAAAGTGTCTTGCCTTAGGGTCACTTCTTTTTCCAATGCCACTTCAGTCCCATACTTCTTGACCTGAGATTTATTAGTAAGATTAAAGATTATATGATTATATATATATGTTGTATATTTATAATTACATGTGAATAGCTATGTGATTATTTATAATTATATATATAGAAATAACTAACTATATCTCAAATTCTTTCCTAATTCTATATTTATATGAGAGCAGACTGAGGCCGCAGACCCTTGCCTTGGCTCCTGCGGGGTTCCCCCCCAACAGTCGGAGTCTCTCTGTATCACCTAGGCTGGAGTGCAGTGGCTCCATCTTGGCTCACTGAAACCTCCACCTCCCTGGTTCAAGGTATTCTCCTGCCTCAGCTTCCTGAGTAGCTGGGATTAGAGGAATGCACCACCACACCCAGCTAATTTTTGTATTTTTAGTAGAGACACGGTTTCACCATGTTGGCCAGGATGGTCTCGATTTCTTGACCTAGTGATCCACCCGCTTCGGTCTCCCAAAGTGCTGAGATTACAGGTGTGTGCCACCACGCATGGCCACAAAAATTTTTTTTAATTAGCTGGTTGTGCAGGTGTATATCTGTAGTCCCAGCTACTCAGGAGGCTAGGGTGGGAGGATCACTTGAAGCCAGGAGTTTGAGGCTGTAGTGAGCTATGATTGTGCCACTGCACTTAGCCTGGGCAACAGAGTGAGACCTTGTTTAAAAAAAAAAAAAAAAGAAAGAAAAGAAAAAAGAATCTGAAGAGCTAACTTCATTTCTGGACACATCCAAAGGCTCCCTGCAGTGTTCCATTTGGGTGTGTGTGTGTGTGACAAAGTCTCTCTCTGTCACCCAGGCTGGAGTGCAGTGGCGTAATCTCAGCTCACTGCGACCTCTGCCTCCTGGGTTCAAACAATTCTCCCGCCTCAGCCTCCTGAGGATTATAGGCACGCGTCACCATGTCTGGCTAATTTTAGTAAAGGCAGGGTTTCACCATGTTGGTCAGGCTGGTCTCAAACTCCTGACCTCGTGATCCACCTGCCTTGGCCCCGCAAAGTGCAGGGATTACAGGTGTGAGCCACTGTGCCCCAGCCAACTTTCACAGATAGAAAACTGAGCAGAATGACATATATATAAAAGAGTTCAGCCGGGCACGATGGCTCATGCCTGTAATCCCAGCAATCTGAGAGGCCGAGGCGGGTGGATCACAAAGTCAGGAGTTCAAGACAAGACTGGCCAACATGGTGAAACCCTGTCTCTGCTAAAAAATACAAAAATTAGCTGGGCATGGTGGCTCATGCCTGTAATCCCAGCTACTTGGGAGGCTGAGGTAGGAGAATTGCTTGAACTGGGACCTGGGAGGCAGAGGTTGCAGTGGACCGAGATCGCACCACTGCACTCCAGCCTGGGCTACAGAGGGAGAGTCCATCTCAAAAAACAAACAAACAAACAAACAAAAACAAAAAAAAGGTTCATGCTGTTTGAAACCATTGCTTAAAAAAGTCCCAAAACTGCAGCCATAAAAAAGAATGAGTTCATGTCCTTTGCAGGGACATGGATGAAGTTGGAAAACATCATCCTCAGCAAACTAACACAGGAAGAGAAAACCAAACACCGCATATTCTCACTGATAAGTGGGAGTTGAACAATGAGAACACATTAACCCGGGGAGGGGGAACATCACACACAGCAGCCTGTAGGGGGGTGGGGGGCAAGGGGAGGGAGAGCATTAGGACAAATACCTAATGCCTGTGGGGCTTAAAACCTGGATGACTGGTTGAGAGGTGCAGCAAGCCACTATGGCACATGCATACCTATGTAACAAATCTGTACATTCAGAACATGTATCCCAGAAATTAAAGTTAAAAAAAAGGCTGGGCATGGTGGCTCATGCCTGTAATCCCAGCACTTTGGGAGGCTGAGGCAGGCGATCACCTAAGGTCGGTAGTTCAAGACCAGCCTGACCCATATGGAGAAACCCCGTCTCTACTAAAAATACAAAATTAGTCAGGCATGGTGGTGCATGCTTGTAGTCCCAACTACTTGGGAGGGTGATGCAGCAGAATCACTTGAGCCCGGGAGGCAGAGGTTGCAGAGAGCTGAGATCGTACCATTGCACTCCAGCCTGGGCAACAAAAGCGAAACTCTGTCTAAAAAAAAAAAAAACCCCAAATGGAGAAAACAAATCTTAGGTATTGGAGGTGAGGGGAGTGGTGACTCTTACCTCATGCTTGGAAGGAAGCATAAAGCCGAGTTGCAGGGAGTTGGCACACTGGTATGGTCAGTTTGGGAAAATTCATCAAGCTATTCGCTCCTAATACAAGCACTTTTTTTTGAGAAAGGGTCTCACTGTCAGCCAGGCTGGAGTGCAGTGGTGCGATCATAGCTCATGCAACCTCAAACACCTGAGTTCCAGCAATCCTCCTGCCTCAACCTCCGAGTAGCCAGAACTATAGGTGTGCATCACCTCTCCTGTCTAATTATTTTTATTTTTATTATTGTGGAGATGGGGGTCTCACCATGTTGGCCAGGTTGGTCTCAAACTCCTAGTCTCAGGCGATCCTCTGGCCTCAGCCTCCCAAAGTGCTGGGATTACAGGCATGAGCCACCACACTCAACCCCAACACTTTTCTGTATCAGAAGTTTGGGAATCTGCAACAATTCAAACAAATTAAGATGTCCACAACATGAATTCCATTTGGGTTGCTGGCTCAGCTCTAATGGGCTCCTTCCCAGTTCTTGCTGCATATAAAGAAAGATTTTTGCAAACAAAAAAAACTCGCCTGAATATAACAGCTTCTTCTCTCACTTCACTGTTTGCTGATTCATACCCATACCAGGAGAGCAGCTTGGGCAGTGAGCAGCACCCTCAGGCTAGAACCACAAGACCTGAGGTCTGCTGGGCATGGGCTGTGCGACCCTGAGCCTGTGCCTTAAACCCTCCATGTAGCTTTAGGAGCTGGAGGTAGACATCTCCAGTTTCCTTGTCAAGGTGAAGGGAGGTAAAGAGCATGGCATGGTACCCACCATAAAGTGCTCACTCACATTAGCTGCATCTCCCAAAATGAGTACATAATTTTGTTTAGGCTTTCAAGGCAATAATGCATCAGCTTGATGCTGGAGAGGGGGCAAAGGAGGAAGCAGAGGACATGGGAGGAGAGAGGTATCTCCTCAGACCAGTCAGTCTTTGCCCTGAGGCGCAGAACTGTATTCAAAATGCCCTCGGGTTTTGCATTACAAAAATTGCTGTAATCCCAGCACTGTGGCTGGGAGGCTGAGGTGGGTGGATCACCTGAGGTTAGTAGTTTGAGACCAACTTGGCCAACATGGTGAAACGCTGGTCTCTACTAAAAATATAAAAATTAGCTGGGTGTGGTGGTGAGCACCTGTAATCCCAGCTACTGAGAAGGCTGAAGCAGGAGAATTGCTTGAGCCTAGGAGGCGGAGGCTGCAGTGAGCAGAGATCATGCCATTTCACTCCAGTGAGGGCACTAAGAGTGAAACTCTGTCTCAAAAAAAAAAAAAAAAAAAATTACCCAGTGTATGCTCTAACCAGCTCCAATAATAACAAGATACAGAAACAGGCAAAATGAGTGTATGAGTTTGTTTGCATTGCTATAAAAGAGTACCTGAGACATTTGACTCAGGGTTCTGCAGGCTGTACACAAAGCACAGCGCCAGCATCTGCTCCTGGTGAGGCCTCAGGAATCTTCAGATTGTGAAAGGTGAAGGGGAGCCAGCATGTCGCATGGCGAGAAAGGAAGCAAGATGGTGGGGAGATGCCAGGCTCCTTTTTATTTTTTTTGAGACAGGGTTTCCCTATGTTGCCCAGGCTGGAGTGCAGTGTCGTGATCTCAGCTCACTGCAATCCTCCACCTGCCTCCCAGATTCAAATGATTCTCCTGCCTCAGCGTCCCATGTAGCTGGAATTACAGGTGCCTGCCACTGCGCCCAGCTAATTTTTGTATTTTTAGTAGAGACAGGGTTTCCCCATGTTGGCTTCGAACTCCTGACCTCAGATGATCCACCCGCTTTGGTCTCCCAAAGTGCTGAGATTACAGGTGTGAGCCACTGTGCCCAGCTGGTGTTCTGTTTTGACGTGGTACTGATTGCACTAGTGAGTGAGGTTTGTGAAAATTCTCCAAGGTCAACACTCATATGCACTTTTCTTTATGGGGTCTCCATATGAGAATCAGTCCTTATTTTAACTCTGGCCTAAAAGAACTAAACTAAGAGAGATAAACGTTATACCCCTGCGTCTCTGTGATGCAAACTGCAAGTCAGGAAAGCGAAGGCAAGGAAAAGGGACTCTACCACAACCTCGTGCCATTGTGTTGCCAGCAGATGGCACTGGTTGTAGAGAAGGTGGAAGGGCTCCCGCTTTTTTCTTTTTTTTGAGACAGAAGCTCACTCTGTCACCCAGGATGGAGTGCAGTGGCAATATCTCTGCTCGCTGCAACCTCTCCTTCCCAGGTTCAAGTGGTTCTCCTGCCCCAGCCTCCTGAGTAGCTGGGATTACAGGCACCCACCACTATGCCCAGCTAATTTCTGTATTTTTAGTAGATACAGGGTTTCACCATGTTGGCCAGGCTGGTCTCAAACTCCTGACCTAAGGGTATCTGTCCACCTCGGCCTCCCAAAGTGCTGGGATTACAGGTGTGAGCCACGGTGCCCGGCCGAGCTCCTGCTTTTCATACTTCTAGGAGCAAAAGTTCTTGGGAACCCCATAGGCTGCCCTGCTGAAAACGACCAGGTGTTCCCCTACTGGTGGAGAATGGTCTTCTGGTGGCAGGTGCCACGAGGTGCAAAGACACTTGTCACTGAAGATGTGCCGGGCCTACAGCACTCCTGCTGCCCCAGTTGTGGTGAAGTCCGGACTAAAAATAAAAGGTGGCGGCTTTGCAGTCCTGCTGCGAGGCTCAGAGGTGCACCTCGAGTGCCAGGGAGGAGGAGCTGCGTTTTGCAGAAAGTGAACATTGCCCAGGAAAAGATGACACAAGCAGCTCCACTGCAAGCCTGAAAATAACACTGCTCGGGTAGAACACAAGGAACATCGTCCTGTCTCTGGGCCTGCCTTTACTTTGTTATTTCAACCCACGTCTGAATTCTTCCGAAGCCCCACCCCTGTGTTTTTGATAATGGCTTTATTAAGACATAATTCACCTATGAATTATATCTTATCTAACATATGATCTGCCCGTTTAAAATGTACAATTTAATGGCTTTTAGTATATTTGTAGATGGTTGCAAACATCATGACCATCAATTTTAGAATATTTCATTATCCTAAAAAGAAAACTCAGCCAGGCACAGTGGCTCATGCCTGTAGTCTCAGCTACCTAGGAAGCCGGGAAAGGACTGAAGGTGGTTTGAGGTCAGGAGTTTAGACCAACCTGGCAATACAGGGAGAACCCATCGCTTTAAAAAAAAAAGAAAAGAAAAAGAAAGGAAGAAAGAAAAACAAAAAAAAGAGAAAAAGAAAGGAAGAAAAAGAAAACCCTTACCCATTAGCACTTACCTCCCATTTCGCCTGAACTCTCCCCGCCCTAGGTAACCACTAATCTATTTTCCGACTGTCTGTCTCTATGGGTTTGCCTATTCTGGACATTTTATGTAAACTGAATCATACAATAAGTGGGCCATGCGCAGTGGTTCACACCTATAATCCCAGCACTTTGGGAGGCCAAGGTGGGGAGCTTACTTGAGGTCAGAAGTTTGAGACCAGCTTGGCCAACAAGGTGAAACCCCATCTCTACTATAAATACAAAAAACTAACTAGGTTTGGTGGTAGGCACACCTGTAATTCCAGCTACTTAGGAGGCTGAAGCAGGAGAATCACTTGAACCCGGGATATGGAGATTTCAGGGAACCAAGATCACACCACTGCACTCCAATCTGGGTGACAGAGCAAGACTCTGTCTCAAAAGAAAAAAACGGTAAGTGGTCTTCTGTGACTGGCTTCTTTCACTTGGGAATGGCTTCTTTTGCCAGGGGCTGTGGCTCACGCCTGTAATGCTAGCTCTTCGGAAGGCAGAGGCAGGAGGACAGCTTAAGCCCAGGAATTAGCGACATGCCTGGGCAATATATAGAGACCCCATTCTCCACAAAAAGAAAAAAAAGACAAAAAAGACAGAAATGGGAGCGGAGTCCCTTGGCTATGGCCTCCAACTTTAAGAAGGCAAACATGGCGTCAAGTGCCCAGCGAAAAAGAATGAGTCCTAAGCCTGAGCTTACAGAAGAGCAGAAGCAGGAGATCCGGGAAGCGTTTGATCTTTTCGATGCGGATGGAACTGGCAGCATAGGTGTTAAGGAACTTAAGGTGGCAATGAGGGCCCAGGGCTTTGAACCCAAGAAAGAAGAAATTAAGAAAATGATAAGTGAAATTGATAAGGAAGGGACAGGAAAAATGAACTTTGGTGACTTTTTAACTGTGATGACCCAGAAAATGTCTGAGAAGGATACCAAAGAAGAAATCCTGAAGGCTTTTAAGCTCTTTGATGATGATGAAACTGGGAAGATTTCGTTCAAAAATCTGAAACGCGTGGCCAAGGAGTTGGGTGAGAACCTGACTGATGAGGAGCTGCAGGAAATGATTGATGAAGCTGATCGAGATGGAGATGGAGAGGTCAGTGAGCAAGAGTTTCTGCGCATCATGAAAAAGACCAGCCTTTATAAAGATCAGTGTCTTCTTTTCTACTGCAAGCACATGTAACTAGATTTAGTGCCTGCCATTGTGTGAAATCTGGCTTTTGAGAACACAAACGTTTCCCTCACTGACCTCCCTGTATCACTTTAATAATGACCTTGAACCTATTTTAGCCTTTTGGAAGTGTTCTTTTATATTAAAGTTCTTTGTAAAATGACCTGCTAATTACTCTAATTCTCAAAAGCAAAACAAGAGCACATTAGCGTGAAGAAAAGGATCTTAAAGCTTTGAGCACCTGCCATTTTGCCTTGCATTGTTTCACTCTTGTCATGCATTGCCACATATCCACAAATGCAGAGCGACTTCTTAGACAAGCACATGTTGTACCTGTGTCACCACAAGCAGCAGTCATTTTTCAGTGGTTCCAGTTTTTATTTGACACTTGAGTGCAGTTTTTCCTTTATACAACCCAGTGAACTCTCGCACTGGCATTTGGATGTGTGTTAATGCTATCTGTTTTATCTTAAAAATAAAACCTTTCTCAGTTTGACCTTGAAAAAAAAAAAAAAAAAGACAGAAATGGATGGCTTCTTTCACTCAGAATGTTCTCAAAGTTCATCTACATTGTAGCATGGATCAGTGCTTCATTTATTTGTATGGAATGAATAATACTGCATTATATGGAGCAATCACATGTTGTTTATCCATTTATCAGCTGATGAACATTTTGGTTGTGTCAAAGAAAACCAGAGCTGTCAGGTGTGGTGGCTTATTCCTATAACCTCAGCACTTTGGGAGACTAAGATGGGAGGACTGCTTGAGCACAGGAATTTGAGGCCAGCTTGGGCAATGCGGTGAGATCCTGTCTCTACAAAAATAGCAAATAACAAATAAATAGCTGAGCATAATGGCACATGCCTGTAGTCCTAGCTCGTCAAGAGGCTGAGGCAGGAAGATCACTTGAGCCTGGGAGGTCAAGGCTGCAGTGAGCCATGATTGCGCCACTGCACTCCCGCCTAGGCAACATAGTGAGACCCTGTCTCTTTAAAAAAAAAAAAAAAAAAAAAGAAAGAAAAGAAAAGAAAAAGAGGCCAGGCAATATGGCTCACACCTGTAATACTAACACTTTGGGGCCGGGTGCGGTGGCTCAAGCCTGTAATCCCAGCACTTTGGGAGGCCGAGGCGGGTGGATCATGAGGTCAAGAGATCGAGACCATCCTGGTCAACATGGTGAAACCCCGTCTCTACTAAAAATACAAAAAATTAGCTGGGCATGGTGGCGCGTGCCTGTAATCCCAGCTACTCCTCAGGAGGCTGAGGCAGGAGAATTGCCTGAACCCAGGAGGCGGAGGTTGCGGTGAGCCGAGATCACGCCATTGCACTCCAGCCTGGGTAACATGAGTGAAACTCCGTCTCAAAAAAAAAAAAAAATACTAACACTTTGGGAGGACAAGGTGGGCACATCACAATGTCAGGAGTTCGAGACCAGCCTGACCAACATAGTGAAACCCCATCTCTACTAAAAATACAAAAATTAGCCAAGCATGGTGGCATGCCTCTGTAGTCCCAGCTACTCAGGAGGCTGAGGCAGGAGAATCGCTTGAACCTGGAAGGTGGAGGTTGTGGTGAGCCGAGATTGTGCCACTGCACTCCAGCCTGGGCAACAGAGTGAGACTCTGTCTCAAAAAAAAAAAAAAAGGAAAAAGAGAAAAAGAAAGCCAGAGCTCGACAGTAGTTGAAGCTGTAAAAACAGATTTTATTCAGGACTACTGCAATAGGGGGAAAGAGACCTCAGTACAGAAATAGGCTCAACTCCGACTGCAGCAAGGAAAAGTAGAGATTTACAGCCAAGGAGTGGGAGGCGGGTGCTGTTGGTGGATGGAAAGTTACTAAGAGAGTAGGGTAATTCTTTGCTAAATTGATTCTAACAAGATTCTTGCTGAAGGCAAGTCAGGGTGATCAAATAACATCTGGAGGATGATGGGGGTTGTGAAATTTGGTCAGATATTCAGGGAGGATTCTGGCTTAATCAATGTAACAGAATTCTTGCTGAAACCGAGCACCTCAGCTGGGTGCAGTGGCTCATGCCTGTACTCTCAACACTCAACACTTTGGGAGGCCAGAGCACAAGGATTACTTGAGTTCAGGAGGTTGAGACTAGCTTGGGCAACATATCAAGACCTGTCTCTACGACAAATTTGAAAAAAAAAAAAAAAAAAAAAAAAAAAAAGCTGGGTGTGGTTGCATGTACCTGCAGTCACAGCTACTTGGGAGGCTGAGACAGGAGGATCGCTTAAGCTCAGGAGCTTGAGGCTGTAGTGACCTATGATCACGCCACTGCACTCCAGCCTGGGTGACAGAACAAGACCTTATCACCAAACAAACAACTGGGTGATGCAAAGACACAGAAGTCCAAAAGTTGAGGTCTGCTTGGGGAGAGGATTCAGAGGAGCACCCAACTCATGTCTGGTCAAGGAGAACCTTTGTCAGTTGTTTTGACTTTTTTGCTATTATGAATATAAACATCCATGCTACGATATGAATACCTGCTATGCATATTTGTGTATTACAGGTTTTCATGTGGCTATGTGTTTTCATTTCTCTCAAGGGCAATCCTAGGAGTGGGATTTCTGGGTCACATAGTGGCTCTGTGTTAAGCCTTTCGAGGAATACCGCCTTTACGTTTGCACATACACTTCAGTTGTCTTATCTAGTCCCTGATTCCTGTCAACAGCAGGTGAGAGATGACAATTTCTTTTTTTTTGAGACGGAGTCTCGCTCAGTCACCAGGCTTGAGTGCACTGGTGCCATCTCAGCTCACTGCAACCTCTGCCTCCTCGGTTCAAGCAATTCTCCTTCAGCCTCCTGAGTAGCTGGAACTACAGGTACATGCCACCATGCCCAGTTAAGACAATTTCGTTTTTGTAGGTGAGGGAGCTGAGGCCCAGAGCACTTAAAGGCTAACAATTAATACCAACTGCCATTAGTCTTAGGGCTGACTGTGTGCCAGGCACTCTGAGCAGTGACCTAAATGCATTAAGTCATCCCATCCTCACAACGGACCCATGAAATTGGGATTAGGTTTATCCCCATTTGGTAGTTAGAAAAATTAAATATATAAGCATGGAGGCTAGATACAAAATTTTTAAAAATGAAATAAAAAGAAAAATTAAATATTATGTATTTTTGAGACAGGGTCACCTCTCTCACCCAGGCTGGAGTGCAGCAGTGTGATCACCAGGCTCACTGCAACTCCTGCCTCCCGGCTTTAAGTGATCCTCTCACTTCAGTCTCCAAAGTAGCTGGGAACACAGACACATGCACCACATCCAGCTAAAATTTTTGTATTTTTGTAGATACGGGGTTTGGCCATGTTGCCCAGGTTGGTCTCAAACTCCTGCACTCAAGTTATCTGCCTGTCTTGGCCTCCCAAAGTTCTGGGATTACAGGAGTGAGCCATCACTCCCATCCAGAAAAATGAAGTATTTTGGAGAGGGCCATGAAGTGGTGTGGCGTTAAGGCTTGAACCAGCTCCAGCTGACTACATTTCCAGCGCTCACAGGCTCTCGAACCCTCCACTACTTCGTCGGCAAGATTTCACCCAGCGCCTGGCACAGTAAGGTTCACATTGACTGTTCTACCTGACTTTTACTGCATGGGACACTTGGGGTCACCCCTTTGCCTATGCTAGGCCCTGCCCCTTCTATGACCCTTTTCTTAGTTTTCACCCGTCCTTTGTCCGGATCCATCCCAGAGCCCCTTCCCTTCCCTTGGGTCTTCCTGCCTCAAATTTCCACCCCCTCCACACTGTCAGAATGATTTGCCTAAAACATGAATCCTGGCTGAGCACAGTGGCTCATGCCTGTAATCCCAGCATTTTGGGGGGCCTAGGTGGAAGGATCACTTGAGGTCAGGAGTTTTAGACTGGCCTGGCCAATGAGGTGAAACCCTGTCTCTACTAAAAATATAAAAATTAACCGGTTGTGATGGTACATGCCTGTAATTCCAGGTACTTGGGAGGCTGAGGCAGAAGAATCCCTTGCCAAGAGGCAGAGGTTGCAGTGAGCCAAGATCACACCACTGCAAAAACAAACATAAAAAAATAAAATAAAACAAGGATCTTGGCTGGGTATGGTGACTCACGCCTGTAATCCTAGCACTTTGAGTAGCCAAGGTGAGAGGATCACTTGTGCCCAGGAGTTCAAGACCACCTTGGCAACCTAGCAAGACCCTGTCTCTAGTTTAATAATAATTAATTAATTAATTGAAATATGAATCTGGTCACATCACTCAGTCCAAGATTCTCAACATTATATCACCCCCTACCTACCAAACAGGATATATTCTAAATTCCATAGATTGGTCTATAACACCCTCATCTTTCCTCACCTTCTGCACTCCTCCTTCATCGCCTACCACCCAGCCATACAGAACTGCTTGCATTTCCCCACACACTCTGCATTTCATTTCTCTGCAACTTTGCATCAGCAGCTCTCACTGCTTGGAGTGCCCTTCCCCACTTCTTTCAACTGGGGAATCCTACACATCCTTGAAGTCCTAGCTTAAATGTCCTCCTTGCTGAAGCCCTCCTTGTTTGGCCACTCCCTCTCCTGATCTCTCAAAGCACTCTGTTTTGACATCTTGAATGTAAGCTATTATATTAGTCTCCTGTGCTGGACTGTGTGCATTTTGAGGACAGAGATTGGGCTTTATTCCATGTTGTGTATTTCCAGGCCTAGAATAGGACCTTGCTTGGTCAAATGAGTAAATGAATAAATATTCTAGATCTGTGCTATCCAATACAGTAGCCACAAGCCACATGTGGCTACTAAGCCCGTGAAATATGGCTGCTCCAATTTGAGATGTCCTGTAAATATAAAGTACACACTGCATTTCAAAAACTTAGTGTGAAAAGAGAGTAAAATATATCATTGATAATTTTTTTTTTGAGACAAAGTTTCGCTTTTGTCACCCAGGCTGGAGTGCGGTGGCGCCATCTTGGCTCACTGCAACCTCTGTCTGCTGGGTTGAAGTGATTCTCTTGCGTCAGCCTCCTGAGCAGCTGGAATTATAGGTGCCTGCCACCACACCCAGCTAATTTTTTGTATTTGTAGTAGAGACGAGTTTCACCATGTTGGCCAGTCTGGTCTTGGACTGCCGACTTCAGGTGATCTACCACCTTGGCCTCCCAAAATTTTGGGATTACAGGTGTAAGCCACCACACCTGGCTGATAATTTTTTATGTTGACTATTGAAACAATATTTTGGATATACTGAGTTAAATTTATTACTAAAATTAATTTCACCTGTCTCTTTTTACACTTTTAATGTTGTTACTTGAAACTTTTTATTTTTTAATATTAATTTTTATTTTTTTAGAGACAGAGTCTCACTTTTGCTCAAGCTGGAGTGCAGTGGCACAATTCTAGCTCACTGGTCTCAAACTCCTGAGCTTAAGTGATTCTCCTGCCTCAGCCTCCCAAGTAGGTGGGACTACGGGTGTGAGCCAACACACCTGGCTAATTTTTTAATTTTATAGTTTTTTTGTAGATATGGGAGACTCACTATGTTGCTCAGGCTGTTCTCAAACTCTTGGCCTCAGCCTCCCAAAGTGTTGGGATTACAGGTTTGAGACACAGTGCCCAGTCTGGAAATTTCAGAATTACATACGTGCTGGTCTCCCAGCCTTCTAATTGCCTCTCTTGGTCTAAACCATTCTCCACACCGTATCAGATGATCCTGTGAAATGTCAATCAAATCATATTAAGTTGAGTCTCATTCTCTGAGGTAGATTGTTGGTTCTAGTAAGTTGCCACAAATGCTGAATTAGCAAATACTGAACCACTGCTTCTGGGGGAACTACCAGGTTAAGTTCCTGTGAGCCTATGGACGCAACATTTTTGTCAACCAATCAATACACAACTGTGTTTTCTGGGTGTTTCTGTTTAAAGGCAACTTAGTTAACATACACTGTTGATTCAGGGTAGTCTCACTCAATTGCCTGCACCAAGTGAACTGAGCACAGCTGTTTTCTCCTTAAGGCATATCACCACATTCTTGCACTTAGGAGTGCTAGACAGCACTTCCGCACTGTGCTAAGGGCCATTTGAAACAGCAGAATCACCAACAAAAAGCACAAAAATGAGAAAAAGATGACACTAAATAGACCAAAAAGGAGACTTGTAGGCAGTGCTGTCCTATTCTTTTTAGAGACAGAGTCTCGCTCTGTTGCCCAGGCTGGAGTGCAGTGGTGCAATCCCAGCTCACGGAAGCCTCAAGCTGCTAGGCTGAAGCGATCCTCCTACCTCAGCCTCCTGAGTGGCTGGGACTACAGGCGAGTGCCATCAGGCCAGGTCAGCGTTGCCTTATTTGACCTCAGTGGAGAATGTGCAGGATCCTTATGTCCATGAATGAATGAGAAAGCACCACAAGTATTGATTTTGGGGTTAGAAATAAATGTTAGTGAACAGGGAAATTTGCAAACACAAAATCCATAAATAATGAAGATTGAGTGTCATGTTACTGCTTAAAACTCTTCAAGGGCTTTAAATTCCACTTGAAATAAAATCCAAACTCCAGCCAGGCATGGCGGCTTATGCCTATAGTCCCAGCTACTCGGGAGGCTGAGGCGGGAAGACTGCTAGAGCCTAGGAGTTCACAGTCACAGTGAGCTATGATCATGTCACTGTACTCTGGCCGGGGTGCCAGATCAAGATCCTAGCTCAAAAAAATAAAAATAAAAAAGAATCCAGAAGGGTTTTTTTTGTTTGTTTTTTCTTGTTTGAGATGGAGTCTTGCTTTGTCGCCCAGGCTGGGGAGCAGTGGTTGTGTTCTCAGCTTGCTGCAACCTCTGCCTCCCAGGTTCAAGCAATTCTCTTGCCTCAACTTCCCAAGTAGCTGGGATTACATGTGCACACATCCAGCTACTTTTTGTATTTTTAGTAGAGACGGTGGGGAGGTGGGTTTCACCAAGTTAACCAGGCTGGTCTCTAACTCCTGACCTCAAGTAAGCCTCCTGCCTCAGTCTCCCAAAGTGCTGGGATTACACCAGTGGGTGAGCCACTGTGCCAGGCCAGAGTTCTTAAAATAACATACAAATCTCAACATGATTTGGATCCAGTCTACCCCACTGACATTCTCACTTTGTTGAGTCTTTCACCCAGAGGCATTCCAGAGTAGAATTTTTTTTTTTTTTTTTTTTTTTTTTTTTTTTTTGAGATGGAGTCTCACCTCATCGCCCAGGCTGGAGTGCAATACCTGCCTCCTGGGTTCAAGTGATTGTCCTGCCTCAGCCTCTGGAGTAGCTGGGATTGCAGGTGTGTGCTACAACACGCGGCTAATTTTTTTTTTTTTTGTATCTTTAGTAGTGATGGGGTTTCACTATGTTGGCCACACTGGTCTTTAACACCTAATCTCATGATCCACCCATCATGAGCTTGGACCTCCCAAAGTGCTGGAATTACAGTCATGAGCCACCATGCCCGGCTGTAGAATGTCTTTTCTATTTCATGACCCTGCCTCAGCATTATCCCCTTTGAGGGGCCTTTTCTAACTTCCCTGTCTAGAGGCACCACCCTGTAACTCTGTTAGGGCATCCCTTCTTCTCCTTCACAGTCCTGGCCTTTTTGTGGTTTCCTTGTATACTGTCTGTAAGAATGGGAGCATCTGAGCATGTAGCCATCAAGTGGGTTCTTCTTGCCTGGTGCCCAGATAGAGCCAATGTATCAAGACAGTGGAACTGCAATTGAGAAAGAGTTTAATCCACACAGGGCTGGCTGAATGGGAGGCCAAAGTTTTATAACTCAAATCAGTCTCCCTGAAAAATCAGAGCCTGGAGTTTTTTTTTTTTTTTTTTTTTTTGAGACAGCGTCTCACTCTGTCACTCAGGCTGGAGTGCAGTGGCACAATCTCGGCTTGCTGCAACCTCTGTCTCCCAGGTTCAAGTGATTCCTTTGTCTCAGCCTCCTGAGTAGCTGAGACTACAGGCGTGCACCACCATGCCCGGCTAATTTTTTGTATTTTAGTAGAGATAGGGTTTCAGCATGACTAGGATGGTCTCAATCTCCTGACCTCATGATTCACCTGCCTTGGCCTCCTAAAGTGCTGGGATTACAGGCATGAGCCACCACACCAGGCTCTCAGAGCCCAGTTTTTAAAGGGTAATTTGGTGGATAAGCTGCCAAGGGGTAGGCAGTGCTGACTGGTTGGGTGGGAGATGAAATCATAGGGTGTTAAAGGATGGATGAACTGACTGGGCCAGATCTGGGTGGCCTTGGCTGGTGCATCAGTCTTAGTTGGTTTTTTTTTTTTTTCTTCTAACTTTGTATTGTGGTCTGAGCCTACAGTCTTAGGTTTTACAATAGTGATGTTACACCTAGGATCAGCTGGGGAGGTTTAGAATCTTGTGGCCTCTGGGTGCATAACTCCTAAACCATAATTTTTTTTTCTTGAGATGGAGTCTCGCTCTGTCTCTCAGGTTGGAGTGCACAGGCACAGTCAGCTCACTGCAACCTATGACTCCCAGATTCAAGCAATTCTTGTGCCTCAGCCTCCCTAGTAGCTGGCATTACAGGTGTGTGCCACCACATTCGGCTAATTTTTGTATTTTTAAATACAGACAGTGTTTCACCATGTTGGCCAGGCTGGTCTCGAACTCCTGACCTCAAGTGATCTACCTGCTGTGGCCTCCCAAAGTGCTGGGATTACAGGCATGAGCCACTGTTCTGGGCCCTAAACCATAATTTCTTATCTTGTAGCTAATGCGTTAGTCTTACAAAGGGGACCTGGTTTTCAGGCAAGAAGGGGGTTTGTTACTATCTTTGTTTCACTATTAAACTATAAACTAAGTTGCTCCCAAAGTTAGTTCCGCCTATGCGTAGGAATGAACAAGGACAACCCGGAGATTAAAAACAAGATGAAGTGGTCAGCTCTCTTTCGCCGTCATAATTTTCTGTTATAATTTTTGCAAAGGCAGTTTCAAGCGCAGGGACAGTGACTGTGTGTTTCAAGGCTTTATGTAATGTGCCTCCCAAACTCAATAAATATTAGTGGCATAAAGGAAAAAATGCAGCCTTGGAGGAAGATGCCCTGCCCTGCTGCTGGCATGAGTGAAGAGGGGGCGCTCACAGGGAGGGTTCTTTCCCTGTTCTCTCACCTCGTATACAATGGGGAAACTGGCCCCGAGAATCCCAGTGCTCAGCCCCCGCTCCAGGCCATAAGCCCCCAGCTCCCACTGATGTCACCAAGGGGCATCACGTGCCTCCAGAGACCACGCTCCCTCCGTGACGTCACAGGCTTCGGCTCTGGTCCAAAGTCTACCCGCCTCCTTCTGACAGAAGAGCGACCGCCAGCTGCCTAGGCGTCCATTCCTGCTCCTGCGGCCGCTGTCCGGGGGCTGCGGGGACGGTGAGTTCGCCAGGACGCATCCGGAAACGGCTTCCCGCGGGAGCCCTCCTCCCTGAGGGAAGGGTCTGGGCGCCGGGGCTCCTCAGGTCGGGGCGTGACCTCAGACGGAGGCGCCCACTCCCCGCCCCCGCCCGCGGCGCCTGCGCGGTGCATGCTGGGCATCGTAGTCCCCTGTCCGACAGAGCGAGCCGGGGGCGACCGGGCGGACTACAAGTCCCAGAAGCCTCTGGGCGGTGGGGGTCGTTGTGCGCGCAAAGCCCCGCGGGGCTGAGGGTCTAGTCCGCCGGCGCCTGACGGGACTCCGGCCAGTCTCCACTTTCGGCCGGCCTCAGGCGCCGGGCTTCTGGAGGTAAAATGGGGCCGGGGGTGCGGCATCGCGGGGCCCGTCCTCCCCTCAGGGTGCTGCCGAGACCTACAGTGGCCCTGGGGATGTCGAAGCGGCAGCGGTGGCGGGGCCCGCCTTGGCGCCCGGCTGTGTGCCGCGGAGTTGTGCGCCCGAAATGGCCCCCCGCTCGCCCTCACTCTTTTCTGTCAGGGAAGGTGGTGGAAAATTGCCATCTCCGTTTTGCAGCGCGAGACGGGGAGGGGAGGGGCGGGAGCTATTTTCTCAAGGAAAGAGGGTCGGGGAGGCGCCCCGCGGCCGAGCCGCCCCTGCGGAGTCCTGCGGGTGACCTTGGCAGTCCTGGAGCCCAGCGGCGCCCTGCACCCGCGCCCAGCTAGCCGACGTGTGGAGTCGGGATGTGGCGCTTGGCGGCGCACCCTCGGCAGAGGTGGCGGCGGCCTGGCCTGGCTTTGGACCAGGAGGTGCGCAGTCGAGGACCTCGGCTTAGCAGGTTCTCCTGGGGGGCTTCTCAACAGGTGTCAAGTGAGGTGGGGCGAGCGGCTGTGAGTTCCTCCAAAGGTGAGCTCAGGATCCTCTGCGTCAGAACCACCTAGGGCACTTGGGAAACGGGCAGATTACTGGGGCCCACGCAGGTGTTGCGATTCTGTAGTTCCGGCGCGCGGCCCGGGAATCTGAATTTAGTAGGCTCCGCGGATCATTCCCGGGCGCAGCTGGGGCTGAGAACCTGTCCTAAAGAGGATGATGGCGGGCCCGGGGCAGGGACGTTCCCTAGCGTTTCTGCCAGTTTCTTCTGGGGGCTGATGCTGGGCAGGGCGGTGCCTGGGCAATTGACCTGTCTCCTGGGTTCTTTGCTGCCTCCCTTGGGGCCAACCTAAGTAGAACTGGGTGGAGGGAGGCGTGCCAGCTCTGCCTTGCCCTCTGCCCATAACCGGAAAGCTTATGCCCGGTCATTTGCCAGACTCAGAAGATGCCCCCTCCACACATTCAGTTATGAAAAACGTGAAACATACAAAAAAGTCGAAGGAATTTTACAGTGAACATCTACAGACCACCACCTAAAATGTACAGTTAACATTTTATTGTATTTCATCTCATATCTGTCCACCCAACAGACCTTGTTTTTGGTGTCAAAGTAAGTCGCAGACATCGATGCCTTTCCCTCCCAAATAGTTAAGCATGCATATCATTAATTAGAGTCTTAAAATTGTTTATAGGGTTTGATTTTTTTATTTTCTTAATGGTTTTTACCTTAATGGAAGTCCTGGGTATTTAGAAATCCCTCTCTCAGCCTTGAGAATTTGAAGGAGTTTGGAGGCTTTTCCATAGGATGGGTCTCTGGAACCAGGTGCTCTTGCAAGGCTTCATTTATTTATTCAGAGCCAGGGTCTTGCTCTGTGGCTTAGGCTGGAGGGCAGCGGTGCCATCATGGTTCACCGCAGCTTTGAGACTCCTGGGCTCCAGTGAGCTCCTGAGTACCTGGAACTACAGGCATGCACACTATGCCCCGCTAATTTTTTACTTTTTTGTAGAGATGGCACGTCACTGTTTTACCCAGGCTGGTCTCTAACTACTGGGCTCAAGTGATCTTCTCGCCTGAACCTCCCAAAGTGCTGGGATTACAGGCAGGAGCTACCGTGCCTGACTTCTTACAAGGATTTAAAAGCATCCAGTCATGGTATGAGAATCACCATAAGAGCAGAACATTGACTGTGTGATGTACAGTAATACTAAAGGGAATAAAATTGTTTTGAGAAGGAGCTAACAGAATGCGTCCTGAAGGCCAGCTTGCCCCAGCGGATCACGTTGGCACGTTGGCAGTAATTGAAGCCATTAGTCAGCTTGCAGCTCCATGTCAACCCTTTACACTGTAATCTTGTCTACGTTGAACCTGGCAGTTTGGTGTGTGTTTTCTAAGCTCCTAGGGGAACTGGGATGTGTAGTGCAATTGAGCTCATGGTGCTGATGGACTACAGGGCATGGCTTTGAGACCCTTGGGCCCAGGTACTTTGTTCTATAGCCATAAACACCAGCACTTCATCCTACTTAGTTGCCTTAGTCGGAGAGAAAGGACGGGCCCTGTGAAAAATGTGTCTCCACTTTGAGGAACATGGTTACAAGGGCATGGACATGTTTCTACTCATAGAGGACACAGGGAAATGTGGCAGTTAAAGTTGTGGCATTTTATATCATCTCATTGTCCTGTAGGTGGAGGAAGTGCTTGTGAGAAGGTGACAGAGCTCTGCAGAGGACCTTGGCACTCCGTGGGGAGTATGGAGAGAGCAAGCCAGGCTGGCAGTGATGACAGGAGGTTCCCTTTCTCCCCATGAGGGGATTTAGAAATAGATTGCTCACAGTGGAAATGTGCCCCTTTCTAGGATCCCACAAAAAGTTTGTTTCCATCTCTGCCCAGTCAGGACTCCCAGCCATTCCCTATGGGAGGTGGTAGAGGCTACCTTGCAATACAGTGTAGCAGAGGGGGGTGCCTAGGGCCTGTACTAGAACCTCCCCCTTCCCAGGGTCGGGGTGGGGGTTGGGAACAGGCAGCAGCATTCTAATTCTTTCCTTGAAAGCAGCTGTGATGCATTTTTGGTAATATTGGATCATTTTTCCAGAAAACATTTCTTGTCACCTTTTCAGTGCTCCTGATTTGTGGGAGATACCTGGCTTGGTCTGTACACTGAGTAATCCAGCACCATCGATTCTTACTACAGGGAGGTGTAATGGGGGTTCAGTAAACAGGCAGGGTCTTGCTGAGATGTAATTGTTCAAGCAATGATAATTAAGTCTGAATTCAGATCTAGTCCCAGTGTCTGGGTTTTTCCTCCAAGAAGGAAGAGAGGCCAAGGCAGGTGGAAGTAGGTAGAGAAGGGTGTGAGAGTTGCCTTGGGAGGGTTTAGGGAGAATTCCAACCTTTATTACTTCAGAAAGAAAGTGGGCTCCGTTGTCACAGTTCTAAGCAACATGAAGCCTGTGTGCTGGCTCACACCTGTTATCACAACACTTTGGGAGGCTGAGGTAGGCAGATCACCTGAGATCAGTTCGAGACCAGCCTGCCCAACATGGTGAAACCCTGTCTCTACTAAAAATACAAAATTAGTCAGGCATGGTGGCGCATGCCTGTAATCCCAGCTACTTGGGAGGCTGAGGCAGGAGAATCACTTTAACCCCAGACGCAGAGGTTGTGGTAAGCTGAGATAGGGCCACAGCACTTCAGCCTGGGCAATGAGAGCGAAACTCTGTCTCAAAAAACAAAACAAAACAAAAACTAAAAAAAAACAAAAATTAGCTGGATGTGGTGGCCTCTGCCTTTAATCCCAGCTGCTTGGGAGGCTGAGGCAGGAGAATCACTTGAACCCAGGAGGTGGAGGCTCAGTGAGCACACCACTGCACTCCAGAGTGAGACTCCATCTCAAAAAAAAAAAAAAAACTGACAAAAATAAAAAAAAAATGCCAGGCACAGTGCTCACACCTGTAATCCCGGCACTTTGGGAGGCCAAGGCAGGTGGATCGCTTGAGGTCAGGAGTTCAAAACCAGCCTGGCCAGCATAGTGAAACCCCACCTCTACTAAAAATACAAAAATTAGCTGGGTATGGTGGTGTGCACCTGTAATCCTAGCTACTCAGGAGGCTGAGGCATGAGAATTGCTTGAACCCAGGAGGCGGAGTTGGCAGTGAGCCGAGATCGCACCACTATACTCCAGCCTGGGCAACAGAGCAAGACTCCGTCACAAACAAACAACAACAACAACAAAACCCATTTAAACAGGCTGGGGAAGCAGGAGGAAATGGGGTTCTTTGCTGCGTGCACCCCTGAGCACGCTTTGTTCTCTCACCTGTCAGCCAGGGAGTTGGCAGCACGGTGGGACTTGTCCAGCTGAGGCAGCAATCAGAGTGTGTAGGTGACTTGTTCACATTTGCCAAATAATAGCAGAGAAGGCCCCATGCTGGCCCTTCTGAAACAGCAGAGGTGGCGCGAGAGCAGCTAAGACATGGGCTCTCCTAGCCCCATTGTGATCACTTTGTCACGGAGTTGACTGGAATTCAAGAAATGGTGTCTTTTCCAGTCTGGATATTTGGCTATAAACATAAGTACTTTCCTGAGGAGGCAGTGAAGTCCATCTCGGCTGCGGCTGTGTTCTCACCCTGGGCAGTGGCCCTTGGGTTAAGAATGGCACAGGAGGGGCCATGTGCTGTGGCTCACGCCTGTAATCACAGCATTGGGAGGCCGAGGTGGGTGGATCATCTGAGGACAGGAGTTCGAGACCAGCCTGGCCAACATGATGCAACCCCATCTCTACTAAAAATACAAAAATTAGCCAGGTGTGGTGGAGGGCGCTTGTAGTCCCAGCCACTGGGGAGGCTGAGGCAGAATTTCTTGAACCTAGGAGGTGGAGGTTGAGCCGAGAACACTCCACTGCTCTCCAGCCTCGGCGACAGAGTGAGACTCTGTCTCCAAACAAAGAAAAAAGGAACAGCACAAGAGGTCCACTTAGGTTAGCCCCAAACCTCTGCACTCATTTCTTCAACACACATGGACCAGGTACCTGAGCAGGGCCCAATGATACAAGTGGGTGAGTCCCAGCATTCTCGAGGGGAGATAAGACAAGGGACAGAGAATCGCCTGGCAGGGGAATCCTCAGGAAGGCCCAGGTTTGCTGGAAAGTGGGGTGTGGGTGTCTTTGGAGGCCAGGGAAGGAGTCCAGGGGAGGGCTTTGGGAGGGTGGAGGCACGCAGTAGTTGGGAAGAGTGTGAGTTACAATCTGGTGGGATCATGGTAGATCTGGGACATTGGCCAAGTCCAGACTCTTCCTTGTCATCCTTTGACTGTTAGATGAGATAGCGGATCTGAGGGCCTTTGACCATGGAGTTAGTAGGACTTGCTTACTGGTCATGGTTTAAGGGGACGAGAAAGGTCTGGAACACCTCTCAGCCATCCAGTTTGCCGATGGGAGTGAAGTGAACAGAAGTAGGGCCCTCAGGCTGGAGAGCGGAGCCCCTGCCTGGAGCAGCAGCAAAGCTGCAGCCCATCCACCCACTCACCCATGTTTCACAGGCTGCCCGGTGCCCTGGAGAAACTGGCCCCAAACCCCGACCCTGCCCTCCAGGAGCTATGGGTCTCACTGGGAGATGGTCCTAATACCTACTTTATAATTCTGCCTGCTGTGAATGACTATTGCCCTGACCTAGAATTCCCTGGTCACCTCCCTGCAGAGCACCTGCTGTCACAGAGGTGATAGCTCCTGCTGAGTTTGCCTGTGTGTTTTGTTTGCTTGTTTTGAGAGGAAGTCTTGCTCTGTGGCCCAGGCTGGAGTGCAGTGGCACAATCTTGGCTCACTGCAGCCTCTGCCTCCCAGGTTCTAGCGATTCTCCTGCCTCAGCCTCCTGAGGAGCTGGGATTATAGGCGCACACCACCATGCCTGGCTAATTTTGTATTTTTAGTAGAGATGGAGTTTCAGCATGTTGGCCAGGCTGGTCTTGAACTCCTGACCTCAGGTGATCCACCTGCCTTGGCCTCCCAAAGTACTGGGATTACAGGCATGAGACACCATGCCTGGCCTGCCCATGTGTTTTTTTTATAAATTCTGCTGAAGTGTCACTTGTCTTGGCAAGTGCATCTGCAGCTCCCTGAGGGCAGGGACCATGAGGTGAGTGACCTCCATGGAGGGTCTGATGAGTCTTTTCAAACAGGTAGTTACTTAAACAAAAGCGAGAAAGGAACGTGGATGGTAATGGCTCTGCTAAGTGAAACGGCCTCATCCTTGAACCCAAAGAGTCCTGTCCTGCTAAGGGGAGAAGGCCTCAAGTGAGCACCTCTCAGCTCTCGGATTCCCCAGGCATTCTGTGTCATCTGACCTCAGGCCTTAGTTTCTATCCCCAGTGTGGTCAAGGTCAACTTCTGTGGTGTGTGTTTTGCTGCTTTGCAGGCAGAGTGGCCACACCATGACACATTTCTCTGTGGCCCCAGTAAATTGGCCCAAAAGGAACTATACCTGTTGGAGGTGGAGGCTGAGTGCTCTCAGGCTCCGCAGCTCCCAAGCTCTAGGAGCCACCTATTTGATATCAGGACTTTGGAGGACTGGATTAGCACAGCAGGTGAGCGCAGAAAATGGAGAATTGCAGGGCGACCTGATTTCCCAAGCTCTCTGCAAGCCTCTGGGCTTATCAGAGTACAAGTGGGCATCCTGCTATGGCCAGAGGACCTGGCCCACCCCTCCTCCAACACAGGGAGCATTCCCTGCTCAGTGGAGCTGTCCCTGGTGAGAACAGCAGCTCCGTGGCACCCCCTTCCCTGCTTTTCTTCCTCTGTGCCACACATCATTCTGTGCGGGGCTGGTGTTTTATTTCTGTATTTTACGCCCTCCACTCAACCCTCCACTGAAGGTGCACACTATTAAGACAGACATTGATCTGCCATCTTCAGTTCCTAGGAAGTGCCTCACAGATAGTGTGTGGTCCGTACTTACTGGTTGAATAAAATGATATACCATGCCTACATTTCAGCTATCTCATTGTGTGGTCCGTACTTACTGGTTGAATAAAATGATATACCATGCCTGCATTTCAGCCATCTCATTGTCCTAAGAGCCAAGACGCAGGGACCATGGTTTGCGTGTACTCCGTTGTTCCCTGAGCGTTGGAGGTGCTGTTTCACATCCAGGATTGAATTCTTAGTAAACTTTCAGTGGGTTAGTTTCTAAAGTCAACTAGCAGAGCAAAGACCTCATTAGTCAAACTGTCCTCTAAAGTCCTTGAATTGCCTGTTAGCTCAGAGGCACTCCCACTCCCCTCTCCCCCTCCCCTCTCCCCCCCTCTCCCCTCTCCCCCCTTTCCTCTCTCTTTTCTTTCAGTAGAGTCTTGCTTTGTTGTCCAGGGTAGAGTTTGGTGGCACAATCATAGTTCACTGCAGCTTTGAACTCCTGGTCTTAAGCGATTCTCCTGCCTTGACTTCCCAGAGTGCTGAGATTACAGTCCTGAGACACTGTGCCTGGCTTACTATATACTGTTTCATATAATGCAGTATAAACTACTAATTCAGTTTGTTTTACACCCAACTAAGAGTGATAGGAACTTAAATTTCCAGATGCTGGCCAGGCGTGGTGGCTCACGCTTATAATCCCAGCACTAGGCTGGGCGCGGTGGCTCACGCCTGTAATCCCAGCACTTTGGGAGGCCGAGGCGGGTGGATCACGAGGTCAAGAGATCGAGACCATCCTGGTCAACATGGTGAAACCCCGTCTCTACTAAAAATACAAAAAATCAGCTGGGCATGGTGGCGTGTGCCTGTAATCCCAGCTACTCAGGAGGCTGAGGCAGGAGAATTGCCTGAACCTAGGAGGCGGAGGTTGCGGTGAGCCGAGATCGCACCGTTGCACTCCAGCCTGGGTAACAAGAGCGAAACTCGGTCTCAAAAAAAAAAAAACATCCCAGCACTTTGGGGGGCCAAGGCAGGCAGATCACAAGGTCATGAGTTCGAGACCAGCCTGGCCAACACAGTGAAACCCCATCTCTACTGGGCGTGGTGGTGGGCACCTGTAATCCCAGCTACTCGGGAGGCTGAGGCAGGAGAATCGCCTGAACCCTGGAGACAGGTTGCAGTGAACCGAGATCATTCCACTTCACTACAGCCTGGGTGACAGAATGAGACTTCTTCTCAAAAAATAAAAATTTCCATATGTCATATACTGTTGCATCTGATACAGTATAAAATACTAATTAGATTCCCACTCTCAGTTCCTAGAACGCTTTCTTCACCCAGCATAACTTTCTTCATAATAATTGAAAGAAAGCCCTGTAACATGAGAGATCGAAATGTCTCAGGGATGAGCCACTCTTCTCACTGTTCTGAGGGAAAATTGCTGGAGGGGAAGCTGGAGTCTAAAGGTATGTATGGTGACTGACAGATTTGGAGGAAGAAAGCCTAGAGGTTTGCTTTTTCACACCCCACCGCCAACCATCGAATAGGGAGACTAAGGCAAGGCCTAGTTGAGGGCAGAGCCCAGCTCCCTGGCTAAGGAGGGCCAGGAGACATTTGCGTCTGAATTAAGACTCTTCCACCTGAGTGGCCAGCGGAGAGTGGCCATGTCGCTTGACTGCACTTAGGGCCTGGTGCTTTTCTGCAGATTGGAATGGTGTGTCTTGATCTCACCCAAAAGACAACTGGTTGAATAAAGTCAACCCAAGACTATCCATTTTGTGTCTGCTCGGTACAGGCAGATGGAAAGATTTTTTTTAAGGGCTACATTTTGAGTGCTTAAGTGATGGTTCCTTAGGCTCATGCTGTTTCTAAAATTAGCCTTGTAGTTACCAAGTCCTGCCAGTGGGACAGGTGCAGATGACTTGTTTATTCACTTGTGGTTGTCCTGTGTCTGTTTTTTTCCTTTTCCTCCACATTTCCCCTCCTGTCTGTGCTTTCTTCATTTTCTGTGCCAGCAGGAGAACATGCAGGAACAAGCTCTTGAGCAGCGTTCTGCCTGGGAGGCAGCTCAGAGTCCTGAGGAGCTCACTGGACGAGTTGGGAGGCCGGGGCTGTGTCCTCAGCGTGGGCTCTATCACTCTTGTTCTTATTATGCATCCAATGGGGACTTTGTTACCAGCCTTCTCGGTCAGGTGACCTCCTGCTGGCTTTCCTGGCAGGGTCTCCCAGGCTAGCAGGACCTTGGGGTCATTACATTCCAACTTTACAGGTCTAGACTTTCAGTTTACCTGGAGTACTGGGAGGTGATCTGGCAGAACTGACTCGTTTGGCCAAACTCTTGAGAGACTTATGTAAAAGCCATAAAGGTCTGGCTTAGGAGAGACTAACCAGTCTAGGCCTCTGGTTTGCTCTGCAGAGCATTTTCTCTATAGGTGAAACTAGATTATAGTCTGAGGCATATTTCTGGATTGAGGAGGGATATACATTTTTTTTTTTTTTTTTTTGAGATAGAATTTTGTTCTTGTTGACCAGGCTGGAGTGCACTGGTGTGATCTTGGCTCATTGCAACCTCTGCCTCCCAGGTTCAAGTGATTCTCCTACCTCAGCCTCCTGAGTAGCTTGGATTACAGGCATGTACCAGCATGCGTGGCTAATTTTTGTATTTTTAGTAGAGACAGGGTTTCACCATGTTGGTCAGACTGTTTCAGACTCCTGACCTTGGATGGTCTGCCTGCCTCAGCCTCCCAAAGTGCTAGGATTACAGGTGTGAGCCACTATGGCTGGCTTTTTATTTTTATTTTTTGAGACAGGGTTCCCCTCTGTTGCCCAGGCTGGAGTGCAGTGGTACAATCATGGCTCACTGCAGCCTCCACCTGCTGGGCTCGAATGTTCCTCCCTCCTCAGCTCCCCAAGTAGCTGGGATTACAGGTGAGAGCCACTGTGTCTGGCTTATAATGAACATTTTGAGGAAGGAATCATGCAAAGGTGCTGCCCCCCATTAAAAACAAAACAATAAACTCCACATCAGTAGAAAGTTTCTGCATGTGTACTTACATATAAACAAATCCCCTAAACGCTTATTGCCCAGAAAAACTGTTAATATGTAGTATGGCTGAGTGCAGTGGCTCATGCCTGTAACCCCAGCTTTTAGAGAGGCAGAGGCGGGAGGATAGCTTGAGCTCAGGAGTTCAAGACCCGCCTGGGCAATATAGCAAGACCCTGTTCTTCACAAAAAGGAAAAAAAGACAAAAAATATGTTATGTATGCAAATACACATATCTAAAGAATCACACTGTGATACTGCTTTTATATTCTTCACTCACTGCAATATCAAAACCATCTTTTTATGTCAATAAAAATCTATATCATTGGCCTGGCACAGTGACTCATGCCTATAGTCCCAGCAATTTGGGAGGCCAAGGTAGGCGGATCACCTGAGCTCAGGAGTTCAACACCAACCTGGCCAACATGGTGAAACCCTGTCTCTACAAAAAATACAAAAATTAGCCAGGCATGGTGGCGGGCGCCTGTAATTCCAGCTACTTGGGAGGCTGAGGCAGGAGAATTGCTTGAACCTGGGAGGCGGAAGTTGCAGTGAGCCAAGACTGTGCCACCACACTCTAGCCTGGGTGACAGAGCAAGACTCCGTCTCGGAAAACAAAAACAAAACTATCATTTTTTAGGGGCTGAATACAGTTATATTAATATAGATAACCACATGCATCTAACTAGTTCCCTTTTCTTGAACATCAAGGCAGTGGTGCATATAAACGTCTTTGCCTGTGAATCTGTGTTCACATATCCATTTATCTCTAGGGCAAATACCTTGAAATGAAATTGAGTTAAGAAGAGTATCCAGGTAGCAAAGCTGTCCAGAAGAGTTGTACTGATCCGCTCTGCTGTGGCCCTGTGCCGTGATGGTGTGTCACCAAGTGAGTGTGTTTCGCCAGGAGGTTTGACTAAAATTCAGCGTGATATAAATTGCACAGTAATTGTCGTCATCATAGTTCCTAGAGGCCTTACTACTTTTGAGATTAGAACCATTCTTTGAGTCCTGTCTGCCTTTTGATTTTGCTTCTGCTTCAGACCAACAGTGTCTTCTTTTTTCTTTTCTTTTTATTATTTTTTTAAAGATGGGGTTTCACCATGATGGCCAGGCTGGTCTTGAACTCCTGACCTCAGGTGATCCACCCACTTCGGCCTCCCAAAGTCTTTTCTCTTGTGTACTACTTCTTTCAGGCTCGGCTTGGCCCCTATGAGTACGCACAGTGACATGTGCTTACTGCATACTATGTGGCAGGCCCTGAGTGGTGGTCTCTTCACCCACGGTCTCGACCATGCCTCATCACAACTGGATAAGGGGCTGCTGCTGCTGCCATGTCACAGATGAAAAAAAATCTGAGACTGGAGAGTCAGGTGGCAGGGCAGAGCGGTGGGCAGAGGTGGGCACGGGACCTGATGCCTGTGCTCCACTCGGTGCAAGATTCTTCCCTTGCAGTTCTGCCTGTAACACAGGGCTCATCCTTCTGTTGGAGGGTACAGTGGTGTTTGGGGCCATGGGGTTGGGCTGGTGTCTTATTTATTTATTTATTTAGAGACAAGAGTCTTGCTGTCGCCAGGCTGGAGTGCAGTGACGTGATCTTGGCTCACTGCAACCTCCGCCTCCTGAGTTCAAGTGATTCTTCTGCCTCAGCCTCCCAAGTAACTGGGACTGCAGGTGCGTGCCACCAACCCCAGCTAATTTTTTTATTTTTAGTAGAGATGGAGTTTCACTGTGTTGGCCAGGATGGTCTCAATCTCTTGACCTTGTGATCCACCTGCCTCGGCCTCCCAAAGTGCTAGGATTACAAGCGTGAGCCACTGTGCCCGGCCTATTTTTTTTTTTTTTTTTTTTTTGAGATGGAGTCTCATACTCTTGCCCAGGCTTGAGTGCAGTAGCATGATGTTGGCTCACTGCAACCTTTGCCTCTCAGGTTCAAGCGATTTTCCTGCCTCAGCCTCCCAAGTAGCTGGGATTATAGACACCTGCCACCATGCCTGGCTAATTTTTGTAATTTTAGTGGAGACAGAGTTTTACCATGTTGATCAGGCTGGTCTTGAACTCCTGACCTTAAGTGATCTGCCCACCTCGGCCTCCCAAAGTACTGGAATTACAGGTGTCAGCCATCAGGCCCTGCCAGGCTGGTGTCTTATCTCTGCTGAGACACAACATGGTCGAGGAGGAACATACAGGGTTGGGTGGGAGGAAAGCTGGCAGATGGGGAAACCAGATGTGTTTTGTAGTCCTTTTTGTGACTTGACTTGAGCTTGTTTTGAATTGTTTACAATTCCCAAGGCATCAGATACCCCCGTGTTCAAGTGTAAAAATAAATAAATGGTTCAGAGCTACCAGCAATGTTATCTGAGGGAGGGACTGTCTCTGTCGTCCTACCTCCATCAGGACAATGGGAAATGGGCCATCTTCAGGATTTCCCAGTCCTGCCTGTGCTGGAACTTGGCAGCCGAGGACAACAGTCCCAGAGAAGGGGACATATTGGTAACCTCCCTGAATCTTGGGAGGGCTCAGCCTCACTAGAGGCTGCTCTGCAACTGAGTGCACTTTTGTGGAGCGCCTCCTCCTTCCTGCTCCCCACCCAGCACTGGGAATAAGGTCCCTCTAGTCAGTGGCTGAAAGGCCACAGGGAATCCTGGCCTGATCCCACATGGACTGGGGTAGCTGGATTAGCCCCAGGTTTGGGAAGGGCTTGGTGGAGAGGGGAGTGGAGAGGGTTTGGAGCCCAGGATCAGTCTCACAACAGGGGCTCCCTTACGAGCACCTCCTTTGTGTTTCTGTGCTGGGCACCTGCATCCAAACAGTGCATGCTCTATTAACATTCATTGTACACCATCATCCTCCTCTGTAACTCCTCAAGTCAGTGGTCATGCTGAAACGAGCGCTGGGGTTGCAGAAGAACGTGCCCTCGCTCCAGGGTAACCAGCTTAGTTCTCTTAGGACCTGTTTTAACTACGGAAGCATCTGCTCCAGCCTACAGCCAGAGGGTACCCACCATGCCTTGGCCTCTGCACTGGCTGAGGCTGTGTTGTGTGACCTAGAGAAAGCCATGATCCTTTTGATCATGGATCACTTGAAGAGAACTTGTGTTCCTTTAGGCCTAAGGAACTATACAGATACATTTTGTTTGTGGAGGTGAGATAGAGTGTCACTCTGTCGCCCAGGCTAGAGTGCATTAGCGTGACATAGCTCCTTGTAGCCTAGAATCCCTGGGCTTGAGCAATCCTCCCACCTCAACCTCCCAAGTAGTTGGGACCACAGGTGTTCCATCACCATACCTGGCTAATTTTATTTTTTGTAGAGACGGGATCTTGCTATGTTGCACAGGCTGGTCTTAAACTCCTAGCCTTAGCAATTGTCCCACCTTGGCCTCCAAAGTGCTGCAATTACAGGTGTGAGCCACTGCACCTGTCTGTGCCATATATTTGTAATGACACTTGTTTTTCTTCCTTGTTAATACTTGACTTGAAATTAATTTACCAATAATTAACCAATAAAACAAGTTTTATTTCTCATGTGGAAGATAAGGGAGGTGATCAGTTTGTTGCTGATGTGGTGTCCCATGGCTGTCCTAGGCACTGGCCTCCATCCCAAGGCCCTCATGGTCAAGCACGGCTGCTGGAGCCATGGAATCCATCTTCAAGGTGGCAGATGGGAGGAAGGCAGGAAGGATGAAGGCTGCGTCGACTTGCCTTGAGTGCCTTCTCATGGTCTGGACACTTCTGCCTACAGCTATATCAGCCAGAGCTTTGTCACCGCAAGAAAGCTCGGGACCGTCTTGGTTGACTGATTGCTGCCCTGAGTGAAAGTGGAGTTCCGTATTCAGTAATGGGGGAAGAGAGTGGATTTGGGTGCAGCTGGCAGTCTGCGCTCCATAGTTCATTAGGCAGAACATTGCTGCTCGAAATCTTGTTATTCTGTCTTCTTCCTTTGCAGTGTTATGTGGAGGAACACAGCACAGCCCTGTATGGGTGATGTTATCTGCATAGTCATTCATGCAAGGCATCTGCAGTCATACAGCCTGGACATTTACATGTGGGGTTTCATTCAGCCTCCCAAGAACCTCATTTTCCACATGGGAAAACTGAGGTTCAGAGAGGTGGAGGAATTTGTCCAGGGCTTCAGACAATCATTGGTAAGGCAGGGTCCCAGGGAGACCTGTGTTCTCCCAATATTCTATTCACAGTCAAGCAAAGAAGGCTGCTGTCTTTGTTCCTAAGTGCCATAGCGCAATAAGGCTGAGTGGTGCCAGAGGTCTCCTGGGGAGGCCTAAAGCCTGAGGAGAAAGGCCTGGGACACTGCCCCCTGCCTTGTCATTCCTTGTCCTGGAGATCTGGGGTATTACAGCTCTGGAACAACCTCTGGCCGGGTCACTGTGAGGGCCCCAGCCTGCCATCTGGCCACCCTGAGGGGAACAGCCCTCCTTCTTTAGGCCTTGTATACTTCCTATTCCCATCCCTCCCTTTGCCTGCTGGTCTCATTAACTGTTCTGTCACCTCCTCCCAGGCTTGCTTGAAGAGACAGTGTTAGAGTTCCAGAAAGGCTATCTTGCTGTCTACTGTGCCCTAAGCTTTTTCCACACCACTGGTCACAGGTGTAATTGTGTTTGGGGTTTTTGGTAGGGGCGGTGATTATTTAATGCTCGTCCCCCTCACTTGACTGTAAGCTTCTAGAAGGCAGGGGACTTCTTTTTTTTTTTTTTTTTTTCTTGAGATGGAGTCTCACTGTGTCTCCAGGCTGGAGTGCAGTGGCGCGATCTTGGCTCACTGCAACCTCCGCCTCCTGGTTCAAGCAGTTCTCCTGCCTCAGCCTCCCAAGTAGCTGGGACTACAGGCACGTGCTGCCATGCCCAGTTAGTTTTTGTATTTTTAGTAGGAAAGGGTTTTACCATGTTGGCCAGTATGGTCTCGATCTCTTGACCTTGTGATCTGTCCACCTTGGCCTCCCAAAGGGCTGGGATTACAGGCCTGAACCACTGGCACCGAGCCAGGGATGTGTCCTTAATCCCCAGCCTGTATCTGGCATGGAGGATGTGCTAACTATCAGAAGGAATTCCAGGAGGAAGTATCATCCCCTAGCCTCCCCTCACAGGGCCTCTGTTACATGGTCACCTCACAGACTGCTTCTGCTTGGCCCTGGGGTGCCTGGGAGAACAGGCAGAACAGGCATGGTACTGCGCAGGGAGTCAGTGGCCATCCCTTGGAAGTAACACCCCTCCTCCTAATAACCCTCACACTGCATGGCCTGTTATAGCAGTTCAGGAAGTTGTTTCTTTTTTTTTTTTTTTTGAGACGGAGTTTTGCTCTTATCACCCAGGCTGGAGTGCAATGGCGCGATCTCGGCTCACCACAACCTCTGTCTCCTGGGTTCAAGCATTTCTCCTGCCTCAGCGTCCCGAGTAGCTGGGACTACAGGCGTGCCCCACCATGTTTTTTGTATTTTTAGTAGAGACGGGGTTTCACCATGTTGACCAGGATGGTCTCGATCTCTTGACCTCGTGATCTACCTGTCTCGGCCTCCCAAAGTGCTGGGACTACAGGCGTGAGCCACTGCGCCCAGCCAGGAAGTTTTTTTTTTTTTTTTTTTTTTTTTGAGATGGAGTTTTGTTCTTGTTGCCCAGGCTGGAGTGCAATGGCACGATCTCGGCTCACTGCAACCTCCGCCTCCCAGGTTCAAGCAATTCTCCTTCCTTAGTCTCCTGAGCAGCTGGGATTACAGGCATATACCACTACATCCAGCTAATTTTGTATTTTTAATAGAGATGGCGTTTCTCCATGTTGGTCGGTCTGGTCTCAAACTCCTGACCTCAGGTGATCCGCCCACCTTAGCCTTACAAAGTGCTGGGATTACATGTGTGAGCCACCACGCCCAGCTTCAGGAAGTTTTATATCCACACCTCACTTAATTCTCACACCGCTCTCCAAGGTGGTTGTGAACTAATCTGGCTGTGTGTTGGATGGAGATGTCACAGGATGGAAAGGCCTAACGTGGGCCAAGCCTCCATGGAAGAGTCCCCTTTGGGCCTGCACCCTTGATGGGGACTCTGCTTTCCTTTCCCCACTGCCCTGTCCCTGCTGGGTGCTGCCCCCGGGACTGAGAGTGTCTTCCCTGAGGTCCACATCAGCTCCTGCTTGCTTCCAGCTCGCTTCTTGCTTTGGCTTCTTCCTCTAGACCTGGTTTGGGTCTTGCCATTCTTTTCAGACCCAAGGGGCACAGAGAGTGTTTGTCTTTTACCTCGGCTCTGCCCCTCATGGAGCAGTGGGCGCCTCCTTTGTTCATCAGATGGAAGCTTCAGGCGAGGCAGAAAGCGGCCTTTCAGTTTTCCCAGCAAAGCAGAAAGCCCTGTTCCTGGCTGGGTGCCTGGGATCTGCCTCCCGGGGACAGAGGAGCCCCTCTGAGGCCAGCTGGCATCTTGGTGCCATGGCTGCTATGTGGGTAAGCGCCTCCTGGGGAGGCAGCACAAAGCCAGCCCAGCCCTGAGAAATGTGGCTGGGCAGCAGCTGCTGCAGAGCCCCTGCCACCAGGGTCTGTGGGTGGAGCCCCCTTCCAGGGGCATTGCCAACCTTGGGTGCTCCCTTGCAGGCCCCTGGCATTTCATGCAGCCTGCCCGGAAAGGTGGCCCTTGGAGAACTGCCAGTGTCTCTGTCTTCCCAAAGAATTGTCTCGGGTTCCCATGGAGCAGGTGGTCCAGCTGAGCTGTGCTGTGAGGAAACGCTGCTGAGCTGAGCTGTTAGGGCAGGGTTTTGATTGCACGTCCCTCCAGAATCCTGTAGAGGTGTCCCTTTGTCAAGTCCTGTTAGTGAACATGTGCCAGGATCCCTTATTGTAGGGGACAGAAGCCACCCCATGGCAGAGGTGTCCATACCTGTTGTTTTCCTCCCTGTTGGAAGTTGCCTAATGAAGCGTAATTATAGCAGGATCCATTAATTGGTGTTCTCATGTGCTAGGTCCAGCATTCCTGCTGCAGGCATTTCGCACACAGTCTCTCTTCATCCCACCCTCAGAGGCAGGCATGAGCATCTCTATTTACAAAGAAAGAACCTGAGGCTCAGCTCACACAGCTGAAAAGTGGTGATCTAGGTTTAAACTAATCTGATGCAGACCCCGCCTCTTCTTATTTATTTATTTTTGGTAATAATGATGTCTCACCGTGTTGCCCAGGCTGGTTTTGAACGACTGGGCTCAAGTAATCCTCCTGTCTTGGCCTCCCAGAGTGCTGGGATTACAGGCCTGAGCCACCATGATTGGCTCAGAGCCCATGTTCTTGACTGCTTGCTTCATTTAAAGCCTTCCATGGGGTGGCAAGCATATCCATGGGGTGGGACCTTGTCAGAACAACAAACTCAGGGACTCCCTAGGAGCGACTCCAAGATTCGCAGGTCACTCTTCATTTCCTAGCTGTGAAGCCCTGTCCCAGCCCTATACTTGGCTGGTATCACACCCTCTTAACTTCTAGTGGGGGTTCCTCTAGCACAGCAGTTCTTGAAATGTGATCTGCAGTCTCCTCGGGGCTTCCTGAGACCATTCGGGGAGTTGAGGCTCAGAACTATTTTAATAATAACACAGCCATGATTTGTTACCGTGCCTTTTTGGTCGTGATGGCTTTTGCACCGATGGTGCAGGAGCAGTGGAGAAAGAGGCTGTGGGGTCTGCACTGACTCAAGACTGGGAGCATGCTGATCTTGTAATTGAGTCTTCACCACCACACACACTGTACACATGCCCCCCAGTGTTAGGTCAGAAAATCAGTAAAACTTTATTAAGTCCTGATCCATGAGTCCACATCTTTTTAATATCCTGTGTGATGAAGTGAGGGACACATGAAGTATGTTACCTGGAGTTTGATGCTGTCGTGAGGAAAAACACACGTGCAGTTGCTTGAGGTGTGGGCTGAACTAGCTGCCTTTTTCATGGACTCCATCTTCACTTAAAGAACTAGCACAAACGGTGATTATTCAGATTTGGATATTTAGCATACAGTTTCTTGAAAATGAGCAAAGTGAACCTGCTACTTCAAGGAAAACAACTGACCTTTTATTTTTGTGTAAGTTGCTGTTGCTAAATTTGTTACAGCTTTGTTGCCAGTGAAAATTCAAGCTTTGAAATGATGATGAGCATAACAATATTTAAAGACTTTAATGATGACATTGGTGGCAATACCAGCAATGTGAGTTTTAAAATATTTATTTTTCAATGAGATGTGTCAACATTGTCAGATCTGCATTACAAGAACCAGTATTTTCAGGTGACGCACACATGATAATAAATCATGTCTGGCTGGGCATAGTGGCTCACACCTGTAATTCCAGCCCTTTGGGAGGGTGAGGCAGGTGAATCACCTGAGGTCCTGACCAACGTGGAGAAACCCTGTCTCTACTAAAAATACAAAAATTAGCCGGGCGTGGTGGCGCACCTGTAATCCCAGCTACTCAGGACGCCAGGCAGGAGAATCGCTTGAACCTGGGAGGCGGATGTTTCAGTGAGTTGAGATCGTGCCACTACACTCCCGCCTGGGCAACAGGAATGAAACTCCGTCTCAAATAAAAAAAAGAAATCATGCCTGTGTAAAAGACTCATACCAAATGCATGGTACACCAGTGACCTCTAATGTAACAGATTAGGGAAAAAAAAAAAATCATTGTTAAGGATTCCAATCCCCTTTGGCAACTAACCCTTAAGAAACTATCACTTGTCAAGTCTTGATGTAGTATTAGTCCATTGTGCTTCTCTAACAGAATACCTGAGACTGGGTAATTTTAAAGAACAGGGATTTATCTCCTTACAGTTCTGGAGGCTGGTGTCTTAGTCCATTGTGTTGCTGTAAATTACCTGAGGTGGAGTAGTTTATAAAGAAAAGAGATTTTTTGGCTCCTGGTTCTGTAGGCTTTATGGGATGGCACGGTGCCAATATCTGCCCTGTTGAGGGCCTCAGGCCGCCTCTATTCATGGCAGAAGGCACAGGGGAGCCTCTGTGTGCAGACATCACATGGTGAGAGAGGGAATGAGAAAGGGAGGGGAGGCGCTGGGCTCTTTCTAACAACCAGCTGAGGAGGAGGGACTAACAAGAGTGTGAAGTCAGTCACTCCTCCCTCATCCCAGGGAGGGCATTTATTTATTCATGAGGAATTCACCTCCCATGACCCAAATACCGCCCATTAAGCCCTGCCGCCAGTGGAGGGATCAAACCAAACTGGTGGCTAGAAAGTCCAGGATCAAGGCACTGCCAGCATCTGGCAAGGGCTTTCTTGGTGTCATCCCATGGACTAACTAATCCTCTTATAAGGAATCCATTCCCAAGATAATGATCTATAGCCAGTCTGTCAGAAGCATAGATTGCAAGCTGGGAATTTCACTTGACATCACAAGTGGGGGACAGTCTTGGGACTGAGCCCTCAACTTGTGGTGGGATCTGATGCAGTAGCATCAGACTTGAATGCGATTAGAAGATGTCCAGCTGGTGTCCACTGCAGAATTGACTCATTGCTTGTTAGTGGGGAGAAACTCCACATGTTTGGCCACAGAAGTCTTCTCTGTTGACTTAAGGTGTGAAAGCAGAGGAGAAACAGGTTTTTTTCTCTACACCTTCACATGCCACAGAACCCAGAAGGTATGGAGGGATGGAATGCAGAGGGCTCTGGTCCCCCAGACGAGCAACTTACTGTTAAGTTTATGATTGACTTGTAAAGATTTTTGAACAGGCACCTAATTTGTTTGCAATTTATAAACCCAAGATTTAAAGCAAGAAGGCCAAGAAGGCTTTCTTGTATTTGTCATGGCTGGAAGTTGACTTCAGTGGGTTCTCCAGACCCCCAAGTCTCCCTCCTCTGTTGGGAACTGGGCAGATCACCAGGTCTCCCAGCCCCTTGCCTCACGAGTACCTTCCCACAGCAAGAGATGCTGGGGCTGCATTTTCAGATGAGACATTTTGCATTTTGTAGCTTAATTTGAACAGTGCTCATTTTTATTGGCAAACTGTTTTGCTTTTGATCGTGTGATTGAAAGATTCTTTTCTTGTTTTTATTAACACCCTATACAACATGGATTTGTGGGAATGGACATTAATTATTTTTGAGATAGAATCTCACTCTGTTGTCCAGGCTGGAGAGCAGTGACGTAATCTTGGCTCACTACAACCTCTGCGTCCCAGGTTGAAGCAATTCTCCTGCCTCAGCCTCCTCAGTAGCTGGAATTACAGGTTCCCGCCATTATGCTGGCTAATTTTTGTAGTTTTAGTAGAAGTGGGGTTTCACCATATTGGATAGGCTGGTCTCGAACTCCTGACCTTGTGATCCACCCACCTCAGCCTCCCAGTGCTGGGATTACAGGTGTGAGCCACTACACCTGGCCAGCATATTTGATTTTATATTGGAAGGCACTGGGAGAATGGGTGTCTGAATAGGGGAAATCTTCATGGGCTGTTCTCCAGATACTCCTTCTTGGTAGAGAAGGATCTGCCCTGCAGTCTCTGCTGGGGTTCAGGAAGGCAGCAGGAGGATGCATGTGGATATGGAGGGGTGAAAGGGAGCAGTGAGTGGCAGGCACAGCTCTGGGTGAGGAAGACACGGAGGTGCAACAGGGCCCTGTGGCCCCAGGCAAGCAGGCAAAGAGAAAGAAGGTGGAGCCTGGTGTGGCCAGCGAGCTGGAGGGCAAAGAGAAGGTGGAGTCTGCAAGCCAGCCCTGTGAAGGTTTAAACCTTTCACCCTGTGGCCTGCATCCTGTTTACCCAGATTGGGTGGACACCAAGGGAGGGCTTTTTGCCCTGTGGGCTTGCACCCTATCATCATGGGCAAGGCTATACGTGCAATTCCAGAAATAGAATTTTGAGCTCGGGAAGACTGTAGGATCATCTGTTGACTTGGATGAAAAGACGGGCCAGAGAAAGGCAATACCTCCATTCTCACAGATGAGGTATGTGTGCATGCGCGTGCTTGCATGTTCCCTGCAAGGGACCCAGGCTGGAATCTGCAGGTGCTTGAGTGACTCACCAAGCACAGTGCAGCTTATTTTCCCAGTCTAATCAGAGCATCCCAGGGCCTGGCCCATTCCCTGGTGAGCAAGACCACTGCAGACCACAGTGTTGGGCCCTCAATTTGTGGGATCTGATACTTGGTGAACAGTGATGCCATCTAGAGGCATGTTAGAGAGCATTTTCAGGGAGTCTGCGAGTTTGTAGCAGGGGCTGGCACCTACTCCAACTCGGCATATTGGAACAGTTTTCCAGACTCAAGTAAAGCCCCATGAGAGGTTGCCTTCTCCCCTGCAGGAAGGCACCTGGCAGACTAGTAGCTGCCTGGGCAAGGGCCCCCAGGACCAGCTCCAAGAGGCACTGCTGCCTCACTGGCCTCTGAATCTTGGGCTCAGTTGATCCTCCTGCCTCAGCCTCCTCAGTAGCTGGGATTACAGGCATGCAATATCATGCCTAATTAATTTTTTTTTTTTTTTGTAGAGACAGAGTGTTGCCATGTTGACCAGACTGGTTTCAAACTCCTGGCCTCAACCCTTCTTCCAGCTTTAGTTTCCCAAAGTACTGAGATTACAGGCATGGGCTGCTGCACCTGGCCACTGCTCCCTGTTCTTAACCCTGTGATATTGGAATTCATTCTGCAGGCAGGAGGGTGGGAGAGTCATTCCTAGACTTATGCCCCGCCCTCCTTTTCTGGGCCTCCATGTCTTCTGTGGATAGTAAGGCAACTCAGAAGAGTGGGCGTGTAATTTCTGAACACTTGGGAAGATGTCCTATCTCTTGTCAAAGAAATGCATATAAAAATAACAAAGTGATATTTTAATATTAAGATTAATAACTGTCACTATAAATTGGCATCCTTTCAAAAAGGGATAAAATGCACATGTCCTTTGACCCCAGTCATCTCACTCTGACAAGTTTAGCCTGAGGAAATAATCCAAGAAAGGGAAAGAGCAGTGGCCAGGGGTGTTCCCTGTGTTTCATGAAAGTAGCAAGTAGAAGCCTGCCTAAATGCCTTAACAGGGGTTGGTCAAGCAGGCCCATTTTATGGAATATTAGTATTGCTGGTCATGGAGTCTTATAAGATGGAGTATGTGTGACACAGCATTAAAAGGATTTAAAACTGTCAGGACAGCAACTATATAAAAGTATGGGCCGGGCATGTTGGCTCCCACATGTAATCCCAACACTTGGGGAGGCCGAGGCAAGCGGATTGTTTGAGGCCAGGAGTTCAAGACCAACCTTGAACCAAACCAACAAGTAAAGGTTCCTGTGCATACAGACCAGCAGGGACATGTGGAGATGGGCTGTAGTAGGGAGGTAGGACTAATTTTCTTTTTCTTCGTTTTTTTTTTTTTTTTTTTTTAATCTTACGGTTTATATACCATTCAATTCACCCATTTAAAGCATACAATTCAGTCATGTTTAGTATATTCACAGAATTGTTCAACTGTTGCCACAGTCGGTTTCAGAGCATTTTTATTACCCCAGGAGATTCCATGTTCCCCATTTCCCCCTCCCCTAGACCTAAACAGCCTCTAATACACTTTCTGTCTCTATGGGTTTGCCAACTGGGGACATTTCATCTAAGCGAAATCATACAGTTTGTAGCCTTTTGTGTCTGGCTTCTCTCACCAAGCATGTTTTCAGGGTTCGTGCTGTACGGTATCATTGCTTCCTTTTTATACCTGAGTAGTCTTTCATTGTGTGGAGAGCCCAGTTTTGTTTATCTACTCTTTGTTGATGGACATTTGGGTTGTTTCCATTTTTTGGCTATTACAGTCATGCTGCTGTGAACATTTGTGTACAAGCGTCTGCGTAGACATAGGTTTTTGTTTCTTTGGGTAGAAAACTAGTGGTGGAATTGCTGGGTCATCTGGTAACTCTAGGTTTAACCTTTTGAGGAACTGTAAGATTGTTCCTCAAAAGGGGAACAGAGGCTGGCACTTCCTCAAAAGGTTGGCAGGGGCTATCCACCACCAGCAGGGTATTGAGGTTCCAGTTTCTCTACATAATGCCTAGTACTGTCTTTTTAAATTTTAGCATTCCTAGTAGATAGGAAGTAGCCTCCTTGTGGTTTTGGTTTTCATTTCCCTTATGAAAAGACGCTCAGTATTTTTTCATGTGCTTTTGGCCATTTTTCTTTTGAGAAGTCTTTTTTCAAATCCTTTGCCCATTTTAAAAATTAGGTTGTCTTTCTGTTGAGTTGAAAGAGTTCTTTGTATGTTCTTAATATAAGTCCTTTGCCAGATATATGAATTATAAAATGTGATGGTGTCCTTTGAAGCACAGGAGTTTTTCATTCTGATGACATCCAGTTTAAGTTTTCTTTCTTTTATTGGTTTGCTTTTGGTGTTATATCTAAGAAGCCACTGCCTAATCAAAGGTCATAAAGATTGATTCCTGCATTTCCTTCTAAGAGCTTTTGATACCTGTCTTTTAGTTTTTCAAACTGCCATGTTACTTTATAGTCGAACCTGAGAGCTTGGACTTGGTTCCTCTGGCCCTGTTCCTGATTTGTTAAACTTCATATTCAAACTTATGTGCCCTCCATGCCCTGTGGGTGCTGGGCTCTCTGGGAAACGCTCCTTTCCCTGTATCCTTTTGTTCCCTTGAAATTGATTTCGTCTCATTTTATTACTTTCAGCAAAGGTAACTGAACTCCACTTTGAAAGTCCTTTATGATGCTAAGTAAAAGCAAAAGCTTCCCAGCTTTCTGAACTGTGCTCAGGGAGTTTTGTGACAGAAATGAGGGAAAAAGTTTCACTTGACTCTTCTTCCTTCCCACCACTCCCCAAACAAACCAACCAGAAGAGCGCATAGGCCAGAGCACAGCTTGCCTGGCAGTCCTCATGCATGGGACCTCAGGCCTGGTGGGAGGGGATGCAGAGGGCCCAGCTGTGGCCCTTGGATGACAACAGTCTTGGGCGAGGGAAGCAGCAGACCTGTGACAGGGCTGGTGGTCAGGTATGTGGATGGTGTGGGGTGGCAGCCAGGGAGAAGCTCAATATGTGGGGAGGGGTGGGACTGCATGGTGTGCCCAGGTCCCTGGGCCCAGCCCTGGCTCAGCAGCTCCTGCTTCTTGCTGAGGGCTCTGTCTTTCCTTCCCCTGAAACAGCTCCCAGAGCACCGCGTGTTCCCTATTTGTCCAGGCCAGCAGCTGGAGTCTCACCTGCCTCTCTTCTCTGAGTAGCAGGGATTTGAGGTAAGAAGTCCCCCAGAATCCCTTCGTAGCCCACAGCAGCCTCTGGCAGAGATCTGTCCAGTGTCTTCTCCCTGGCTGCCTTAGTGTCCCCTAAACATTTGGGGAGGGGAGGACTCGGTGCCAAACTGCTGTTTGTATGGTGAGTGCTGAGTTAGGCTCCCTGGGGGACCTTACCTCACTAGGCCCTGTTTCCTGGTTCTGTCCTTGCCCTTCCAGCAGGTGACCGCTCAGAGGTGAGGATGGTGGCCCTGGGGAAGGTGGGGGATCCCTGCTGCCTGGAGGCAGCCCCTTCTGAGGATGGTCATATGCCTTGTCCAGCGTCCCTCGGCCACCCCCAGGGCTGAAGGGGGAAGGAGCCTGGCTGGGAGCTTAGTTCATGTCTGGGATTTCCCTTCATGTCCAGGAGAAGCAGCGAAGATGTCCAACGAGCCGCCCCCTCCTTATCCTGGGGGCCCCACAGCCCCACTTCTGGAGGAGAAAAGTGGAGCCCCGCCCACCCCAGGTAGGGGGTCACCGCTCCTGAGGCTCCCTGTTGCAGCCCCCTGCCCCCATGGCGTGGTTGGGACTCTAAGTGGTGATGCCTGCTCCAGGGTCGTCCCTGGGCCCCATCTGTGTCCCAAAGCAGTGGCCTCTGGTCCAACTCATCATGCAGAGACTACAGCTGTCTCCTTCTTTCTGCTTCTCTCTGTCCAGGCCGTTCCTCCCCAGCTGTGATGCAGCCCCCTCCAGGCATGCCACTGCCCCCTGCGGACATTGGCCCCCCACCCTATGAGCCGCCAGGTCACCCAATGCCCCAGCCTGGCTACATCCCCCCACACATGAGTGCAGATGGCGCCTATATGCCTCCAGGTAAGTAGGGAAGGGATCTGAGGGGAGCATGGGGAGCTCCCGGCTGCCATCTGGGCTGCACTGGCTGTCCTCAGTACAGGTGGCATCTGCTATAGGGCAGGAACTCCAACATGCCCAACCCGCCCTGGCCTGGAGCTCAGGCTGTGTGTAGAGAGGGATTGCGGGGGTGGGAAGGTGGGACTGCTCTTACTTAGGCTGCTTGGGCAGGGCTGGTCCTTGGCATACCAGGACCTGACACAGGTGGGGAGGGGCACCCTGCGTGCAGGAGAGGGGCATGTGACCCACTAGGCTTTACCTCCCTTGGTCATGGGCTTGAGGCTGAATGCCCTGTCCCTGCATGCCAGAGACACCCAGGAGCAGAGGTACTGGGCCATGTGCCTGGCTCTCTGCCATATCTGTCAGGATCCCCAAGGGGTAGGGAATAGGAAGGGCTGGGAGAATGGCCCCACTTGACTTAGGGCCCCAGCTGCAAGGCCTCTCACTGGCCCAGTAGGTGGGCAGTAGGAAGTTTGAGGCCTAGCCTTCCATCCTGGGCACTGTGGACTGTAGGGCTTTGCCCCAATCTCTTTGTCTAGGGCAGGTGGCAGGCCAGTGACCTCTCTGTTCATCTTCTTTGCTATTCCAGGTTTCTACCCTCCTCCAGGCCCCCATCCACCCATGGGCTACTACCCCCCAGGGCCCTACACACCAGGGCCCTACCCTGGCCCTGGGGGCCACACAGCCACAGTCCTGGTCCCTTCAGGAGCTGCCACCACGGTGACAGTGCTACAGGGAGAGATCTTTGAGGGTGCGCCCGTGCAGACGGTGTGTCCCCACTGCCAGCAGGCCATCACCACCAAGATCTCCTATGAGATCGGCTTGATGAACTTCGTGCTGGGTTTCTTCTGTTGCTTCATGGGGTAGGTGGTGTGGGCACTGGTAGGGTGGGAGTTGCACCAGGGTCAACTGGCTGCCTCTGCCTCCCCCACAGCAGGCCTCAGCCTGTTCTTCCCTGTCTCTGATTCAGATGTGATCTGGGCTGCTGCCTGATCCCCTGCCTCATCAATGACTTCAAGGATGTGACGCATACGTGCCCCAGCTGCAAAGCCTACATCTACACGTACAAGCGCCTGTGCTAACGGAGCTGGGACTCAGGACTCCCCCGCCTGTCAGTCTGGCCCCCTGTGCTTTGCTCCCTGCGCCTGGTGGTCACTTTCCCGCTCCCACTTGGGGCTGGGAGCTGTGCCACCATCCCCTAGAAGTCCTGTCCTCTTCACCTTGCCCTACCCTGAGCAGCTGACTCTTCTGGCAAAAATTCTGTTGGGATTTAAGGCCAAGGGTCAGTGGGTGGCAGGGGGCTAGCACTGAGCTTGTGGTGGTGTTGGTCTGTTTGATGCGTGTGATCAGGAAGATAAGCTGGGAGGGGTCTCCTGCTGGGGTCCTCATTCCTCCATTTCCAAACAAGGTACAGGTTCAGTCCAGACTTTTTCTCCCTGGGACCAAAAGCAGCTAGAGCAGTGACCAGTTAGTTCCCTAGGCCTGTAGTCACGGTCGTTTCTGACCTGCTGGGCTGAGAATGGGTAAGCTGTGTGGAGTCAGGTGGACCCAGGTAGGACAGGGTCACAAAGCCTGGGTTTGTTTCTGGGTACCTTGCACCTCTGGGGTGCTAGAGGTGGGGCATGGTAGTCAGAAGTAAAGACTGCCAACTCTGGCCCTCAGAACTCTCAGGTATAGAAACCCAGGATGTCTAATACCCTGTCCCAGTGCCCAAGAGCTGCCTGGTATCAGATAAAGAGGACACCGTACCTGGGTGAGTGACCAGACCCTGGTAGCTAAAAAGGAACTTGTCCCTTTGAGTCAGTGTGCAGACCCCCTTTCTGGCCATGCCTCTGTGAACCCTGTATGCTGGGGCCGGAAGGAGCCCCTGAGCCTAGCCCCGTCCCGTCTGCCCTGTGTCCTCACTGCGTGTGGGTGTGAGTTCTGCCCAGTGGCTGGTGTGTCCCAGCTGGGACGAGATGGCAGAGGGTCCCCCTTGTGGGTGCACTTGGAAGTGAAGAGCCCTCTCCATGAGTTTTCTTCCTAGTAAGCGCAGGCCCCTCGCCCCAGCTGACAGGCTGTTGCTGTGCCTGCTCACACCTGCTCCTGCAGGCATACTGGGCTGGGGGCAAGGAAGGTAGAACTGCCTGGTGGACACCAGCCCTGCCCTGTCTTTATTTCCTGAATGGTTGGTTTGTGAACTTGCTCACCTGGACTGCTGTATCCTGCCACTGTCCTTCCTGGTCTCGCACTGCCACTGCATGGCCTCCTGTCACTGTGAATCGTGGCCCAGTCTCAGTTTGTAGTTCCTCATTAAATTGGCCCTTTCACTCTCACGCCCTGGGCCTCTGCTCTCTTGCCTGGCTTCCTTCTTTTTTGAGGGAAAGAGGGTGGGACTGCAGTCAGTCTACTGGCAGGGCAGGAGGCTGAGTCCTCAGAGTCTCACTTCCTTAGTGCTGATGCCATGCCAACACCAACACGTAAGGACCTAACTAAACCAGACTAGAGTCAGGTATAGACCAGCCCTAGGAATTCCAGCTGTGACTGGGCCAGGGCATATGTTGGCCTCGGCGGTGGCTGTAAGGTCACCTTCCTTCCTCTGATGCTGATTTCAACCATCTATACACCACAGCATCCACATGTGGGATCTGTTAAGTTGGAGCCCTCCTACCTGCAGGCTTGAGTGCAGCAGCATCCAGCCCTGCGCAGGTGCACTCTTAAGCAAGATAGACTGGGTGGAGGCTGATAGGCTGAAGACTAACGGCACAGTTTGCACAGCCAGGTTCTGAGCCAGCTCTGGCCCTGGCCGTCTCTGCACTAACTCATCTGAATTATGAAGGTGGCAAGCTTGGTCAGTAGTTTTAAGAGTTTCCCTACCTTTTAATCCTTTTTGAAATAAAACTTTTACAGATAGTAGATTCTATTAATAAAAGTATTTAAGTTCATGTTTCTTTTTAGACAATGAATTGTTTAAATACAAATACATGTTTTTTAAAAACCCTTATATAATATTTTAAACCGTTTAGGAAACCTCAAAGTATTTCTGAGCTAAAAAATCACAGTGCTGGATACGCTTTAAAGATCTTTGCAGGATGGTCAGATTGACTTTGCTTTGGAGATGAGGGGTGCTGGAGAGTAGACCAAGGGCAGGAGGTAGCTGCTGGGGGCCATCATGGAAGATGTCCACTCTCCACACAGACATAACATGCCTGAGGGACTCTCCTATGGGAAGGTGGCTTGACTCATCCTTTGCCAGGAGGGAGGGAAAGAGGCAGTTTGCAGAGCCCATTTTATTGAGTGCTGGAGCCTTTACACAGGGGGGAGGAAGAGACAAGCTGGGGCTGAGAAGACCTCACCCAAGGGGTTAGAGGGATTCTGGGTAAGAAGGATAAGCTCCCAAGGCCTCTGAGGCTTCCACCCACACCCACCCTCACCCCCAGGGTCCAAGAGAGGCCCAGAAGTTGAACAGTAGCATCCAGCAAGGCCCCCTCCTACAGCCTGGGCTTACCAGCCACTCAACTCCAGCAGGGGGAGATAGTCATCCACATACTGCAAAAATAGGGACTGCCAGAAGCAGCCTACGGCCCAGAGGTGTGGGAGGCTGCAGTAGATCTGGGTCAGGGGGCTAGGCCTGCTGCACTGCGCCAGCTGCTCCCAGGGTGACAGCCTGTGCCCAGTGCAGAATCTGGCCCATAGAGAGGATGCTGTCAGGCAGGGGCTCTAGCATCTGGCTTTTACTGGTTGCCTGCTTTCTCAAACCCAGCATTTTTTAAAAAGTCACCTGAGGTGGTAGTTTAGTCAAGGGTGAAAAAAAGGGGTAGGCCAGTGGTTGGTCGGGAGGAGGGTACCGGTGTGGCAGGATGGGTCCTTCACATGTAGTACCAGGCCAAGAATCCAGCAGCCAGGGCCACACCAGTGGCCAGGATGAACTGGAGGCTGGGCTTCCTCAGCACAGCCATGGCTGTTCGGAAAGGACAGCTGCTGGCCTCAAGGGCACCTGTGTGGCAGCACCAATAAAAGACATGGCATCAGTGGAGTCTGCTGCTACACCTGCCCCAGAAGGGGAGCTTAGGACACGCAGACCTACCTTTGTCTTGTTCAGCAGCGTAGAAAGGGCATTTACGTATGTCTCCTTTCCCATCGTGTGCAGGGAACCCATCCTTCAAGGTCTCCGTGGCCAGCATGGAGCGGGCCTGGTCCAGTTCGTTGAATATCTGCAGAAGCAGAGGACCAACTGAGCCATCTTTGGGCTGCCCACACTTTTTTTTGTTTAACATATTTTGAGATGAAGTCTCTGTTGCCCAGGCTGGAGTGCAGTGCTGTGAACATGGCTAACTCACCACAGCCTCAAATTCCTAGGCTCAAGTGGTCCTCCCACCTTAGCCTCCCAAGTAACTGGGACTACCTGTGTGTAGCACCATACCTGGCTAATTTTTAAATCTTTTTGTGGAGATGGTGTCTCACCTTGTTGCCCAGGCTGGTCTTCAATTCCTGGGGTTAAGTAATCCCCGTGCCTTGGCCTCCCAAAGCGCTAGGATTACAGTCATGAGCCACTGCGCCCAGCCACACTCTGCTTTTAGAGGACTCCCTCCTGATAGAGTGAGCTGGAGCAGGTGAGCTTGTTTAGGAGTGCCAACTACACAGCTAGCAGCCCTAGTGGGCAGCAGCTACACTGCCTGATGCTCCTCCCTAGCACGAGCTCTTGGGAAGTGTGGATGCTGGTACCCCAAGAAGAAGGCTACCAACTACTGGGTCTCCCCTAGGAAGTGACCAGACATGCACCATGCGTTGCCTTCTCTGAGGTGGCTCAAGCCACTGAAACTACCACAGCACAGATAGGTGAGGGCGTGAGTATGTCCCATTTCTAGCTGCTGGTTATTTTTTAGCAGGAAGCTACAGAAAAACTGGAAAGTGGGAGACTAATGCTGTGGCAAGGCAGACCCATCCTGAGTGGCCCTGGAAGCCCTCACTGGAAGCTGACAGGATCTGGGGACAGAGTAAGTCTCCCCAGTCTCAGCCTCGTCAAAAGGCTACTTGTAAACAGAGCTTACTTACTCTCCTTGGTGACACTGGTTCTCTCTGAACTTACCAAGCAGGGCTTTTCAGAGCAAAGCTTACTAAAAAGAAAATTATCCATTCTTCAAGACCAGTATCCTGCAATGAGGGAGGGAGCCAGCTCCATTCTCCCAGACTCCTCCATGTGCTGGAGGACTCACCCTAAAACATTACCCACTGGCATCTACCAAACCAGGCCTCCATGCTGGGAACCACCCACTGGGCGCATGAGCTCTGGTGGCCACCTTCCTCTTGGCACCCTGCAGATCATCTGTCCTAATGCCACATGTACCCTCCAAGGCCACTCTGGATCTGCTACCACTGTCAAAGGTTCCCTCTTCAGCCCTGGCATCTGGCAGCCCCAATAGTACCTCCATGTTGTACTCAAAGGCCTTGTTGGCCTCCTCCACGATCCTCTCTTTGGTCTTCATGTTCAGGTCCAGGGCATTCATCCTGGCCCGGTAGAGCTGCTTGAACTGCTGTGCATTGTCCACATTCTCAAACAGGTAGAACTGGGTCCCTTCCCCTGTGCTAGGGAGTTTCAGTGCACGCTGGGCCACCTTCTTCAGCACCTGGCCCCCCGAGAGGTCCCCCATGTAGCGGGTGTACGCATGGGCCACCAGTAGCTCTGGCTCGTTCTGCCCTATGTAGCGGATCCGCTCCACGTACTTTTGGGCAGCCTCGGAGCACTGCACCTGCTCCTCCCAGTTTTCACCAAAGAAATACCCCATGTCCTTGGTCAGTGCCTCCTTCCGGTGCAGCTCCATGGGAAAGTACAAGGGGGCAAAGGCTGGGTGGTCCTTGTTGCGTTCCATTTCCTCCTCGAGGGCTGAGTATGTGAAGTAAAGTGCAGTGGTGGCCAGCTGTGGAAGTGACAGGAGGAGGCTGGCAATGCCTGAGCCTTCCACATCCCAGCAGCTGGATGCAGAGGCTCAAGTGACAACCCCCAACCCCAAAGACCCAACCCTATGGCCCATTTTTATGTACTTAATTATTTAACACATGAAGTTTTTGTGTTTCTTAAAGGAATCTGTGGAACATGCATACTTTTGCTTCCTTGACACCACTATGTTGTTATTCCATCTAAACCATGCGAGCCACAGCCTTTTTTTTTTTTTTTTTTTTTTTTTTTTTTTTGCACGTGGGGAACAGTCTTACTCTGTTGCCCAGGCTGGAGTGCAGTGGCACAATCTTGGCTTACTGAAACCTCTGTCTCCTGGGTTCAAGCGATTCTCCTGCCTCAGCCTCCCGAGTAGCTGGGACTACAGGTGCGTGCCTCTCCTTATTTTTTTATTTTTAGTAGAGATGGGCTTTCCCCATGTTGGCCAGGCTGGTCTCAAACTCCTAACCTCAGGCGATCCACCTGCCTCAACCTCCCAAAGTGTTGGGATTACAGGCATGAGCCAACACACTCAGCCGAGAGCCACAGCTTAACGTCAAGAATGGAGTATGGAGAAAAGTCCAGCTTTTCCCTCAGAGTGGCTCCAGGGGCACCTTTCTCATGGGACTAAATCCCCCACCCCAACCCCATACAACAGTCTGGAACCCCATGCAGGGCACAAACCTTAAACAGCTCCTTCTTAATGTTGCCCTTCAAGAAGTCCTTGACAAACTGGGTGTTTTCTGCCCGGTCATGTGCTTCCCTGGTCCCTTCCTTCAGGAGCTCGGAGAGGTCGACCATTCTATGGAGAGATGGGAGGCATTTGTGTGTCAATTAGCCCTTCCCAGCTCCCCAGAAAGGACCACAGGAGGAAAATTGAGTTCAGACCCCAGGGCGACCACCTGTTATACTGGAGGCTGGGGCTGCTCAGACACTTCACTCCAACATGAATAGCAGGGACTTGTCAGGGAACACAGGGCAAGCAGACATTGACAGTCGGCTCCAAGGATTCGGGACACAAGGGATGACTGTGGCCTACTCCTTAAGATAGTACCCACATCTATGTGTCTGTGTTGGGAACCACCCAAAAGAGCAATGCTTTGCTTCTATTGCCACCTAGTGGCTGAAGAGACACGCATCTGTACTCCCATCAGCGTTTGCTGCCTTCTCCAGGAACAGCCTGCCTTGGAATGTGTCTCCTAGAATCCACACACCTCAGTAAGGCTGTGACTGTGGGTCTCCTGGGGTGGCCCTGCTGCCTTCCTCCCACCTTGGACCTACAGCCTCTTTGGGACTATACATGACTAGGCCCAAGCACGGAGAGATGAAAGGGAGACAACAGAGAGGCTGGGGCCAGGACCTTAGGTTTGTGCCACTTAATGAAATTACACAGGCTAAAGGTGTGCTGATGGATGGACAAGGTAGAAAACGTGTGATCCTAAAGATGGTGGCACCTGGGCAGGGTCTTAGATGTGTCCACACAGTCTGTCTACAAGAGTGAGAAAAATTCGGCCTTATCATGGTCTATCCTCTGCTGGCTTCTTTGGGAAATTAGCTTGGTATCTCCCATGTTCCGAGAAACAGTTTATTATTAGCAATTATTTCAAGGGATAAAAAAACAAACTTGGACAATGATAGGGCTATAATGAGAGGCTTATGATGCAGAATAGGGCCTGGTAGCTCAGGTTTAGCATGAGCTGTCCTTATACAGAGTAAGGAAAACCTGCCCTGCAGTCAGAGTTACTCCAACATTTTATGGGGTAAAAGACTGTGAACAGAGCCAGCTTTGCCTCCGTTTACCCTTTCTCAACCCAGATGAGAAAACACTTAAGTTTCTAAGAAGAAAAAAGGATGACGAACATCAAATCCTATCAGCACTCCCAGCAGCACCTGTCCTGCCTCCTTGGATGAGACAATGGACCAGTGGGGAGAGTCCTAAGCAGCTAAAGTTGTATGCTGTCCCTGCAGGGCCAAGCAGGTACCCAGTGGTCCACAGGTCATGGCCCATGACCACTCCCCAGTGCTGCCAGCAGACGAAACCAGGTGTGCTGAGCACAGTAGGCGCTGGGCACACCCGACTCAGTGCAGCCAGCCCCCATGGCTCACCTCGTGTGGTTCTCCTTTTCTAAGGCCTCAGGGTTCTTCTCTGACTCATCTACCCCCTCTGAGGTCTCCACTTCCGCTGACATTGCTGCTGGGTGTGGTTCTTGCTGCTATCGCTCCTCTGGTCCTGTAGAGACACAAGGAGCTGGTGATGTGGCACCCACAGCAGTAACTTCCCCAAATACCTGCCAGTTCTGCTCTCCTTGGAGCCAATGTAACCAAGGTGACACCCACACACCCCAGAATTGTTGTCTTTAAAGTTCTGCCATTACTGGGACCATAGTGGAATATGGAAAAAATCTGAATATGAACAGTGTATTAGGTAATAACATTGTATTGACATTAAGCTTTCTGGTTTTTTTAAATAACTGTAGTGCGATTATGTAAGAGAATGTCCATGTTCCTAAGAAATACACACTGGGTTATTCAGAAGTAAAGGTACGCTGCCTGCAACTACCCATCAGATGGTTCAGAAGAGTGTGTGTGCACGTGCATAGGCTACAGGACGGGGGATGCTGGCAAGTCAGAAAAGCAAACGTGGGAAAATGCTAGCAGTGAATCTGGGGAAAACGTATGAGATTTCTTTGTACTATTCTTACCATTTTTCTATATGCCTAAAACTGTATCAAGGCTGGGCGTGGTGGCGCACACTGTAATCACAACACTTTGGGAGGCCGAGGTGGACTGGAGTTCAAGACCAGCCTGGTCAACATGGTGAAACCCCATCTCTACTAAAATTTCAAAAAATAGCCGAGGATGGTAGTGTGTGTGCCTGTAATTCCAGCTACTTGGGAGACTAAGGCAGGAGAATCACTTGAGCCCAGGAGGAGGACGCTGCAGTGAACCGAGATCGTGCCACTCCACTCCAGCCTGGGCAATAAGAGTGAAACTCCTTCTCAAAAAAAACAAAAAGAACAACTGTATCAAAAGTTACCAAAAACAAAACCTCAAAAAGCTTAGGGAAAAAAAAAAGCGTGGCAAGTAACACACAGTTCCACCCCTCTGCCAGGGTGCAGAGGCCAGCTCATCCTACCTGTGAGAGGCTGGGTGCCTTGTGCAGTCTGCAGGAGTTACCAAAAAAGCAGACTGTCCTTAGCCTACTCAGGACTTTGCTAAGGTGAAGGAAATAACAAGCTGGTCAATCAGTTCCCGTCATCTGCTGCAAGGGCTGAGCCTTCGTCAGCCAGGGAAATACAGTCCCATAACAAGGCAAGCTGATCCTCCATCCCTGGGGGATTCTGCTCAGGCAATGTTAGGAAGGCACAGCCCATCTGGGGAAACTTCCACATGTATAGCAGCACAGTAGCACCAACAACTAATAAAGTAACTAACGAAGACAGAACTACCAACACTGGAGCCAAATCACACCAAACTGGGCCAAGGAAAAAGAATTTAGTTACTGAGCATTTTCTATGTGCTCTACCCAGAAACAACAGGTGTCAAGAGGAACAAAGAAGTGTAAGAAATGGTCCTTGAGGCCGGGCGCGGTGGCTCAAGCCTGTAATCCCAGCACTTTGGGAGGCCGAGACGGGTGGATCACGAGGTCAAGAGATCGAGACCATCCTGGTCAACATGGTGAAACCCCATCTCTACTAAAAATACAAAAAAAAATTAGCTGGGCATGGTGGCGCGTGCCTGTAATCCCAGCTACTGAGGAGGTTGAGGCAGGAGAATTGCCTGAACCCGGGAGGCGGAGGTTGCGGTGAGCCGAGATCGCGCCATTGCACTCCAGCCTGGGTAACAAGAGTGAAACTCCGTCTCAAAAAAAAAAAAAAAAAAAAAAAGAAATGGTCCTTGAAAGGCTCAAGGTACATATCTTTCCTAAGCTTCCTCTAGAGCTAGTAACATTTTTGTTGTTATTTTTTAGGATATTATATAACACATGGTTTACTCATTGTGGTCTTCTTGAACCATCTCTCTCATCTTTAGATTTAGCATCTGTACTGGGATTATTTTAGGAAGTCAAGCGATAATTCATATAGCACAATGCCTGCCATGTGGTGAGCACTCAATGAACGTTACATCATGATTATACTTTATTTTGACTGAGGCTTAGTGATGTCTAAGAACACTCGGAAAATAAACATCAGGATGTAAAGAAAAATGGAACCTTCTCTTGACTCCAAGTCAGAGACACTTTCCTCTGAAATAACGCTGATGAACTGTATGGTGCACAGCAGTCTAGAAGAATGTGAAAGCAGGCAGGTATCACATGGAGGGAACAGTATGCAGCGGGCTTCCTGGGGAAGGACCCTCAACACAGACAGGATTTGGGGCAGGGGTTAGGGAGGGGCTCTAGATCCAGGGAATAATATGAACAAAGCCAGAAATGGGCAGTTCACAGATACAGTATAAGGCTGCCCAGCTGCGCATGCACTTACCAAGAGGCCAAGACAGGCTTTGCAAGCTGCAGAAGAAGCCCTACATGGCCTTGAGACCTTGATTTATACTTTTTTTTTTTTTGGTAAAAGAACAGCTTTAGTGGCTGGGTGCGGTGGCTTACACCTGTAATCCTAGCATTTGGGGAGGCTGAGGCGGGCAAATCACCTGAGGTCAGGGGTTTGAGACCATTCTAGCCAACATGGTGAAACCCTATCTCTACTAAAACTATTAGCCAGTTGTGGTGGTGCACACCTGTAATCCCAGCTACTCAGAAGGCTGAGGCAGGAGAACTGCTTGAGCCCGAGAGATGGAGGTTGCAGTGAGCCAAGATCGTGCCACTGCAATGCAGCCTGGCTGACAAGAGCAAGACTCTGCCTCAAAAAAATTTTTTAAATTAAATTAAAAACAAATAAATACAGGCCAGGCTCAGTGGCTCCTATAATCCCAGCACTTTGGGAGGCCAAGGCAGGTGGACCACCTGAGGTCAGGAGTTCGAGACCAGCCTGACCAACATGGTGAAACCCCGCCTCTATTAAAAAATAAATACATAAATACATAAATAAAAAATAACAACAGCTTTGCTGTACACCCTTGAGGACCTTAAGATCCAAAATTTCTTTCTGGCTGCACAGTTTTCAGGGAGCAGAAAAAGGTGCTGGCAAGAAAGCACTGAGCTGTCTAAAGGCGGGAGAGGTGCAGTAAAGGGTCCCAGAGCCTCCAGACAGTGATGGAAGCAAAGGAGCAGGCTGAGGGCACACCCCAGGTACCCGAGGACCACAGACCCCATGCTCCTTACAAGCAAAATGAGGCAAAGACAAGTGCAATTCATGGCCCAGGTTACCAGTACCTTGAGTATGCATCCTGCCATTTGTACCTAACGATCATGCTGCACAACAGTGATTGGGAATGTGATTAAATCTCATTAACTGTGTTTTACTCAATAATAACTGCATGCTCTGGGAGAGTGTAGTCTTGCTTAATTAAGCAACAAGTCCTTTTGCTTCTCTTAAAAATACAAAAAGGTGCAGGGCACAGTGGCTGACACCTGTAATCTCAGCATTTTGGGAGGCCCAGGTGGGTGGATTACCTGAGTTCAGGAGTTCGAGACCAGCCTGGCCAACATGGTGAAAGCCCCTCTCTACTAAAAATACAAAAATTAACCGGGCATGGTGACAGGCGCCTATAATCCCAGCTACTCAGGAGGCTGAGGCAGGAAAATTGCTTGAACCCAGGAGGCAGAGATTGCAGTGAGCCAAGATCAAGCCATTGCACTCCCACCTGGGTAACAGAGCAATACTTCATCTAAAAAAACCAAATAGCTGGGGGCAGTGGTTCATGCCTGTAATCCCAGAACTTTGGGAGGCCGAGGCAGGTGGATCACCTGAGGTCAGGAGTTCAAAACCAGCCTGACCAACATGGTGAACCCCAACTCTATTAAAAATACAAAAATTAGCCAGGTGTGGTGGCTTGTGCCCGTAATCCCAGCTATTCAGGAGGCTGAGGCAGGAAAATCACTTGAACCCAGGAGGCAGAGGTTGCAGTGAGCCAAGATCAAGCCACTGGACTCCAGCCTGGGTGACAGAGCGAGACTCTGTCTCGAAACAAAACAAACAAACAAACAAACAAAGGCAGAGCCAAGATTGTGCCACTGTATTCCAGCTTGGGAGACAGAGCAACACTCTGTTTCAAAAAAAAAATTAAAAATGCAACAAGGGAAGAGAAAGCTGCTTCCTCTGGTACCCACTTGGGCATTTCTCAGTAGCACTTTACTTGTGTTATCTCCCTTTGGGCACACCCAGTTTAACCTCACTCCTGTCCTCCCAGCCCACGAGAAGCCAAACTCTGGACCAGAGCTGTCTTTTCCACTGCTATAGCTCCAGGGTCTAAAAGATACCAGATTCTCAATAAATACTTCTTGAATAAAAACATCCAACAGAGAGGAAAAAAAAAAAAACAGGGTTGTGGTGAGAGGAAGGAAGGAGAATATCTCATGCATGATGCCAATAATATGCAATTTTTTAAAAACAGGAAAAAGTAATCTGGTGTCCATGACTTCAACAGTTTTATGATTTTAATTTGAAAGAAAGCTAACAAGAAGAATTCTGAGTCCTCAAGGCAAGTAACCAGTACCATCTGTGCAGAGCTGGGGGCTCCTGGGAAGGTTCGGTTAGCACATTCAACACAGGGGCCAGAGAAGGCGACCTGTGTACATCTCTGTGGCCTAGCCATTATTTAAGGGAGTGGCCACACAGTGAGTCATTCAGGGGCCACCCTGCAATGGCAGAAACAGAACTTTTTTCACTTTCTGAAAAGCTACATGTCCAGACTTACTCTGGCTGACTTCTATACTTGAATGCTAAGCTTTGCAGGAACCATTGGAATCTCTAGAAAATTGGGGACCAAATCATAAATGTAGAACCTTTTTAGACTTCAATCTCTATTGTCAACAAGAAGCTACACATTCCCAACCTGCCCCCTCTCCAAAAAAAAAGGAAGAAAAAAAGATTCTAAAATATTCCACTCTGGGAAATATACTTCAAGAAATAGTAATAGTTATCCTAATTGGTATCAAAATAATACACAGCCATACTATGATGCTAGAAAAAAAACAACACATAGCCTAAAAACAAAGGGCATGACTGCTCAAACGACAGTAAACAATGGAATCCTGGCACAGCCAGGACAAGTTGGTAAGCTGTGTTCATGCATGGAAAAGCCTACAGAAACTTTTTTTTTTTTTTTTAAAAAGGACCCAAACACCGACTACAACTGTATGCAAAATTTTACAAGTATACTGACAATAACAAACGGGGAATTTGGAGAACTATAAATACTGTTTTTTGTTGGACTTTTTAGCCAACTCGCTGCTTCTTTTATAAAAAGTGACTCAATTCTCTTGGAAAGAAAAAGGGAAGAGGAAGGAAAGGCAGGGAAAGGAAAAAAAGAAACCAAGAGACAGGAATTGGACCAAACAAACCAGTTAAGATCCTGAACTGCATTAACTAACTAGTCAATGGAAGTTCCTGGGGCCTCTTTACTTTTCTATTACAAATTCTAGAAAGGCCGATCTGCCCCCTCTCTTTCCCATTTCCAAAAAACTTTGACCCTCTGTTTATAAAATCTACCTCCACCACTCCATAATTCCAGTACTCCTAACTGTTCACCTGATCAGCTGCTGATTTTCATTCCAACCCTTGAGCTAACAGAAACAGTAACAAAGTTCCTATCACAGTTAAGTCCAGCAAAAGAGATTCCTTTAGACCAGCTCAGCAGATCCAGAACACTGTCTCAAAGCTTTTGCTCCTGCTAAATTGCTGATACAAGGCACTACTAGGACTTTTGAGACCACAGACAAAGATGTTAAATCCTCCTCCATGGAGACTAAGTCCAACAAATTTCAGGTCAGGTAACTCAGTGCATTGCTGCCAGGTAGGAATATAATCTAAGGACTATATTAGAATTCATTTCCCATCTGGTAATACAGAAAGGAACAATAAAGACTTCTTTGTCCTGGAGAAACCTCAAGTGAAGGAAGGGAGCAGGTTGCTGAGCTCAGCCAGCACTGAGGGGAAGGAACAGCAGAGTGTCCCCACTCCCTGGAATGAGAACAATTCCGCAGGCTTCTGACTCAATGAAATAGTGACACTCGACAGTGACCAGCTACTGCACTGCATGAGATGCCCACAACATGAACTTGGGTTGTTATCCCACATGCACAGGGAAGCTAAGTGACTGCTCAGAGACTTTTTTTTTTTTTTTAAAAAGATATTTCTGAACATCTCTTTCTTGATGCTCAGAGACTTCTGCACTGGGACTCTGCCAATGCTCCCTCCTTCCTGAACACCTTGCAGCTGACCATCAGGATTCCTACCATGGCCCTGGATGAGGGCCGCTTGCCTGTTTCCTAGAAGGCTGTTTGTAGCTCAGAGCTCACTCCTGTATAGAACTGACACCATATTAATATGAGGTGATTACTCTTCAGCTTCCACAACTGACTGTCATCCTGTTTTCCCAGTTAAACCAAAAGCTTCCTACAAGAGAGATAGAGATTCCTTCAGACTCAGATGAGGGTCCAATATGACTTACAGCCTAGTATCCTTGGGAGGGTCCAACTTAAGTTACAGCTGTTGCAACTACACAGATGGAGTTCCTACTGAAAAAGCCAGTTAAATGAAGGATTTGTGTGCCTGTGCCTATGTGTGTAACAAGAAAATAACAGTTAAATTCTAAAATACCAAGTAAAGAAATACAAATTTTTAATTGGGTCCTATGTCTCTAAATTAACTGTATGAAATCTGTTTTTTACTTCTCTTCAGATCTGACTTGACTCTTCTAAGTTTTTAACTGACAATTATATTTATGGGGTACAATATGACGGTTTTATACATATATACATTGGGGAATAATCAAATCGAGTTATTAATATACCCATCAGCTCATATACTTATCATTTGTTTGTGGTGATAACATTTAAAATCTACTCTTTTAGCAATTTTTAAATATACAATACTATTATATATTAACTACATTAACTATAGTCACTATGCTGTAAAACAGATCATCACATCTTATTTCTCCTAACTGAAATCTTGTACCCTTTGACCAACATCTCTCCTTTCCACACCCACCTTTCCCTTGCCCCAACCTCTGGTAACCAACATTTTACACTCTCCTACGACTTTGACTTTTTCAGATTTCACATATAAGTGATATAATGCACCATTTGTCTGTCTTTGTTTGGCTTATTTCACTTAGCATAATGTCCTCTAGATGCATCCATGTAGTCACAAATGACAGAATTTCCTTCTTATTTATGGCTGAGTAGTATTCCATTATACATAAATACTAGCTTTTAAAAATCCATTAATCCATTGTGTACTGTGAAGACTAAGTGGGCTAACATGTATGAATGTCTGAGGAAATGCAGCACCACCTCAAATATTGAGCTCTTCCTGAGGAAGTTGCTGGTGAGAATGAACAACTGGGTGATTGTTAAACACTGAGGAAGAACAAGAAATCCAGCAAATTCACAGATAGTTCTGGGCAGGTCACACCTGAGGACTTCTGACTCAGACCTCATTCTCCAGCAGCGTCAGGAAATAGAAATATCTGCCCTTTCCAACATGATCCATGTGACCACTGCAGGCTAGAATAGCCACATTGCAGATGCCACTAGAGACTGGCTGAGCCACATGTTTGGGGCAGCAGACAGAGCTGAATCAGTTCTTATCCAATAAGGCACTACTAGATAAAAGAGGCTTCTGAACACTGAAGGAGCCACATCATCTAGGACCATGGCTTCTGAGTTTATAGAATAAATGGCCTGAGGTCTCCTCTGAACTCTGGTACTGCCACTCCTCAGGAAACCTTATACATAAGCCCTTTCATTTCAATCACTGGGGGCATTCAATTCCACAGTTCACTGAATGGATTAAAAACTATTAACCTCTTGATCCAAATCCAGGCTGGGTGTGGTGGCTCACACCTATAATTCCAGCACTTTGGGAGGCCAAAGTGGGAGGATCACCTAGGAGTTCAAGACTAGCCTGGGCAGCACAGCCAGACCTCATCTCTATGAAAAATAAAATAATTAGCCAGGTGTAGTGACACATGCCTGTAGTCCCAACCACTCAGGAAACTGAGGCAGGAGGATCCTTTGAGCCCAGGAGTTTAAGGTTGCAGTGAGCTATGATCACACCATTGTACTCCAGCCTGGCAAGGGAGTGAGACTCAAAAAAAAAAAAAAAAAAAAAAAACACCAAGTTAAGACTGAGTCCGGTTGGGCGTGGTGGCTCACACCTGTAATCCTGGTCCTTTAGGAGGCTGAGGTAGGTAGATCACTTGAGGTCAGGAGTTCAAGACCAGCCTGGCCAACATGGTGAAACCCCATCTCTACTAAAAATATAAAAAATTAGCTGGGGCCGGGCACAGTGGCTCATGCCTGTAATCTTAGCACTTGAAAGGCCGAGGAGCGTGGACCACAAGGTCAAGAGTTCAAGACCATCCTGGCCAACATGGTAAAATCCTGTCTCTACTGAAAATACAAAAATTACCAGGAGGTTGCAATGAGCCGAGGTTGTGCCACTGCACTCCAGCCTGGCGACAGAGCGAGATTCCATCTCAAAAAAAAAAAAAAAAATTAGCCAGGTGTGGTGATGGGTGCCTGTAGTCCCAGCTACTTGGGAGGCTGAGGCATAAGAATCATATGAATGCAGGACGTGGGCGTTGCAGTGAGCCTATAGTGCCATTGCACTCCAGCCTGGGTGACAGAGTGAGACTCTGTCTCAAAAAAAAAAAAAAAAAAAAAAGACAGTGAATCTTGGAAAAGTGGGGACTCTGGGGACACAAAGCACTTGACTCAGATTTACTAAATAAGCAATTGCACGTTTGGGCAAGAAGGGAGGAGAGAGCAAAACAACTGAAAACTAAAGGCATTAGCCTCTTAAGTAACCTCAAAAACTGACAACAGACCAGATGTAGAAGCTCAAGCCTGTAATCTCTGCACTTTGGAACGCTGAGGCAGAAGGATCACTTATGGCCAAGAATTCAACACGATCCTGGGCAACAAAGTGAAACTCCCCCACATCTCAAAAAATATATTCAATTAAAAAAAAAAAAAAAAAAACATATCAGTTTGAGAAGTCAAGACTTTTCCTGCAGGCTTTTTATTTTTATTTTTTCGAGACTAAGTCTCGTTATGTCGCCAGGCTGGAGTATAACCAGGCTGGAGTGCAATGGTGCGATCTCTCTGCTCACTGGAACCCCCCACCTGCTGGGTTCGAGCAATTCCCCTACCTCAGCCGCCCGCGTATGTGGGACTACAGGCTCGCACCACTGTGCCCGGCTAATAGTTTTTTTGTAGTTTTAGTAGAGACAGGGTTTCACCATGCTGGCCAGGCTGGTCTCAAACTCCTGACCTCATGATCCCCCAACCTCAGCCTCCAAAAGTGCTGGGATACGGGCATGAGCCATCGTATCCGGACTGCAGACTTTTCTGATTACAGAAGACAAGTGAGCAAGCAGTTCAAATACAGCTGAGAAGGCAGACACCAAGGGCAAAACCTGAAACACTGGAAAGAGTTCAAAGAAGAGGCCTGGAATCTACTACTGCTGGCATAACAATGAGTCTTGGTAGAGTCTTCCTATTATTCCTGTTATAACTCAAACAAACATAAGACTCGCCCCTGTTCCCTGACTGCCACCTCACTTTATATAAGGACAATGGGTCCCAGGGCTAGGAAGGTAAAAATTCTTTAGTCCCATAAGCAGTACCAGGAAGGGGAGGGGTGAAGCCCTGAATTAATTCTAAAATGGTTCTGGAGGTATTTTTTTTTTTTTTTTTTTTTTGAGACCAGTCTCACTCTGTCGCCCAAGCTGGAGTGCAGTGGCACGATCTCGACTCACTGCAACATCCACCTCCCAGGTTCAAGCAATTCTCCTGCCTCAGACTCCCGAGTAGCTTGGACTACAGGAATGCGCCACCATGCCCGGCTAATTTTTTGTATTTTTAGTAGAGACAGGGTTTCACCATCAGAGCCAAGATGGTCTCAATCTCCTGACCTCATGATCCGCCCATCTCAGCCTCCCAAAGTGCTGAGATTACAAATGTGAGCCACTGCGCCCGGCACTGGTGAGATTTTTAAAAGGGACAGAGCCTAGGCTTCACATCCCACAGAGATGGCTTTAACAGAGGAAATACCGATGAAACCTAGGGTCATCCCTAGGTTACCATCAAGCAAAAATTATTCCAAAATTGAACAACCTTGAAAGAAGGTATCTGGCCAGGCGTGGTGGCTCACGCCTGTAATCCAAGCACTTTGGAGGCCAAGGCAGGCGGATCACCTGAGGTTGGCAGTTCAAGACCAGCCTGACCAACACGGTGAAACCCCGTCTTAAAAAAAGAAAAAAGAAAAAAGAAAGAAAGAAGGTATCTTGTGGATAAGTGGACTCAGTCATGTTTCCTTTCACACAGGCACAAAAATTGTCACCTTTAAGTCTCAGCTTCTATTATAAACAGGGACTGTGAATAGCATTTGGGAGTGGAGGGAAAAAAAAGTAGGTGATTAAGGTGCTTATTAGGAACTGCCATTTTGGGAAACCTGAGAGTACTATCAGCTCCCAGGTGCTTTCCTGTCTCCAAACAGCCTGAAGCCTTAAAAGCCATTCCTGGAGGCTGGGCCTGGTAGCCCACACCTGTAATCTCTGCAATTTGGGAGGCCGAGGCAGAGGAACACTTGAGCCCAGGAGTTTGAGACCAGCCTAGGCAGCATAATGAGACTCTCATCTCTACAAAAATAAAATAAAATAAAATAACATTTCTTAGCTGGGGGCAGTGGCTCACACCCGTATTCCCAGGACTTTGGGAGGAAAAATACAAAAATAATTAGCTGGGTGCCGGGTGTGTAGCTCACGCCTGTAATCCTAGCACTTTGGGAGGCCAAGGAGACCAGCCTGACCAACACGGAGAAACCATGTCTCCACTAAAAATACAAAATTAGCCGGGCATGGTGGCGCATGCCTGTAATCTCAGCTACTTGGGATAACCTTCTCTCCAGTGAGGGAGAAGAATCACTTGAATCCGGGAGGCGGAGGCTGCAGTGAGCTGAGATTGCACCACTGCACTCCACCCAGCGAAAGAGCAAGACTCCATCTCAAATAAATAAAAAAATAATAATTTAATTAAAAATAAATAAAATAAATAATTTTTTTTCCCCCAAAGAAGAGGTTCCTGTCCTGAGAGAAGGCCCTGAAGTTCACCCAAGAGAGCACCAGTCTATAAGTCTGACAGACCTGGGTATACGAGGCTAAGTCACTTTTAAGCAGTGTCTCACTGGCTATGAAGAAACTAAGATCAAGAGAATTAACATGGGCAAGGTTACTCAGAGAGCTAATGCTCAAGTTGAGACTAAACTTGAGTTATTCTGAATGCAAGGTGACTCCTCCTGTGTCCCAGGCTAATCCTCATTGGTTCCTGTGTGTGAGATTAGTATGGTGTCACCACAGATTGCTAGCAACATGGAAACTGAGGTTATGAGCTACAGAGGCACTCGTACCACACTGCATTTATGCATACAGTGTAGAGGTTAAACCATAGCCTGTAATTTGTTGTTTTAGCATGAAAAATGAGCAAGAGGCCAGGCATGGTGACTCATGCCTATAATCCCAGCTCTTTGGGAGGCCGAGGCAGGCAGATCACTTGAGGTCAGGAGTTCGAGAGCAGCCGGGGCAACATGGTGAGACTCTGTCTCTACTAAAAATACAATTATTAGCCAGGCGTGGTGGGGCATGCCTGTAATCCCGGCTACACAGGAGGCTGAGGCAGAAGAATCTCTTGAACCCAGGAGGTGGAGGTTGCAGTGAGCTGAGATCGAACCACTACACTCTAGCCTGGGCGACAGAGCAAAACTCCATCTAAATAAAAAAAGTGAGCAAGATTCTATTATTTCTGAGAAATAACTGCTCAGGCCCAGTTGAAGATTCAGAAGCTGATGCTGCCTGTCCCCAAAACACTCACCTTGGCTCACTTAGATTACACAACAACCTGAGAAGACTGTTCCTTGGTGAGATCTGTTTTTGTTGACTAACAGGGCAGGCAGGCCAATGCTGGTTCCAGCAGGGGAGGATGGCATACCCCACCACTCAGTGCCTGAAGAGAGGCAATCAGACCTGCCAGATCTTAGTGGACAATGAAGCCAGGGGCTCCAGGGCATCCTTACAGCAAAGGGAGGTCACAGTAGGGTCTGCACATCTCTATAGCACCCATTGCTATAGTAACTATTTCCTAAAGAGAAATAGACTATCTGGTTTCCAGAACCTGAAACTGGTCGGGCGCGGTGGCTTACACCTGTAATCCCAGCACTTCGGGAGGCCAAGGTGGATGGATCACCAGGTCAAGAGATCAAGATCATCCTGGCCAACACAGTGAAACCCCTTCTCTACTAAAAATACAATAATTAGCCGGGCATGCTAGCATGGGCCTATAGTCCCAGCTACTCAGGAGGCTGAGGCAGGAGAATCGCTTAAACCCGGGAGGTGGAGGTTACAGTGAGCCGAGATCGCACCACTGCAATGAAACTGTGTCAAGCATGTATTGAGTGTTTAAAATCTAAGCAGTCCTAAATTTCTGCCTAGTGAAAGATATTGTGCCTCAGAAATGGTAGTGAAATGTATAGAACATAAACTTTTTGTAAAGTTAGCAATTCCACAGGCCAAGACTTCGGTCAATCGAACAAGGTAGCTCCAATTTCTTACTCTGGGCCTGCAAGCCATCTTTACATGTTTCCACAGACCTATAGAGTAAGGTATTGTTCCTAGGCTTCTTCACAATGACTGCCCAGATTCTGGTGGCGGCTGGAGTTGGGGCAAGGAAACAAGCCCAGGCCAAGAACCAGTAACTCCACGAGGTTGGCTCATACTACACAGACTGTGCCTATTGTGGGAAGGAACTAGCAACAGCAGCTATTGGACTTGCTCAGAGCATTGGATGGTCTGCTTTCCCAGCACTACCAGCAGGCCCTACCTACACCAAAGGAGTGGTAAAGGGAGTGGAATCTGCTTCCTTCTTACCCACTGACTCCCTATCTTAATGCACAAGACACCAAGAATTCCTAAAAATAGAGTTCCTCAACTGTTTTCCTCCCTTAGTATATGGGGCCTGATTTGCACATGAATGACAACATCCCATAGGAGTAGTCGGACAGTATACAGAAAATATATTGCAGGTGATGTGAAATTATTAGCAATTAGCTGTAAATGCAGCCCTCTCTTCTACTCTAAACTCTCAGAATGAGAGGCAACTTACAGGGATAATCTTTAATTCAATCAAACCCAGGCTGGTCTTCAGCTCCTAGCTTCAACAATCCTCCCACTTTGGCCTCCCAAAGAGCTGTAATTATAGCCATGAGCCACCATGCCTGGCCAAACTTTTTTGTTTTGTTTTTTTCAAGACAGTCTCACTTTTTCATGCAGGCTGGAGTGCAGTGGTGTGATCACAGCTCACTGCAGCCTGGACTTCCTAGGCTCAAGCAATCCTCCAGCTAGGACTACAGGCACATGCCACCACACCTGGTTAATTTTAGTATTTTTAGTAGAGACAGGGTTTCACCATGTTGAAACCTTTCACTCAGCCAGTCTGAGTCCAGGCTGGTCTCAAACTCCTGAACTCAAGTGATCTGCCTCCCTCAGCCTCCCAAAGTGCAGGGATTACAAGCATGAGCCATTGCATCCAGCCCAAACATTTTTTTAAAGGCACAGCATTCATAAACATTATTAGTAACAAATTATTCGTAACACACCTCTTAACCACACTTAAAGAGCAGAAAATTGAAGTGATACAGTGATTACTTAGCAAAATGTATACTAGCTTTCTAGGAAAGCTTTCTAGACACTCCAGCTCTTCAAAGAAACCTTTCAGGATTGTAGGGTGGAGAGAAGAAATCACCATGCACTACTCCGCCCAGTCAATGTGTTAAATTTCCACAGCCATGTTTTCTACTTTCCTCACTATCATGAAATTCCCAGGACATGGCCTCCCATCACAACAGTCACTTGGCTTGCTAGCTGTATAAATGGCATATGTGACTATTAATTCAGATATAATTTTAAATATTTGTATTTCTGTATATATTCTATGATAAGAAGACCAAATCCCTCCATCTGAATGAAAGTTTCTAGAAGATGGGTTCAACAAGTCTAACAGCAGGCATATGCACAGAAGTCCTTTCTACAAAGCACAATACTAATGTGTTCAAAAGACACATGAGGAGCTGGGGCAGTGGACTGGATTTTACAATGATCTCTAGAGCCTGAGCCACGGTAGGCACCCAACAAATGTTAACTAAGATGAGCCTGGCCATGAGAGAATCTACTGGCCACACAGCGGCCAAGAGGCAGCAGCACAGGCTCTAGACAGGCACAACCAAGAGCAAACCCTGGTTCTGCCCATCCCAGTTGGGTAGACTTGGGCCAGCTACTTAATTTTTTGGAATTTCTTTCTTCATCTGTAAAGGACAGTGATAATAATTCCACAAGTAGGTACAAGAATTAAATGAGATAAATGAGTTATAAAACTGTGACATCATATGGTACTCATTCATAAACTAAAGAAAACGTCACTTGCAATTTAAAATTAATGGCTGAGCCCAAAGCTCATATCTGTAATCCCAGCACTTTGAGAGGCCAAGGCAGAGGGATTGCTTGAGCCAACGAGTTTGAGACTGGCCTGGGCAACACAGGAAGACCCCATCTCTAAAAAAAAAAAAAAAATTTTAATTAGCTGGCAGGCAGAAGAGAGTGTGGGGGAGTGGCACACACCTGTGGTCCTATCTACTTAGAAGGCTGAGAAAAAATAAAAGAAAGGAAAAATCTTGGAATTTCTAGCAAAATAATTTTTCTTTATGAGACAGGGTCTCACTTTGTCACCCAGGCTGGAGTGCAGCGGCATAATCTCAGCCCCCTGCAGCCTCAACCTCCTGAGTTCAAGTGATCCTGCCACCTCAGCCCCGAAAGTACGTGGGACTACAGACATACAACACCATGCCCAGCTAATTTTTTTTGTATTTTTTGTAGAGCTGGGGTTTTACCATGTTGCCTAGGCGAGTCTCGAACTCCTGAGCTCAAGAAATCCAGCCGCATTGGCCTCCCAAAGTGCTAGGATTACAGGAGTGGGCCACAGTGTCCAGCCTAGCAAAGTAAATTTTGCAAAAGACCTACGGGAAAATAGCGTATCCTTTTAGTTTAACTCCTTCAAAGAAATCCTGAACATGAGTTGGGTGAAGGCCCTTCCTGTAACTGGCCCTTCCGGGACGGAAGACAGGGCACACTTTTGTTTCTTTAGAGCAACTTATAAAAAGTAAAGATTTAGTTAGGTAACTGAAAATTTACTTAATCCTGTGACAAATCTGATTTGCGTTTTTATCTCATGACAACCAATCTCCAATCCAGTGTTTCTTCACCGGAGGCCAATTTTCCCCCCAAGGAACCCATTTGGAGATAGGGCAATGTTTGCAGGCATGTTTAATTGTCACAACTGAAAGATGGGAGTTTGCTACTGGCAATAGTGGGCAGAAGTCAGGGATACTGCTCAATGTCCTATTATGCACAGAAATCACACACATACACACACATGCTTGCATACACAAGCATACACACACACACATTCCACCACCACAAAATGATCCAGTCCAAAATGTCAACAGCATTAACACTGAGAAACCCTGCTAATCCACAAAAGCGTGCATATTCAAAAGAGAACATGAATCTTTTTTTTTTTAGAGATGGGGTTTCACCATGTTGATCAGGCTCGTCTCGAACTCCTGACCTCAGATGATCCACCCGTACGGACCTCCCAAAGCACTGGGATTACAAGCATGAGTTACCGAGTCCCACGTACAGAGGACATGAATCTAAAAACCCTCTCATCCCTTCATCAATTTAGAGATGAGACTGTTAGTCACCTTTATCTAATATCCCTTAACACAGATTTCTGAGGAAACTGAATTTCTACCAAAAAACAAAAGATGCTATTAGTAGGAGAGGCAACTTGCCAATGCCCACAAATGACAATGGAAAGGGTTACGGTACCTTCCCAGGAACAGGCCTTACTTGTATGTATTTGGATCTCTGAAAGCTAAACATTTTTACTTTTGTTTTTTTTTTGAGATGGAGTCTTGCTCTATTGCCTAGGCTGGAGTGCAGTGATGCTATTTTGGCTTACTGCAACCTCCGCCTCCCAGGTTCAAGCAATTCTGTCTCAGCCTCCTAAGTAGCTGGACTACAGGTGTGCGCCACCATGTCCAGTTAATTTTCTGTATTTTTAGTAGAGACAGGGTTTCACCATGTTAGCCAGGATGGTCTCGATCTCCTGACCTCGTGACTAATAATCCTAGCACTTTGGCACCCGCCTCGGACTGCCAAAGTGCTAGTATTATTGATGTAATTGATTATACTCAATTAAACAATTAAAACAAGCTCAGTAACAAAGCCAGGCAGGCTGAAGCTCCTGACAGAAATGTGTTTATTGGCTGTGCACAGTGGCTCAGGCCTGTAGTCGCAGTACTTTGGGAAGCCAAGGCAGGTGGATCGTGAGGTCAAGAGATCAAGACCATCCTGGCCAACATGGTGAAACCCTGTCTCTAACAAAAATAGAAAAATTAGCTGAGTGTGGTGTCACACGCCTATAATCCCAGCTACTCAGGGGGCTGAGGCAGGAAAATCACTTGAATCTGGGAAGTGGAGGTGGCAGTGAGCCAAGATCATGCCACTGCAATCCAGTCTGGTGACAGGGCAAGATTCCGTCTCAAAAATAAAAAAAGTATTTATTGACTTCTTTATGGGATGGAACATACAACTGGGAAAAGTCTGATAATCGTTTATCAGTTTAGTAAGCTAAGAATCAGAAGAACTAACTTCTACCAGGTCTGCTACCAGCTAGCTATAGTACTTCCTTGGAGCGCCACTGAGTCATTTCTCAGCAAACTGCAGGGAGGATGGCTTTGAAAAGGAGGCAAAGCAGGAAAGGCTGTGGGCCTCCCACACCCAGCTTCAGTCAGAACAGCTCCCCTATTCCTTGCTATGGTTCCTCCCAAAAAAAAAAAAGGTTGTGCTGCTTCTAAACATACGATCCAAAAAACAATGTAAGTGATAATACTATGGACCTGATAATTACATTCAGAACTACCTAAGTAAGCCTTTTATGATCTAGCCTAGCACTTGTAGCTTGTTACAGTATTAATCTGTTTATATGTTTGTTTTCCAGATTACAGTCCATTTATTTTTGCCTCCTATTGCTCAACTACACACCAGTCAGGGTTTGTTGACTAAATGAATGATTTATAGAATACAAGGTGTTCTCAAAATTGAGGCATTCTCAAAGTGCTGATGACAGAGAGCAATTAAGGTGAATCTCAGCTATAAGAATAATAGGCCAGATGTGGTGGCTCACATTTATATTTCCAACACACTTTGGGAGGCTGAGGCAGGAAGATCACTTGATGTCAGGAGTTTAAGGTTAGCCTGGGCAACACAGGGAGATCCCTGTCACTACCAAAAAAAAAATTATGAAATTAGCTGGATAAGGCTGGGCGCATGGCTCACGCCTGTAATCCCAGTACTTTGCGAGACCAACGCAGGTGGATAGCTTGAGTACAGGAGTTTCAAACAAGCCTGGGCAACATGGCGAAAACCCTGTCTCTACAAAAAGTACAAAACTTAGCAGAGTTAATGCAATAAAGCTAAGCTGGAGGGACAAAAAAAAAAAACCTTAGCAGAGCATGGTGGCACACACTGGTAGTCCCAGCTACTTGGGAGGCTGAGGTGGGAGGATCACCTGACCCAGGGGACAGAGGTTGCAGTGAGCCAAGATCATGCCACTGTAAGATCAGCCTACGTGACAAAACAGAACTCTGTCTCAAAAAATTTTTAGGGCCGGGCGCGGTGGCTCAAGCCTGTAATCCCAGCACTTTGGGAGGCCGAGGCGGGTGGATCACGAGGTCAAGAGATCGAGACCATCCTGGCCAACATGGTGAAACGCCGTCTCTACTAAAAATACAAAAACTAGCTGGGCGCGGTGGCGTGCACCTGTAGTCCCAGCTACTCGGGAGGCTGAGGCAGGAGAATTGCTTGAACCCAGGAGGCGGAGGTTGCAGTGAGCCGAGATTGTGCCACTGCACTCCAGCCTAGCGCCTGGCAACAGAGTGAGACTCTGTCTCAAAAAAAAAAAAAATTTTTTTAAATTAGGGCTGGGTGCAGTGGCTCATGCCTGTAATCCCAGCACTTTGGGAGGCCGAGGTGGGCGGATCAGAAGGTCAAGAGGTCAAGACCATCCTGGCCAAAATGGTGAAACCCCATCTCTACTAAAAAATACAAAAATTAGCTGGGCGTGGTGGCGTGTGCCTGTAGTCCCAGCTACTCGGGAGGCTAGGGCAGAAGAATTGCTTGAACCCGGGAGGCAGAGGCTGTAGTGAGCCAGGATCGTGCCACTGCACTCCAGCCTGGCGCCTGGTGACAGAGCGAGACTCTGTCTCCAAAATAAATAAATAAAAATAAATAAATAAAATTAGCTGGATGTGGTGGTAAAGACTTGTAGTCCCAGCTACTCGCAAGGCTGAGGTGAATCATTTGAGCCCATGAGTGTGCCACTGCAGAAGGAATGACGGAAGAGAGAAAGGGAGGAAGGGAGAGATGGATGGAGGGAGGGAGAATGATGGCTGCCTAGTGACTAAGCATTTGGTGAAAGATGAGAATGGCCTTGTGGGTGGAACGAAGCATTTGATGCTTTGTGCTCGAATAACTCACTGTTTCATATATGAAGGGAAAATGCTGCATTACATTGGTCTTAAACCAGCTTCCTTACATTCCACAGATACGACTACTGAGAATGTACCTTTCAGATTTTGTTTTATGGTCTCCGAAAGCCTCACTGGTAGCATAACATTGCGTGACCTGTCACCTCCTTATATAAAGAAATGTACTCCAGCCTAGGCAACATGGCAAAAACCCCATCTCTATCAAAAAACCTGTCTCTACAAAAATTAGCTGGGCATGGTGGCACGTGCCTGTCACCCCAGCTACTCCGGAGGCTGAAGCAGAAGGACTGCTTGAGCCCAAGAGGTGGCAGTCGTAGTGAGCCAAAAATACACCACTATACTCCAGCCTGGGTGACAGAGTGAGATTCTATCTCGAAAAAAAAAAAAAGAAAAGTAGGCTAGGCACGGTGACTCACACCGGTAATACAATGAGTCCAGCCTGGCTAACACGGCGAAACACCATCTCTACTACTTGAGACAAACCAAAAAATAAAAAAAAAAGAGAGAGAAAATTATCTGGGCATGGTGGCACATGCCTGTAGTCCCAGCTACTTGGAAGGCTGAGGCAGGAGAATCACTTGAACCCAGGAGACAGAGGTTGCAGTGAGCCAAGATCATGCCACTGCACTCCAGCCTGGGTAACAGAGCAAGACTCCATTTCAAAAAAGAAAACGAAATGTGCAGGCACATTTTTAACAGTCATAGTAGCAAGTGCTTGCCAGTCTTCTCCACTCAACACATACACAAACCACTGACTCCTTGATGTCTGCATCTGTGAAAAAAAATCCAGTGTCCCCAAGCTGTCCTTAGAGTCTGGGTTTCATAGCAGCAGCAAGGTCTCTTCATGCTGTTCTCTAGGGAAGGGGTCAGTCACAAAAGGCAATTGTTATAAAACTTTGTAACAAGCCCATATCCTGTATCTATGCATATTTTGGAGGAAACACCAAGGCCTTAGGCTATCATTATTGCAAAGGGAAATGCTACAGTTATCATAATTTAATGAAAATAAAAAAATAAAAATAAAAAATCCCAGAAACGTGCTATAAAACTGAGTAACTTCCTGTTATAATCTTCTCCAATGAGGCAGCACCCATAAATATACACATTAAAATGAAGTTTAATGCCCAAGAGTTTAAATTCCTTTAATTCCTAAGAGTTTCCAGAACTGGTCAAACATCATGATCTCCATTAATCATTATTCAGAGGAAATTCAAATAGTCCAGAACATCAACTATTGACTGAGGACATGATTAAGCAACAATGAATAAATAACTTTAGAAAAAAGCAGACAAGATGAAAAGGGCAACTGTCCAACAGCTCAGGCAGGAATATAGGTTCTCCATGGCTATGAGAGGTATACTCAAGTCTCTCTGTTTTTTTCTCTTTTTTTGAGACGGAGTTTCTCCTCAGCCTCACAAATTACTGGGATTGCAGGCGTGGGCCAGTGTGCCCAGCCTCAAGCCTTTTTTCAAACAAAATCTTACACACAAGCCCAATTCATAAAGGAAATAAGTAAGCTTTCATACCTAAAATGAGGAGGGAAAGAGAAAGAAGGGCCAAAGGGGACTGAGCTCAACTCCTCAGTCCCCTCAGGACCTTGAGCTTGGCCTAGTCTGCTCAGGTGTGATCCACAGGACATAAGATACACAATTAAACATTTGCTGGCTACCATCTCCCACTATCTGTGCTAAGTGACCAGCGGCTCTGGGCACAGTCTTTTAAGCCTGTATGTCCCAAACAGTAGTGGGAAGCTGGTCCCGGATTAGCCATAGTTCCCAGACCTGACCTGCCCAGAGCTTTCTGGCTGCTGGGCCAGAGCTCCTGCTACTCTTTCACACATCATTTCCAATTGCCCATTACCTCCTTAAATACTTCATGACCTTCCAAAAAAAGCATGTGATTTCTGTGTCTTCAACTCACTTCATCCCCAGAATTCGTACTTAGCTCTAACCCTGTATTAGGGACAGGCACATACTCTAATCAGCTGTCCTTGACTATAGGGCTCCTAAGGGCAGACCCTGAGCTTTAAACACGTCTGCCTCACCCACACTAGCCAGTTAAGTTGCTGTGGCCTCAGCAGTCCTCTCCTAGGAACCAGATTAGATTATTGCCTACACACGGAGACATGCTGTCCTTTGGACAAGGATTCAGGCAAGTCTCTTGACAGTTGGTGTTTTGTAAAAGGCAGTTTGTTTACAAAGGAATGTTCTAGGGTTTCTGTCTTTACTCAAATACTTCCTCATTTGAAGACACAAATTCAGAGACGTGTACTTCTGAAGATGGGAAGAAAGGGTATCTGTCAGAACAATCCTTATGCTTTTTTGGTTGCAAATCCCTTTCAGAATCAGAGTAAGGCTTCAGATTCTCCAGGACAATCATATAGTTTAAAAATGTTGCCTGTGGCCAGGCACAGTGTCCCACGCCTGTAATCCCGGCACTTTGGGAGACCAAGGTGGGTGGATCACCTGACGTCAGGAGTTCAAGACCAGCCTGGCCAACATGGTGAAACCCTGTCTCTACTAAAAATACAAAAATTAGCTAGGCATTGTGCCATGTGCCTATAATCTCAACTACTTAGGAGGCTGAGGCACGATAATCACTTGAATCTGGGAGGCAGAGGTGCAGTGAGCCAAGATTGTGCCACTGCACTCCAGCCTGGGTGACAGAGTGAGACTTGGTCTCAAAACAACAACAACAACAACAAAACGTTGCCTGTGCCATTCCAGAGCAACCACAGGCCTCCAACGTTCATCTGTGGACCCAGACTTTCAGGTTAAGAATTCTTGTTCTGGCCGGGCGCGGTGGCTCACGCCTGTAATCCCAGCACTTTGGGAGGCCGAGGCGGGTGGATCACGAGGTCAAGAGATCGAGACCATCCTGGTCAACATGGTGAAACCCCGTCTCTACTAAAAATACAAAAATTCAGCTGGGCATGGTGGCGTGTGCCTGTAATCCCAGCTACTCAGGAGACTGAGGCAGGAGAATTGCCTGAACCCAGGAGGGGAAGGTTGCGGTGAGCCGAGATCGTGCCATTGCACTCCAGCCTGGGTAACAAGAGCGAAACTCCGTCTCAAGAAAAAAAAAAAAGAAAAAAAAAAAAAAAGAATTCTTGTTCTAAAAGGAGTCTCTTTATCAGCGACATTCTCTTTTTATGGGTAATGTTTTCGGTAAGACCCTGAGTGCTCTAAAAAGGGTTTCTTCTTTCTTTGGCTTCTTCCTTCTCTTCTCTTCCTACTCTGTTCTAGTGGGTTCAGTGCAAGTTCTCCCATTTTCTCCACTTCTCAGCTCTTTAACTTCCCTGGCCTCTCAAAACTCTCATACACCTTACAAAGTAATTTTGTGTCTTCCCAAAGTTACTACCAACTCCTAGTAAATAAAGACTATGATGGGTTTGCTGTTGTATTTGCACATCCACTCAATGCCATACTCTGTACACCTTTCAAGCTCAACACAGTAGTCAGCACTCCATATCCATGGCTCTGCATCTGTGGATTTAACCAACCTCAGTTTAAAAATACTCAGAAGGCCAGGCACAGTGGCTCATGCCTGTAATCCCAGCATTTTGGGAGGCCAAGGTGGGTGGATCACCTGAGTTTGGGAGTTTGAAACCAGCCTGATCAACATGGAGAAACCCCGTCTCTACTAAAAATACAAAATTAGCTGGGCGTGGTGGCGCATGCCTGTAATCCCGGTTACTTGGAAGGCTGGGGCAGGAGAATGGCTTGAACCCAGGAGGCGGAGGTTGCAGTGAGCCGATATGGCGCCACTGCACTCCAGCCTGAGCAACAAGAGCAAAACTCCGTCTCAAACATAAATAAAATAAATAAAAATATTCAGAAAAAGGCCTGAAATGGTGGCTCATGCCTATAATCATAGCACTTTGGGAAGTGGAGGTGGCCGAATCAGTTAAGGTTAGGGATTTGAGACCAGCCTGTCCAACACGGTGAAACCCCGTCTCTACCAAAAATATAAAAATTAGCCGGCTGTGGTGGCAGGCACCTGTAATCCCAGCTATTCGGGAGGCTGAGGCAAGAGAATTGCTTGAACCCAGGAGGCGGAGGTTGCAGTGAGCCAAGACTGTGCCACTGTACTCAAGCCTTTATGACACAGCAAGACTCTGTCTCAATCAATCAATATTTAGGGTGGAAAAAAATTGATGGCTGCATCTGTACTACACATGTATTAGACTTTTTTCCTTGTCATGATCACGTAAGTGATATAGTGTAACAATTATTTACATAGCACTATATTAGATATTATAAGTAATCTAGAAATGATTAAAGAATATGGAAGATGTGCATAGGTTATATGCAAATACTATACACCATTTTATATAAGAAACTTGAGGATGATGAATCTTGGTACCTATGAGGTGTCCTAGAACCAATCCCCACAGATACTGAGGGATGAATGTATATACTTGTCAAATGGCCTCATATTATTGTTTCTTGATCCTTCTACCTTTAGGCATTTGGACTTGAATGTGTTTCCTCCTTTAAAATTTGAGCACATGCACTGGTATGATACTGTAATTTTTAACAAGATATACAGGTACATTTGAGGCTGCACATAGTGGCTCAAGCCCGTAATCCCGGCACTTTGGGAGGCCAAGGCAGGCGGATCACTTGAGGTCAGGAGTTCGAGACCAGCCTGGTTAATACAGTGAAACCCCATCTCTACTAAAAATACAAAAATTGTTTGGGAGGCCAAAGTGGGCGGATCATGAGGTCAGGACTTCAAGATCAGCCTAGCCAATATGGTGAAACCCCATCTCTACTAAAAATACAAAAATTAGCTGGGCGTGGTGGCTGGTACCTGTAATCCCAGTTACTCTGGAGGCTGAGGCAGAAAAGAATTGCTTGAACCCGGGAGGCGGAGGTTGCAGTGAGCCATGATTGTGCCACTGCACCCCAGCCTGGGAAACAGAACAAGATTCCATCTCAAAAAACATTTAAAAATACAAAAATTAGCCGGGTGTGGTGGCATGCACCTGAATCACAGCAACTTGGAAAGCTGAGGCAGGAGAATAGCTTGAACTGGGAAGGAGAGGTTGCAGTGAGCTAAGATAGTGCCATTGCACTCCAGCCTGAGCATCACAGCAAGACTCTGCCTCGGAAAACAAACGACCAAGTACAGTGGCTCACGCCTATAATCTCAGCACTTTGGGAGGTCGAGGCAGGTGGATCACGAGGTCAAGAGATAGAGACCACCCTGGCCAATATGGTCAAACTCTGTCTCTACTAAAAATACAAAAATTAGCTGGGCATGGTGGCATGAGCCTGCAGTCCCAGCTACTCGGGAGGATGAGGTGGAAAAATCACTTGAGCCCAGGAGGCAGAGGTTGCAGTGAGCCGAGATTATGCCACTGCACTCCAGCCTAGCGACAGGGTGAGACTCCATCCAAAAAAACAAACAAACAAATAAACAAACAAAAAGATGTCTAGATATATTTGATCTGCATCCCAGGTTTCTGGCATAGAGTTCCTCTGCTTCTTCTTTTTTTTTTTTTTTCTTTGCCATAGATTTCCTAAAACCTTTGTAGATGGGGGCACTAGGGGAATCTTTCGTTCTGATATTGGTCTTCAACTCCAGTTCCTGACACAGAGCTCCTAAAACTTTTGTAATTGCCTAAATCCCTTGGAATTTCCTGGGTAATAGGAGCATCTTTTGCTCTAAGTAAGCAACTCTTGGTGGGCTCCTAGATAGCCTCAGGATGGGGGCTGGTTGCCTGGGGACTTTCAGCCCCGTCCCCTTAATTTCAGGGGAGGGGAGAAGGTCTAAAGGTTGAGTTGATCACCAGTGGCCAATAATGTACTCAATTATGCCTTTGTAAGGAAGCCTCCATAAAACAACAACAAAAACAAACAAACAAACAAACAAAAATGGCCGGGCACAGTGGTTCACACCTGTAACCCCAGCACTTTGGGAGGCCAAGGTGGGTGGATCATGAGGTCACAAGAGATCGAGACCATCCTGGCCAACATGGTGAAACCCCACCTCAAAAAATGAATTAATTAATTAAAGCGCGCGCGCGTGCGCGCGCACACACACACACACACACACACACACACACACACACACACCAGGGTTTGCATTAGCTTCAGGGTGGCTGAATATACGAAAGTTCCAGAGAGGGTGTAGAACCTCCATGCCCCTTCACCTTCCCACATACCTCACCCTCTGCATCTCTTCCATCTGGCTATTCATCTGTATCCTTTTTTTTTCCCACTCTGACGTCCAGGCTGGAATGCAGGGGCGTGATCTCAATTCACTGCAACCTCCCCCTCTGGGGTACAAACAATTTTCCTCCTCCAGCCTCCTGAGTGGCTGGGACTACAAGTGTGCACTACCACACCCAGCTAATTTTTTTGTATTTTTAGTAGAGACGGGGTTTCATCACGTTGCTCAGGCTCGTCTTGTCTCGAACTCATGACCTCAGGTGATCCGCCTGTCTCAGCCTCCCAAAGTGCTGGGATTACAAGCATTAACCAGTGCGCCCAGCCATCTGTATCCTTCTTAATATCCTTCATAGTAAATGAGTAAGTGTTTAAGTCAAGTGTTTCCCTGAGTTTTATGAGCCACTTTAGCAGACGGAGGAGGGATTGTCAGAACGCTTGATTTATAACTGGTAGGTCAGAAGTACAGGTGACAAACTACTACTTATGACTAGTGCCTCAAGGTGGAACAGTTTTGTGGGAATTGAGCCCTCAACTGGTAGAATCTAACGCTATCTCCAGATAGAGACGGTCAGAATTTAACTGAATTAAAGGACACCCTGCTGGTGTTATTAGAGAATTGCTTGGTACATGGGGAAACAACTCCCATACATCTGATGTCAGAGGTGTGGTGTTGAGTGACTGTGGGATCAAGGTAGGAAAAATACTTAGGGTTTTTTGCCTCTCTCAAATAACTAGAAGAGCCACATGCAAAGACAGAAAAGTATAACCTATAGCAGCTAGTTTCTCAGCAGAGCACATTTCTCTCCTTCTGGGTCCATTTACATTTCTATAAACACAAAAAAATCTTACAAAGCAGGACAAACATCACACTGAGCACAGATATTCGAAAATTTTGCTGAGATTGATAAATACCCAAGTATATGGAAGAGGAATTGAGTCTTTTAAAAGTTATTTTCTAATTAGCGGGATACCTGCTATCACCAAACAGAATGAAGGCCTGACTTTGCCTCTGCCTTCCTACATAAAAAGAAGGGAGTGAAGGTTTAACATCTTCTAGGTAGAAGTGAGAGGACCTTCCAAGCCCCATGTCACTAAGTTTGCCTTTTCATATGCCTTCAAACACTACTATCCACACTCAGTTTTGCTCATTTATTCTTTCCCTTCTCTCTCCTGCCCTCCTCCAGACTGCCAGAGAAATAGTTCAAGGTGACAACAGCTCCTCTGCAGCAGCACACAGTGGTCTTGCCAGAGAAAACAGTAGATCAAGTAACTACTGAAGATGATGGCTACACTTGGACAGGTGACATTACATTATCATCAACAAACACTTATCACCCTCTTGAATTCTGTGACTACAAAGAAGGATAAGATCGTGTTCTGGACATCAAGTACCTTTCAATATGGAGAGAGGGTGAGCTGGAAAAATAAAAAGATAACATAAGGTGCACCATTCTATAAATATCAATTGTGCAATACAGACAATTGTGTTAAAGATAGAGCTTTATGTTTCTGACTTTCCAAAACAATTCTGATCTCAAATATCCTGCTCCACCAATTCTCTCAGTAAACCTGTAAGCTCAGACAATGACATTTGTTTGGCATAAAAATTATGATCATGACAGCTACTTATGAGGTCAGCCAGCCAACTAGGTTAACTAATATCAGGATGGCATTATGATGTCAGATTGTTTTAATCACACTAGGACCTTCTCACAGCCTTAGCATACAGTGCTTTAATAGTAGACCCTCTATCTCTGACAGGTAAACATGAGCAAAACAAACAAAATATAGTAGGCCCGGCCAGGCAAGGTGGCTCACCCCTGTAATCCCAGTACTCTGGGAGGCCGAGGTGGGTAAATCACCTGACGTCAGGGGTTCAAGACCGGCCTGGCCAACATGGTGAAACCCCATCTCTACTAATAACGCAAAAAATTAGGTGGGTGTGGTGGCATGCGCCTATAATCCCAGCTACTCAGGAGGCTGAGGCTGGAGAATTGCTTGACCCTGGGAGGTGGAGGTTGCAGTGAGCCAAGATCACGCCACTGTACTCCAGCCTGGGTGATAAGAGCGAAACTCTGTCTCAAAAAAAAAAAAAAGGCCGGGCGCAGTGGCTGACACCTGTAACCCCAGCACTCTGGGACTCTGGGAGGCTGAGGCGGGTGGATCATGTGGTCAGGAGTTCGAGACCATCCTGGCTAACACAGTGAAACTCTGTCTCTACCAAAAATACAAAAATTAGCTGGGCATGGTGGCACGTACCTGTAGTCCCAGCTACTCAGCAGGCTGAGGCAGGAGAATCTCTTGAACCCGGAAGGCAGATGTTGCAGTGAGCCCAGATTGCACCATTGCACTCCAGCCTGGGCAACACAGCAAGATTCTGTCTTAAAAAAAAAAAAAAAAAAACAGTAGGCCCTCAGTCAGGCATGGTGGCTCATGCCTCTAATTCCAGCACTATACTTTGGTAGGCCAAGGCCGATAGATAACTTGAGCCCAGGAGTTCGAGACCAGCCTGGCCAACATGGTGAAACAAACAAAAAAGCCAGGCGTGGTGGCTCACACCTGTAATCCCAGCACTTTGGGAGGCCGAGGTGGGCGGATCACCTGAGGTCAGGAGCCGGAGACCAGCCTGGCCAACATGGTGAAACCCCATCTCTACTAAAAATACAAAAATTAGCTGGGCATGGTGGCATACACCTGTAATACCAGCTATTTGGGAGGCTGAGGCTAAAGAATCGATTGAACCTAGGAGGTGGAGGTGGCAGCGAGCTGAGATTGTACTACTGCACTCCAGCGTGTATGACAGAGCAAGACTGTCTAAAAAAAAAAAGACTGGGTACAAGACACGGGTCTGTTATGTCACTCTTTCACACAGTCTTTTTAAAGTTACTGAGAACTATGACAATAATTAGGCCTATGATACTCCTGAGAAGGAAATCTATTTGTGAAACAAAAATTAATTTTTTCCCTAAGCAAAGTGAAGAGAATATCCACTTCGTTGGCCTCTGACATACAAACTAACAGCACAGTTCACCATACAACAATCACCTCTTCTGCCATTTCTTTTCACCAGATATTCTATTCACTTACCTCTCTATCTTCCCTGCCAGTCTACTGCCTCCTCTTTCCAGCCTGTGCTTTAGACAAGGACTCCAAACAAGAATCACCTGGGAAACTCTGAAAACACAGATTCCCAGTCATAATCCCAATTTTACCAAGAAAGAAAGATTGGCGGCCAGGCTCAGTGGCTCACACCTGTAATCCCAACACTTTGGGAGGCCGAGGCGGGCAGATCGAGGTTAGGAGATAGAGATCATTCTAGCTACAAGGTTAAACCCCGTCTCTATTAAAAATACAAAAAATTAGCCAGGTATGGTGGTGGGCGCCTGTAGTCCCAGCTACTAGGGAGGCTGAGGCAGGAGAATCAATTGAACTCACGAGGTGGAGGTTGCAGTGAGCTGAGATCGAGTCACTGCACTCCAGCCTGGGCAACAGAGCAAGACTGTGTCACAAAAAAAAAAAAGAAAGGTTTGGAAACCCCTTACATCAACAAGCAACATCCAAAGACACCAAAAACTAAGGCTCATCAAGTATTAACTTCCTGTCTTCCTGCCTCAGCCTCCCAAGAATAGCTGAGATTACAGGCATGTGCCAGCATCCCACTTATTTTTCACTCTAATAGAATTTTTTTTTCTTTGAGACAAAGTTTCCCTCTCATCACCCAGGATGGACTACAGTGGCACAATCTCACCTCACCACAACCTCTGCCACCTGAGGTTCAAGCAATTCTTCCTCAGCCTCCCCAGTATCTAGGATTACAGGCACCCAAACCACACCCAGCTAATATCGGTATTTTCAGTAGAAAAGGGTTTTCACCATGTTAGCCAGGCTGGTCTTGAACTCCTGACCTCACGTGATCCACCTGCCTTGGCCTCCCAAAGTGCTGGGATTACAGGTGTGAGCCACTGCACCCAGCTCAGATCAAGTTTTTCCCTAGGTCACGTTTTTCATCTCTTTCCTCTCCAAGGAGTTAGAAGCTGAATTTCAAATTTTACACTGAAATACACAATTCTAATTAAATATCTTCCTCCTGGAGAAGTGATATTCCAGTTTTAGATGCAATTCTGATGTAAAGCCCAACTGCCCTGTGAAAAGAGTCAGCTGTTAAAAGGAAACCAAAAAATCAAGGTAACTCTAGCTGTCCAATTTTACAAGTTTTCAACAGACTTGATGAGGGGTGAGCCAAAGGCAGTCAATGCTTTATTGTCTGTAACTCATTGACACTTGCATTTCTAGAGTTGCTCATTTTCCCCCACTTTGGTGACTCACAGCATTTCAACATATTGCCACAGCAAAGGAGAAAAGGAAATTAAGTCAGACAATGGAAGAAATCACAGGATTTCCCTCTTTACATCCCCAGTTAGATGAGGTCATTCAATGAGTGTGTTTCCAAGGCTCCACAAATTCCCACACCCTCACCAGTGTTTTAACCTAAGCATTGTATTTGATAACTTTTTCTAATTTCACCAAGTAAACTTACATGTTTAACTGCGAACTGTTTAACTGTTTAACTGTGAACTCCTGGTAAGCACAAATTTTGTCTTGTGATATTTTTCTTTATGTTTTTCTTTTTTGAGACAGGGTCTCACTCTGTCACCCAGGCTGCAGTGCAGTGATGTGATCTCAGCTCACTGCAACCTCCGCTTCCTAGGCTCAAGTGATCGTTCAGAGTTAGCCTCCCCAGTAGCTGTGATTACAAGCACCTGCCACCACACCCAGCTAATTTCTGTGTTTTTTGCAAAGACAGGTTTGTACTATGCTGGCCAGGTTGGTCTTGAATTCCTGGCCTCAAGTGTTATCCTCCCACTTTGGCCTCCCAAACTGCTCAGATGACAGGCATGAACCACAGTGCATGGCCTTTTTATTTTATTTATTTATTTATTTAAGGAGACAGGGTCTCACTATGTTGATCAGGCTGGCCTCGAACTTCTGGGCTCATGCGATCCTCCCACCTTAGCCTCCTAAACAGCTGAGAGTGGAGATATGGCACCACCACCCCAAGCTGTCATGATATTCTTGAAAAAACCTAATGAATAAACCATAGACACACTAACTTATATTCCTTATCCTCCTTTCCAAAAGAAACACTAAAATTTTCAATAAGGAAGTGAAAATTTCAATCAAAACAGTGTTTTTTTTTTTTTTGAGACGGAGTTTCACTCTTGTTACCCAGGCTGGAGTGCAATGGCGCGATCTTGGCTCACCGCAACCTCCGCCTCCTGGGTTCAGGCAATTCTCCTGCCTCAGCCTCCTGAGTAGCTGGGATTACAGGCACGCGCCACCATGCCCAGCTAATTTTTTGCATTTTTAGTAGAGACGGGGTTTCACCATGTTGACCAGGATGGTCTCAAACTCTTGACCTCGTGATCCACCCGCCTCAGCCTCCCAAAGTGCTGGGATTACAGGCGTGAGCCACTGCGCCCGGCCCAAAACAGTGTTTTAACACTATACTAGAAATTCAAAAGTAAGCTTATTTCCTCCTATTTGAGAGGACAGTTTAAGGGAAGGAGGAAGTCATCTTAAACAACATAATCCTAGCCAGCGCGGTGGCTCACACCTGTAATCTCAGCACTTTGGGAGGCCGAGGTGGGCAGATCACAAGGTCAGGAGTTCCAGACCAGCCTGACCAACATGGTGAAACCCTGCCTCTACTAAAAATACAAAATTTAGCTGGGCGCAGTAGCACGCACCTGTAGTCCCAGCTACTCAGGAGGCTGAGGCAGGAGAATCGCTTGAACCCGACAGGGAGAGGATGGAGTGAGCCAAGACTCCATCTCAAAAATACTACTACTGATAATAATCCTTTTCCAACCTCTACAATTCCATTTGGAAAACAACACAAGGTCTGTAGGCAGACCACCAGGTTCAAGATCATCTGTGCCAGGTCATTTCAGCTGAGTGTTTTTTTTAACAGTTTTTTGAGGCAGAGTTGCACTCTGTCACTCAGGCTGGAGTGCAATGGCGCGATCTCAGCTCATGGCAATCTCTGTCTCCCGAGTTCAAACCATTCTCCTGCCCCAGCCTCCGGAGTAGCTGGACTGCAGGCATGCTGCAATCCACCATTTAATTGTTTGTATTTTTAGTAGAGACGGGGTTTCACCATGATGCCCAGGGTGGTCTTGAACTCCTGACCTCAGGTGATCCACCTGCCTTGGCCTCTCAAGGTAGTGGGATTACAGGTGTGAGCCTCCCTGCCAGGACTAGGCTAAGTCTTAACACTGACCTCGTTTACACGTGGAAAAACAACTCCCAAGGCTTTGCAAGAGTCTGAGAGAAGAGGGCTTCCTCCAGAGGAAAGCATTATGCATTTTCTTCTTTTTTTTCTTTTTTTGAGACAGAGTCTCGATCTATCGCCGAGGTTCCCCATCCCAGGTTCATGGGATTCCTGCCTCAGCCTCCCAAGTAGCTGGGATTACAGGCACGCACCACTATGTCCGGGGAATTTTTGTATTTTTAGTAGGGACTGGGATTCACCGCAATGACCAGGCTGGTCTCAAACTCCTGACCTCAAGTGATCCGCCCGCCTTGGCCTCCCAAAGTGCTGGGATTACAGAAGTGAGCCACTGAGCCAGGCCAGTGTTCCTTTTTTTCAATCACGCTCCACCTTGTCTCGTTTATAGCATCATCAACAAAACACCTTACGTAAGGATGGACAGACAGGCCAAGTCAGAGGTGTTGTTTGTTTGTTTGTTTGTTTGAGACAGGGTCTCGTTCTGTTGCCAGGCTCGAGGCTGGAGTGCAGTGGCGTATTCTCGGCTCACTGCAATCTCCGCCTGCTGGGTTCAAGCAATTCTCCTGCCTCAGCCGAGTAGCTGGCACTACAGGCGCGCGCCACCACGCCCAGCTAGTTTTTTTTTTTTCTTTTAGTAAAGACGGGGTTTCACCATGTTGGCCAGGATGGTCTCGATCTCTTGACCTCTTGATCCGACCGCCTCGGCCTCCCACAGTGCTGGGATTACAGGCGTGAGCCACCGCGCCCAGCCTGTTTGTTTTTTATAAGGAGTCTTGTTCTGTCGCCCAGGCTGGAGTGTCATGGGACGGTCTACGCTCACTGCAACCTCCACCTCCCGGGTTCCAGTGATTTCCTCAGCCACCCAAGTAGCTGGGACTACAGGTGCACATTACCAGGCCCGACTGATTTTTGTATTTTAGTACAGATGGGGTTTCACCATGTTGGACTCCTGACCTCAAGCAATCCGCCCACCCCTACCTTCCAAAGTGATGGGATTACAGGCGTGAGCCACCACGCCTGGCCCAGAAGCAGGCAGGCCTCGAGCAAAGGCTGCAAGGCGGTCCCGGCAGCTTTTGCAGGACAATTAATGCACCCAGAGCACTGCGCTCAGAAGGTGACAGGTAAACCCGCGTCCGGACTAACCGGCTGCCCCCACACGTGACCCCTCCCAGTCTGACTTTGCTCCAAGGCGTACCAGGGTTCACTCGTGAAGTCACCACACCGACTCAAGGGGCACTTCCGACAGAGATGGGGTACTGAAGGAAAAGCAGATGCCAACGGCCAATGCCAACAGCCTGGGAAGCCGCCAAGGCGGGCTCCAATCTCTGCCGGCACCCCGTGTCCGCACCGCTGACGTCCCCAGCTACGAGGGTCAGTCACCTCGCCCCGCACAGCAGTGATGCTGGGAAGGGATGGGTCCAACAGGGAAGCCCCAGGGAAACGCTCAGCCCTCCCCGCGCCCCCTGAGACGACTTCTGAAGAGCGGCGTCCGGGGTTTCGCCCTCCCCTCACAGCCCTTACACGCCTGTTCTCGTCCGCCTGCCTGGCCTCACCCGGCTTCCGGCCGCCCCCCTGCCAGGTCTCCCCTCAGGCCCGCATTCGAGACGCAGAGGGCTGTGGCCCTGCCGAGCCCAGCTCCGAAGGCCGGGACCGAGGCAGGGCCCACGGAGGACACGGCGCGGCCCAAGGAGCCAAACGGAAGGAAGGCCCCGGGAGGGCGCAGACCGCTTACCTGCCGCAGGTCGCTGTCGCCCGTCCGCCAGCCACCAGTCAGCGTGCCCGTCAGCGACTCCCTCAGGCGCCGCTGTCCCCGCAGCCCAGTGGACGGGCGCGAGACCGGCGCGACGTCAGCACGCAACGCGGGGTGGGGCCTGCGGAGGGCACGCCCTCTGTAGCGAACCCGCCCTTGCGAGGGGCTGGAAGCGGAAGGTACTCCTTCTCCAGGTCCCTGGAGGTTGCAGACTGAGGCTCTGCTCAACGCGGTAAGTCGGGTGCTTCGGCGGGAACGCTAGTGTTCACAAGAGCCGAGGTGTGGGAGGGTGCCTCAGGGCTGAGCACTTTTCTTGCCCAATGTGGTTTAACCCTCTTAAGAAATAGGGTTGTCAACCGGGGCACTGCCCTCATGGTCACTTGCCAGTGCAATCCATTAACCAGCCCTGTGCAGGCTTCAGTGCGAAACGTGAGTCTCAACTCTGACGTCTCTGCTTACAGTCTTGTATCTGATCTCCCTGCCTTGGTCTTGCCCCATTATTCGCATTCTTCAAACAGCAGCCAGAATGACAGAATAATCTTAAACCCTGTAATCCCAGCACTTTGGGAGGCTGAGGCAGGCAGATCACGAGGTCAGGAGTTCGAGACCAGCCTGGCCAACAGAGTGAAACCCCGTCTCTACTAAAAATACAAAAAATTAGCTGGCTGGGCGCGGTGGCTCACGCCTGTAATCCCAGCTACTCGGGAGGCTGAGGCAGGAGAATCGCTTGAACCCGGGAGGCAGAGGTTGCAGTGAGCCGGAATTACACCACTGTGCTCCAGCCTGGGCAACAGAGGGAGGCTCCATCTCAAGAAAATAAAATAAGATAGTTGATGAGTCGATAGATGGATAAATATATCTAGGTGGTAAATATATGGGGGTTCACCTTTCAGTTCTTTCAACTATTCTATGTTTACACATTTTCATAAAATTTTGGTGAAAATAATATAACCATAATAGTCTGTTGTCAGATGTGCATGGCAAGTCAATACACCAAGACACAGGGTTGCAGCAGAGAAGGAGGCTTAATAGTAGCGCCAGCGAAATACAGTGCCTCTTCCCAAAACCCCAGTGCGTTTGGGAAGCCAAGGCAGGAGGATCACTTAAGGCCAGGAGTTTGAGACCAGTCTGGGCAACATAGAACTCATTCCTGCAAAAACTAAAAACAATTAGCTGGGCATGGTGGTGTGTACCTTTATTCCCTGCTATTGGGGAGGCTGCGGTGGCAGGATCACTTGAACCCAGAAATTTGAGGCTGCAGTGAGCTATGACACATCACTGTACTACAGCCTGGACAACAGAGTGAGACTCTGTCTTTTAAAAAATAAATCTAGGCCGGGCGCGGTGGCTCAAGCCTGTAATCCCAGCACTTTGGGAGGCCGAGGCGGGTGGATCACGAGGTCAAGAGATCGAGACCATCCTGGTCAACATGGTGAAACCCCGTCTCTACTAAAAATACAAAAAATTAGCTGGGCATGGTGGTGTGTGCCTGTAATCCCAGCTACTCAGGAGGCTGAGGCAGGAGAATTGCCTGAACCCAGGAGGCGGAGGTTGCGGTGAGCCGAGATCGCGCCATTGCACTCCAGCCTGGGTAACAAGAGCGAGACTCCGTCTCAAAAAAAAAAAATAAATAAAAATAAAAATAAAAAATAAATCTTAGGGCCCCCCAATGAAAAGATAGGAGGAAACCTCAAATCTGTCTCCCCTAGGAGTTCAGGGGTAGGGTTTTTAAGGATTTTGAAGTGGGCCATAGTGTGGAGATTGTTGATTGGTGGAAGAGTGCAGAATGAAGCATTGGGACAGGGAGATGAAGGAACTATATTCTCACGCTGACTCCGTTCCTCCATGGGGTCTTCAACCTGGTTGACATCACCTTTTGTCTTGGAATTTGGAATCTGAAAAATATCTCAAGCAATTCTATTTTTCTTTAAAGTTTGTATTTGTTTTTTATTTTTATTTATTTATATATTTATTTTGAGATAGAGTCTTGCTCTGTCGCCCAGGCTGGAGTGCAGTGGCACTCTTGGCTCACTGCAACCTCCGACTCTCGGGTTCAAACGATTCCTCTGCCTCAGCCTCCCAAGCAGCTGGGACTACAGGCTCGAGCCACACTGCCTGGCTAATTTTTTTTGTATTTTAGTAGAGATGTGGTTTCACCATGTTGGCCAGGATAATCTCGATCTCCTGACCTCTTGATCTGCCTGCCTTGGCCTCCCAAAGTGCTGGGATTACAGGCCACCACACCCAGCCTATTTCTACTTTTTAATCTTTTTTTTTTTTTTTTTT